>NC_133753.1:5364564-5667064 GCF_036562045.2 Rhinolophus sinicus | reverse complement strand
GTTCATGTTCTTGATGACTCATATCAGGTTTCCGCTCCTCCGGAAAGTCTCGGTTGATTCTGGCCCAGGTGGAATTGGGTACCATCTCCTCCATGGCTACAGCTCCCTGGCCCAGCGCTCGCCACCTGGGCACTTAGCAAGTCTTTCTTAGGTGTGGGTGGTGTTTCCATCTGACCCATGGGTCTGCAGGCTCCCTGGGTTCAGCCTCTATTCCAGCACAGACTTCTGTTCAGGCAGCTATCGGTGCTCACAAAGTATGTGTCCACTGAACGTAAATTAATTTCCTTTCTCTAGAGAACAGCGCTGCACCACAGCTCAGGAATCACCGCCTGCAGAGTCTCAGGACCAGCGGGAAACGTCTCCCACCCCTGCTCCACAGATGTGGAAACTGAGGCCCAGGGAAGGAGAGCTCTGGTGCCAGGTCTGGAGGGACCTGGGGTCCCAGTGCTGGTCCAGGACACCTCTGCTAACAGCTGACCTTCCCTCTCGCCCTCTCCTCTCTGTTGATACTGACCCCAGAGCCAACCAGAAGCAGTTCTCCAATAAGCCTACTCTGAATCAGCATCAAGTCCACGAAGAATTGGCCAAAGAAAGACTCGCGAACCGGGTGTATTGCACTTGAAACTGCAGAGAATATACCCGCAATACCCTTGTTGTCAGTGATTCCTCGAGGCCAAGAAAGTACTTAGAGCCTGGCTGAACTCTGAACTCCCATTCCAGTACATTCTTGTCAAATTCCAATTCTGTTACATGTGTAGACCCATCCTTGACTCACCCAGTAGACTCTAGGATCCTGAAGGGCAGCCCTGGGCTCTCATTCATCTACCTATCACCAGCCCCTCCACCTTGAGACAAAAGCTAGACAAACAGAAGATGCCCAGGAAAGAGTGGTTGACAGAATTTAGTTCTGCTGATTCTCGGGTCACGACATTCCCCATCATCCTAGGCAGACTAGAACTCCAGCTGGCAGGAAGCAGTAACAAGTATGCAGTGTTTATGAGCCTGGCCCTGGGCAGGCTGATAAGTCACTGCCTCCTTTAATCCTCAGCACCATCATAGGAGGTAGTCGCTGTCACTGTTCCCATTTTAGAGATGAGGAGACTGAGGCTGTATAATCTGCCTAAGATCACCCAGCCACGAATTTAAGCCTGGATCCACTTGACCCCAAAACCTGAAGTCCTCTCAGCATTCATACGTCCCATTGTCTCCCACTGCCCGTGATTTGTCATTTTCCAGCTGTGTGCTGGAGGAATGAGGCCACATTATTTTTCTCAATTTGTGAGAAAAATCTGGAAGGCAAGAAAGAGACACACCTAAAGCCAACGTCAGGATCATGCAAGATGGTGAGAAGGCAGAAGCCAACGGGTGGTGGCCAGAGGCCCATTTGAATTACACTTAATTAAGACAACTTCTTTTTCTCTTATTCTTTTTTTTTTCTTTTGTCGTGGCTGCACTGTTAGCTTATGCTGTCTAAAGAGAAAATAGTTAATTGGTTTATTTAGCCAACTATAGATGTATTCAGTATTATTCTTCATTGTGTGAATTAAATTAGTTTATTTACCCCCATGCAATTCATTCAGTTCATTTAATTTAATTTCATAGTTATAACATGGGGAACAAACTAACTAGATTTCTCCCTTTGGGATGGAAATGGGCAAATATTTTGGTTCTGAATTAACAAGCAGTAAAGCTGATATTTGTAATAAATCATCCATTATTAGCCATCCTGATAATTATTCCGCGAATGGTATAAAACAGACATGGGCATGTAATAGACATATTGTTGGCTTTTACTGCAGTTTAGTTTTTTGTGTGAACAAACAATCTAAACCAAAAACTCAGAGATGCCTCCAGAGCAAATTGGTCTGTTTCACAGGCATTGAGCACCTACTATGTGCGTGGCCTGGGACCCAGCTTCACGCATGTCAGCCATCACACCAACCCCTGCTTGAAACGTGTCTGTGTCTTCAGGCTCTGATAAGAAGATGTCACACCCCTTAGCAAGGCTTGCAGGACCCCCTGTGACCTGGCCCCACTCCCTTCCCACCCTCAACTTCTGTGCTTTCTGCACCCCAGTTGCCCCCCAAATTTGCTATAGACATTAGCAATGCTGAACCATGTGTGGTTCAGTGAACGTGCCGCACACCCTGCAAGGGTCCCGTGGGTGTTCCTCTGTCCTCTCCCTGGGGAACTCTGATTCCTCATTCAAAATTCCCTGCTCTAAGCAGCCTGCCCTAAAATGTCACCATCAGAGTTCAACCACCATCCTTCGTCCCTTAAGCATGGCGTGCCTCACACTTTAATGCAAGTGGCCCCACCACCTTCTGTAAGATGTGGCCTCTGTCATCCCTGGATCAGGGAAGGGGCCGTTTCTACCTCCTCCTCTCTGATCCTAAACTCCCCCGTCCCTGAAATGAGCTGATAATAATACCTTTCGTGTACAGTGGTTTGTTTTGAGGATTAAATGAGGTTAGAGCGCCTAAAGGATGAAATGACAACATACGTAATAAGTAAGCCTCTAATAAATATTGATCGTCACTGGCTGTTTCTATATCACACTTTCCACTAGACTGTGTGTTGGTGGGGAACCCAGACTTTGTCTTATTTTTATCTTGCAATTCCCAGTGAAGAGCCCAGTGCTTTGAACTTTTTTCCTCGATAAATGCATATTTCATGATTTATGAAAATGGTTAGACGTTTTCAGGTGACAATTAAGGCACCTCTGGGCAATGGGAGAGGAGAACAGGAAAGAGGCAAGAGCGTCGTTATTTGAGGAGTGCCAAAAATTGCAAACAAAAGCTCCCCGCTCTTCGGAAGGGTCTGGAAGCCCCACGGAGCACAGGCTGGCGATTAGGAAACTGGTCGGTTTTTGGAGCACGTGGAGAACCTGCAGCCACAACTCACATCAGTTGGGAGGCTTTTTGAGGTGGTGTAAGTTCCCACTGAAGCAAATCTAGCCCTTTCATCCTTCTTCACCCGGTAAGGATAAGGTCCTAAGCGGTCCTTGTGGGAAAAAGAGCAGAATCGTACGAAAGAGTTATAGAATTGTTTTCTTTGAATGAGGGAAGCAGATCCAGAAAGAAAAAAAATTCAAAGCCTGCGAGATTCACGTTTGCATCTCAGCTCTGGCTGTAATGAGGTGTGCCATCTGGGGCTATTCACCATCCCCCTTGGCGAAACATCCCTCACCCGTGAAGAGGGGAGGCCAGCGGGGGTATAAGTATGAGGGTGAGCTGATGGTGGGAAAGTGCGGGAAGAAGTGGCAGTGGTCACCGGAGGTGTCCTTCCTGCACCAGGGACCTGCACACACAGTCCTGTGACACTGACTCCCCAGGCATTCTACTTAAAGCGGCGTATCAATTAGTCACAGGCCTGAAAGCTGAATGCAATTAATTCTATGACATGCTGCTGCTCCTGCTGCATTCCAGTGACATCACATCATAAAACTGGGGCATGATGAAGGATTTCTGACAAAGGGAAGGCAGATCTGAGTCAACCCTCCATATGTCCTACTTGTCAGGGTCTGGTCCAGGACCGCAGAGCCAAGTGACGACCTGTGGACATCTTGCCTTCTGCTCTGCACAGGGGGAGCAGGTGGGCATCCTGAGTATAGTCCCTCATTCTGGCAGAGTGAGCTCAGGACTGGAGAAACAGAGGATAAGAAACAGGAAAGGGAAATGCATCCCACTAAATGGTCCCTTTCCTCGAGGCCCCAACCAACCACTTTTGCCTACATCCCACCTGCAGAGATGTGGGAAACAACTTTTTAAATTATTTTTATTGGGGTGAACTATACATCACATAAAGTGTTACCGTCTTCACATTTTTAAACATCCAATTAGGTGGCATGAAGTATACTCACATTGCTATGCAACCCTCACCATCACCCATCTCCAGAACCTTATCATCTCCCCAACGGTAAACAGTATCCCCGTTAAACAACTCCTGCTGCCCTCCCTTCCCAGCCCTTTGAATTTGCCTGTTCTTGGTACCACATGTAAGTGGAATCACACAACATTTGTTCTTTTGCATCCCACTGAGTTCCCCCAGCACAGCGTCATTAAGCCCATGTTTCGTCATGTATCAGGATTTCATTTTTTAGGGCTAATAATATTTATCACATTTTCTTTATCCATTCCTCTGTTGATGGACATTTGAGTTGTTTCCACATTTTGGCTACTGTGAATAATGCTGCTAGGAACATGGGGGTGCAAATATCTGAGTCCTCGCTTTCAATTCTTTTGTGCATAAGTAGAAGTAGAATTGCTGGATCTTAACGGTGATTTTATGTCTGATGTTTTGAGTAACTGTCACTCTGTTTTCCACAATGGGTGCACCATCTTACATTCCCACCAGAAATGCATAAGTGTTCCAATTATCCCACATCCTCACCGATCCTTGCTTTCTGTTTTGGTTTTGTGTTGTTGTTTTTTTGGGTTTTTTTGTTTGTTTTTTCGGGGGGGGGGGGTGGCGGGAAATATCATTTTTTATATTCACAATAGCCAAAACATGGAAACAACCAAAATGTCCATTGGTAGACAACTAGATAAAGTAACTGTGGTACATTTACACAATGGAGTATTACTCAGCCATAAAGAAGAATGAAATCTTACCATTTGTAACGACTTGGATGGACCTAGAGAATATTATGCTAAATGAAATAAGTCAGACAGAGAAAGACAAATACCATATGATCTTACTTATATGTAGAATCTAAAGAACAGAATAAATGAGCAACCAAAACGAAATAGACTCAGATTTAAGAAAAAAACTGATGGTTGCTAGATGGGAGGGGAGTGGAGATGAAGGAGAAGGTGAGGGGACTAGAAAGCACAAACTGGTAACCACAATATTGTCACAGGGATATGAAAAACAGCTTGGGGAATACAATCAATAATGTTGTCAAGATTTTGTAGGATGTCAGATGGACACTTGTCTTATTAGGGAGACCACTTCATGGACCATGTAGATGCCTGACCACTGCACTGTACACCTCAAGCTGAAGCTGAATAACATTGAATGTCAACTATAATTACATATATATATATATATATATATATATATATATATATATAGTCACGGGATGTAGAGTACAGCATAGGGAACAGAGTCAATGGAACTGTAACAGCTGTATACGATGTCAGAGGGGTAGTAGACTAGGGGAGTTATCACTTTGTGAAGGGTGTAAATGTCTAACTATTACATTGTTTTGTACACCAGAAACTAATTAAAAAATAAATAAATAATAAAAGAGATCTTAAATTAGTAAAAAAAAAAAAAAAGGAAAAAAAGTGTCATTTTTAAGTTAGGTACACTGCCTGCCAACAATGTAAGGGCTCTGCTAGTGAGGAAGGAGTAGCAAAGGGATCTTGGGAGAGAAGAAAGGTCTCCCCCACTCCCCGACATCTAATAATATAACTCCAAAATACAGAAAACAAAAAACTGATTGAATCCCCAACCCAAACGAGTGTCTCTAACACCTAGGTCAAAAAAAAAAAAAAATGACAAAACAGATGTAATGTAAGTAAAAGATCTAGTAGGGTTGGCCGCCGGCACATAGGTGTACGCACGCAGTGTAACGGACAGATATAGTCAATCTGTACACCCAACACACAGGGCATGCGTCTCTTTTCAGGTACATGTAAAAAAGTATAGAAATTGATCATGGACTAGGGAATTCTCCTCCCTCTTCCCCAAACAGGAATCACGCAGACCACGGTCACAGTACCATTAGAAAGCATAAGACCTGACACAATAAACTGCATGGAAGAAAACTTAGGTACTAAACACATGGACCTTGGGTTCAAAGAACATTTTATGAATTTGACTCCAAAGGCCAGGGAAGTAAAAGCTAAAATAAATGATTGGGACTATATCAAACTTAAAAGCTTCTGCACAGCAAAAGAAACCATCGACAAAATAAAGAGGCAACTAACTGAATGGAAGAAGAATTTTGCAAACAGTGCCTCCAATAAGGGGCTAATATCTAAAATATACAAGGAACTCATGAAACTCAACGACAAAAAAACAAACAACCCAATTGAAAAATGGGCAGAGGACTTGAAGAGACACTTCTCTAAAGAGGACATACAAATGGCAAATAAACATATGAAAAAATGTTCAACATCACCAATCATCAGAGAAATGCAAATAAAAACCACAATGAGATATCACCTCACCCCAGTCAGAATGGCTGTCATCAACAAGACAAATAGTAACAAGTGTTGGAGAGGCTGTGGAGAAAAAGGAACCCTCATACACTGTTGGTGGGAATGCAGACTGGTGCAGCCGCTATGGAAGGCAGTGTGGAGGTTCCTCAAAAAATTACGAATAGAATTGCCGTATGACCCAGCAATCCCTCTCCTGGGTATCTACCCAAAAAATCTGAACACATTTATCCATAAATACACGTGTGCTCCAATGTTCATTGCAGCTTTATTTACGGTGGCCAAGACATGGAAACAACCAAAATGTCCTTCGATAGATGAATGGATAAAGAAGTTGTGGTATATATACACAATGGAATACTATTCGGCGGTAAGAAAAGATGAAATAGGACCATTTGTGACAACATGGATGGATCTTGAGAGTATGATGCTAAGTGAAATAAGTCAGACAGAAAAAGCAGAGAACCATATGATTTCACTGATATGTGGTATATAAACCAAAACAACAAGACAAACAAATGAAAAACCAAAACTCATAGACACAGGCAATAGTTTAGTGGTTACCAGAGGGTAAGGGGGGAGGGGGGTGGTAGATGAGGGTAAAGGGGATCAAATATATGGTGCTGGAAGGAGAACTGACTCTGGGTGGTGAACACACAATGGGATTTATAGGTGATGCAATACAGAATTGTACACCTGAAATCTATGTAACTTTACTAACAACTGTCACTCCAATAAACTTTAATTTAAAAAAATAAATAAATAAATCAGTAACAAAATGATAACCAAGCAGAGGGAAACTGCACTTCAGAGTGCGGAAACATTGCGTCTGCTGTCCAGGCCCTGGAAGGAGGGAGGCTGGGACTCCGAAGGCCGCCTGTACCACCACCCGGCCCTTCCTTTCCACCAAAGCTCCATTCCTCGCCCACCTCTGGGTTGATATTTTGGATTAGTTCTTGCATTCATAAATGACCAAGGAAGGCTTGCATCTAGAAGTTCCAGCGGATGAATCTTTATCCTAGGGACTATAAAATAGAATTTCAAGGATCTTTGCTTGTCCCCATGCATCGTTGGGAAGGAGCCACGTTCCCTGTGAGCTGAGCTATGACCACAGCCTCCCTACTGAACACCCAGTTTCCGACTGTGCTCCGAGGGCTGAGTGTCTCTCACGCCTGTCTTCCTGCCAGGAACCTTGCTCTCTCCCATTTCTCTTTCTTTCTTTCTTTTAGAGAAGGCAGAAAGTGTGACTGAGGCAGGCACCACCTTGCAACCCCAAGGCAACTTTGAGCAGGTGGCCAAATCCAGGACAGCAGACTGTTTCTGTAAGGCTTGCAAAGCCAACATGTTGTTTATATTGTTTAATAGTATGCAAGTTCATAACCTATGAATAAGCTCATCAAGTAGCAGCTTCTTTGTCCCTTTTTCCCTTTGAACTTCCTTTTTTCAGATGTGAATATTGACATACTGACGTTCACAAGGTGGGAGTTTTGCCTAAGCATCTCTTTCCATCCATTTTTAATCATTGGAGTCATTTCTTTAGTGTTTCTCTTGTGTTTTAATGACTCTGTTTTGGATGCATTTAACCTGGTTTATATTGAAAACGATATAAATTTTTGTTTTCATTAAGTCAAATTTTGGATTTATTTCTGCTTTCTCTATACTTCCTACTACCCTTTTGTTTGTTTTCTTATTTTTCCCCTTTCCTTTTGTTAGATGATTGAGGTTTCTGTGATGCTTTTTTGTTTCTTCAATGCTTTTTTGTGTTTCTTCAGTTGATCTGGGAAGTATACATTCTGTTTATTTTTTAATGCCTCTCAAAAATTTCAAAATACATATTAAATATTTTTTTTCTAAAAGACATAAGTATCATCAGTATCTCCATTCTTCTGAGCAAGACAATCCACTAGAGCATTTGCTTTTTCCAAAAACTCTACCTTATTACATTGTTATCTAAAATTTTGTTCCAGCTTGTTTTTACACATTTTAATTACAAAAAATATTATTATACCATGATTATTAATTAATAGTTAATAGCTATTCTATTCTTCAAAATATTTATTGATGATATTGTTTAATTTCTTGTATCCAATTCCTTTTTCCTGGGTTCATACTTCTTCTTGCTGAAGAACATGTTTTCGGGTTGGTGAACGTTTACTGTAAAGGGACAGAGACTTTAAGTTTAGCAGGCCATAAGTCTCTGTCACCAGGACTCAAAATGGCCCTTTGTAGCTTGAAAGCATCCACAGCCACTAGGTAACCAAATGGGTGTCATTGTGTTCCAATAAAACTTTATTGATGGACACAAATTTGAATTTCATATAATTTTCAGGTGCCACAAAATTTCATTCTTCTTCTGATTTTTTCCAATCATTTAAAATACGTAAAATCCATTCTTAGCCCACAAACCATTCTTAGCACACAAAAACAGGTGGTGGGTTGGATTTGACACACAAACTGTCATTTAGTGACCATCACTAAAGGACATTTGTTCTTTCAAAAAAAGTCTGTGGTCAACTCCCTGGTTGGCGTATGTCTTTAAATTTCTTTCTTCTTATATTATCCTCACTCTTGAAAACTACTTGGGGAGAGTGAAAAATTCATGACAGAAAGCCATTTTCTCTTTGAATATATTACTTCATTTGTCTTTTGGCATCCAAGACTGCAAAGAAATCTGTTGTCAATGTGATTTCACTTCTTTGTAGGAAATTCACTCCCCCCTTCTTTCTAATTTCCTCTGATAGCTTGTAAAATCTTCTTTTTCATCTGATCTGTTTGGAGGCTTTTCTAGATGACATCAGCAAGTTACTGGAATATCCATACAGCACGTCTTCAAATATTCTTCATACATCCCTTATGCTCTGTTCTGTCCATTCTCTCCCCACCCAGAGCTCCTACTGGACATATACTGTGGCTTCTAGACAGGCTGTCTTCTATGTCTCTTAACTTTTCTAGCTTGTTCTCTGTTGGAGGTTTCTTATGTTAAGCACTTCTTTTATGGTAATTTTTTTTTCAAAACATGTACTTTTATATATGGAAATTATCATTGTCTTCCTAGCTCCCTATTATTTCAAAGTCTCTTTTTCTCCATAGTCATCTTTCCTCGTCTGGTGGCTGCTTTCACTCCTTTATTTCTTTCAGGATATAAAAAATATTTTAAATTTCTTTTCAGATTCCTTTGTGAGATTTTCTGTTCTCAGGTGAACATTCTTCCACTCTCTGTGGTTTTGTTGGTCTCCTATGAGCTTCCTCTTCCTTCAGTGTATGACGATTCTTGGTTGTGAGGTCATCATCATTGTCCTGGGGGACGTTTTTATCTTTGCATCGTAGGAAATACTAGAATCATGGGTTCTGCCCATGTCTCAGTTGGGACCCCACCCCACATATTGGACTTATCTCAGGCCTGTCCCCACCCTTTGGTGGCTCCAGGCTCTGTCATGGGCAAAAGGCATTGCTCAAGTCCCTGGACTAAGGCTTAAGCTATACCCCTGGGTAGACAAACATAGAACAGGGCAGACTGTGGATAAAGGGATTTGGTAGCCAATTCACAGCATAAGTGCTGTTGTCAGCCACACCCAGGCTCCTGAATGTGGCCCCAGCCCTTCTTCCTAGGACCCACCGCATGCTTGGGGCCGGGCTCTTCCCAGCACTTCCTTGGGCCTCAGGGATCTGACCTTGCTCAGCACCACAGGTGTCCTTTCTTCAGGAAGTGTTTCCATTTCCAGTAATGGACATCCTCCATTTTTGTTTTAGCACACTGCTATGTGCTTACTATATATTGCTAATATTTCTTCAGCCTTCCCTGTGTGTCTGGAGAAGCAGGGAAAGGTTGCAGCAGTTATTCTGTGCACCATCTTCAACTGAAATTCTCATTGCTATGTGGATAGAATAAAGTAAGTATATCCATCTCCCCGGATTGTTTTGAAACCAAGTAATATAAATGCTTTGGAAACCATAAAGTAACTAAAATATAACTAATAGTAAGTTTTTTTGTTTGTTTGTTTGTTTTTGTTTTGTTTTTTGCATTGGAGCAAAGCCCCACGGATTCAGTGTCAATGAGAGAAATTAAGATTACTTGGGGGAAACAGGGACTCAAAGGTGAAATAATTCTGGGAAAAGCAGAAAATCATAGCACTCTCAGGGAGATCCCTAGTACACACTTGTGTGTGACAGGTTGCAAGGAGCCCTACTGTAAAGACTCTGACCTAACTTCATCTAGTCCCGTATTTCCAAAATCCATTGCTCATGAACGCTGTTTAATATAACTGTAACTAAGATGTATAAGAATGAGCAAATCAGGGAACTCACTGAAGAGGCTTGATTTTGTGAGAAATCTAATTACGGAAGCCTTCTAAATGAGGCTTTACTAATATTAAGTACAAAAGCAAGAAGTGTCACTGTAAAACAATACCAAGCCATCATAAGAAGGGATAAATTGAAATAATTACAATCCAAAACAAGCTTACCTTACTAATAACTTATTAGAAATAAGAACTTGCTTCACGCCTCAGAATTACCTGGAGGACCAACAAGCTAAATGCCTCCAATATCCTTTCAAGGAGAATGGGCTCATACCATAGATATGAGTTTGAATATTAATTTCAACCTCACTTAACCTCGGGGTTCTCTTCTGTAAAATGGGGATGTCATCAACCACAATGGCATGTTATGAACACCCAACACATAAGGACCACTGAATAAATACCCATTTTCTTCCACTGTAGCCACAGCACCCACCCCAGTGATGAAGAGGACATTGAATGAGACCCACATGCTTCTTCCCGCAAAGTCATATCTACTAGCGATGAAAGAAATTCTTTTGTTTTCTAGTCCCATATTACGTTATAAATATTAGATAACTGATAGATAATGGAATTTTAGAGCTGGGATGGGTCTGGTAGGTCATTTAATTAAAGCCTCTCAATTTTAAGATAAAGAGATTGAGGTAAAGAGACAACTCATGACTTGCCCACGGTTAGTGGCAGGTGGCAATTAGAACCTTGTCTCACTGGCTCCCTGCCCGGTGCTCTTCCAGGACTCCACGACGCCTCTCTATGGGTGAAACAAAAGTTTATCCAAGTTCAGACAAGAAACCTAGGGCTTTAAAGAGGTGAAAGTTTCAAAACGTTTATGTCCTTCAGCAGATCTTAAAACACAAAGGAAGGCAATGAATCACATTCTCCTTTCAGTTAAGACACATTCCTCCTTGCGAATTCTACAAAGAAATGAGAGTTCTGCGGTGTTTCCACTGGCCGGCAGAGAGGGTGAGCTTCTGCTCCGATCACACGTTGTTTCCACTTTCCTAGCTGCTTGTCCAGAAGGCTGAGCCAGAATCGCCCAGGCTGGTCCTGAAGGGGGCTCTGCGCTTGTGTGTTTCCGTCACCTGGAGGGCAATCGTCAAAGCCGGCCATGTGTGCATGTGAGATGCCTCTGTGTATTTTTAGAAAGTTTTTCAGAGGGAGACAGCCAAAATATTTTTACTGCACAGCAGGCACTGTTTCATGTTGGAGCGTTGGAAAGAAAAAGAAGAAAAGGAAAGGAAAGGGAGAAGAAGATTTAAGACTGGCTCACAGATTGAAATGGTTAATGCTTCCTGGGCCTGGAGAGCAATTGCTCTGAGCTGGGAAAGCTCTGTCACAGTCTCCATTCCTTCCAGTGTCCTACTCACAGTTTCCAGGAACCTCACAGGTGAGCATAGTCCACCTTGTGTCCCATGAATAATGCCACCTGGGTGTGACTCTGGAAGATCAAGTAGGACCCAAATGCAAGAGGACACGAGGGAGAGCATTTCAGTGAAGACAGGGTGAGATCAAAGCTGGGAGGGGAGGCAGGTCACATGGGGCCCACCGGGGAGACAGCTTTCAAAGCAGCCTCTGGGGTGTGGACGCTGCCCCATCGGCAAAAGAGTTATGAAATAATCTCACACCTGAAATAGCTCCTTGCAGCTCAGAGTGCATTTACACACCTCCCAGTCATTGTGCCCCAAATTACTGTCAGCTGTGGATTGGCACTCTATTTCCATTGCACAGATGAGTAAACTGAGGCTCAGAGGGCCACAGAGCTCAGAAGCAATGGAGTTGGGACTTGAATCCAGATTTTCTCCGACCACCTCCAGGTTCTTTACAGGCAGGGTGTTGTAAAGATTGCTCAGCAGAGTGGTGTCACGATGTGGGACCTTGAGTTGGGTGGGGGAGGGGTCCTTGGAGCTAAGTAGGAAGATGGATATGTTACAAAGTGAAGGATGGTCCAGACCAAGCATCAGCAAGTGGGATCTGTAAACCAGTGCAGGGTTCGTGATCTTTGTTGCATGTTCTTCTTTGTTTTCAGTATTTGTTTGTTTGGTTGGTTTTAATAACCCTTTATAAATGGAAACATGTTCTTAGCTCCAGAGCCATAAAAATAGTCCCAGGGCTGGATTTGGTCACTGGCTATCACGTGCTGACTGCTGGTCTCAGATCTGAATATAAACCCCTGCCTGACTGCTGTCCCACACTATTTCCCAGCAGCAGGCTCCGGAACAACAGGCTTACTCCTCTCTGCCTCAGTTTCCTCCCCTGTAAAATAAAGGTCATGATCACGTGAGAAAAGGGAAGGGACGACCAAATTCTTAAACCAGGGCTTGGCAGCTGGTGAGCGATGTCCTCGGTGGTGGTGGGATGGCCCCACGTGACACAGCTGGTAATGGCAGAGCCCAGATCGGAACCCAGCAGATGTCTATCCACCATAGGAGAAAACCTGACAATTCTCAGTCTCTAAATTTCCTCCGACGGAAAATGAAGCTGTGTCCTGCCGATCCTGGAAAACGTATGACATGAAATAAAAATGTGTTAATGCACCTCACCAAAGCAAGGACGTCACCACCTGCTTCAACAAGGACAATAGTATGTATTTAAAATCTGACAGCAAGGGGTGACATCTCCATCGGGGGCCGGGGATGCTGTACGTGGAGGCACGGGGTGGGGGGGGAGGCCTGCATGCGCCCAGCACGCTCATGAGCTCCGATCCATCCTCCAGGCGCATTCCACCTAATTTTTACAGAAATCTGGATTCCAGAGAAGTGAAGAAACTTAACCAGGGTCATGAAATCACCAAGTGATGTCTGATTTGCCGACCCCTGTTCTTTGTGCTATACCAGGATTTAAGCGGCTGTTCGAAAGAACAGTGGGAGATGTCAGGGGTGAAAACATCCTTGAAAGGAAGTCAGACTTCATAGAGAAATACTGGCCTTGTCCATTTGCCTGTTCCATCCCCGTAACTTTGGATAACGTAACTTTGGTTTTCACGTCGGCGAGGCTTATGCATGTGTCAGACGTGTGCCCGAGCAGAGTGATCTACATGGCAGACCCAGGACAGGAAATAGGAAGTCTGCTCATGCTGACAATTCTAGAAAATTCTCTACTTTTTGTGAAATATGTACTGTCACGTGATCATGAGACAGCTGAAATCTGACCATGCATTCAGAGCAGAGAGCGTGAGGAGGGAGAAGTGTCCTGGGGCCTTCTGGGAGCTTGTGCCTCACGGGCAACCTCCCTCACCCAGCTGCCTGACTCTTCTCAGCTGGGTCAAGGGCAGGAAACCCTCTCCTGTCCCCAGAGCCAAGGACTGGGGGAAACAGCACTCCAACTTTGTTCTGCTTACACTCATTGGTGGAGCTTGTAAAAGCATAAATTTCCAGACCCACCTCTCAGAAATTCTGATGAAGTGTGAGGACACCTAGGAATTTGCATTGTTCACAGGCTTGCTCCCCAGGTTATTTGTGGCACACATGAAAACATGGGTTCATTGCTTCCTAGAACTAATGAAAGAACTGCAAGCGTCCAAGAGCTTATGAGAAAGAGCCCAGGTGGTCAGGAGTGTAGACCAAGGGTAGGCAGTCCAGGCAGATCCCTGAGAATGTCATGTTTCAGCTGAGATGTGAGTGGAAGAATCGGACACAGGTCAGAGGAAATGGCTGGAACAATGGCTGGGAGGCCAGGGAGATCACTGCAAGTTAGGGGACCTGGAAGAAACCCAGCAAGTTTAGTACAGAAAGGGAGGAAGAGAGAAGCTGGAAACACGTTGGGGATGTAAGCAGAAGTGTGAGTGGGCAAGACCTCCGAGCCACATAAGGACCTTGAATTTTATGCTAAGATTTATCAGAAGCCATAGAAGAGTTGTAAGCTGGAGAAACCATGACCTGACTTGTATATTTAAAGCTACTCTCACTGCTCTATGGGAGATGTCTGCGGGAGAAACACTGGGTTCCAGTGAAGGGCTATCTGCTTCGCCATCCAGATGACAGATGAGAGTGGTTTGAAATAGAGGGAAGAAGTAGGCGTGGAAGGTGTTTAGGAAGGCAATTCACCAGACACAGTGGAGGCTTTCCAGCAAGGAGATGTAGCTATCCAAGTGTACTCCCAGGTATTTGTCCTGGGCGACCAGTATGTTGTTAGTGACATTTACTGGATTAAGTGGCACTAGAGGCTGAGCAGGTGTAAGCTCCACAAGCTGGGGACCTTCCCTGAGTCTCACTGCTGCCTCCTCAGCATTCTGTGCTTGATCTGACACTTGTTAGAGGCTGGAAGGAATTGTCAAAACAGTGAAGAAGGATGGAGACATGTCTGGGAAATGTTGAGTCTGAGAAGACACCTCAGTGGAAATGTCAGGTGGAGAGTCTGTATCGATGTGGATGCTGGAATCCAGAAGAGGGGGCTGGGAGAGATGTACATTACGTGCAACCACAGGCATATATAAATAGTAACTAAAACAAGGGAAGCATTAACATCATCAGGGTGTGTCCACTGATAGAAAGGCGGGAAAGGAGGAAAGGCAAAAAGAAGAGGGAGGAATGGGAGGGAAGGAGAGAGGGAAAAGAAGGGGTAAGTGAATGAAAAGGGGAGGAGATCATAGATCAGGGTAAAAAAAAATTCCCACATTTAAAATGTGGCCAGAGTTGAAGAAGTAAGTTTGAGAGAGTCTTGTGCTGAGTGGTGGATGGGAACAGAGAGTAAACAAACTGAAGCTCAAGGTGACACTGGATCTTGGGGCCAAGATAAACCAAGTTATCAGAACTGGACTCTGTATCAAGATAAACTACACAAAAGCTCTGGTCAGGCTTTGCATCTGGAGGAAGCTGTTATTTACCCTGAAGCATCATTTGCATCGTTCCTCAGAATGGCACCTCTCAAAGGACTAAGGGTGCTTTACAGAAGACCGCATGTGCACCTTGTAGTAGAGCACAATTTTGCTACCCCAAAATATGTCTCTTTGGCATGGGGATTATTTTAGGCCGATTATTTCTAAGAAACAAAAGGTTCAGGAAGGGCTTTGGACCTCCCCATTGACTACCTAAAATAATTTAGATAAAGCACTTGGTCCAGGAAAACACTGTCATCAGAGATAACAACAAAGACCATGGGCCAGGTGTGGTGAGGGGAACTCAGAAGGGCTTGGGGACCAGAATCCTCTCTGTGTCCCTTTGTCTCTGCATGGCATGGCAAACACTGGTGACCAAACATTCGTTTTTTCATTCCCATGTGAATTGCCTTCCTCCCCTTTGAAGTCCCAACCTCCTACTCCTTCCCCTTAACTCAGGATGGCACATAAGCCCCGATTGCCTGACTCTCTGTGGACCCCACATTTTTACAAATTCCCCGTATGTACACAATTACATTGTTTTTCCTCCTGTTAATCTACCTCATGTCAATTTAATTCTCAGACCAGTCAGAAGAACCTATAAGGGTAGAAGAGAAATTTTTCCTTCCCAACAGCCTTATACATATTAACCATAAAAATGAAACTGTATCAAGTGTCTTCCCTTTGCAAGGCACTGTGCTAAGCATTTCAAATAGATTATCTCATTCAACCCTAACAGCAGCCTTACAGGGTGGGTACTATTTTCCTCAATTTTCAAATAAGGATGCAAAATGCCAGAGCATTTAAGAGATGTCTCAAGTGATGTGCTCACACAGCCAAGTGGTCAAGCTGGGGTTCAAACCCAGTCCCCAGCTTCTTGACCACATGCCTCTCTTTGGGAAGGTTTGTGAACAATGGAAAAGGACGAATTCCCAGTGAATGTAGGCTGGCAATAGAAAAACTCAGTTATGCAAAGTCAAGAGTGTCCATCCCTTGTGGCTAATAAATGGGGCCTTTGAAAGCCAGTCCTCCCCCCGCAGGTTGATCAGAGTCCAGCCCGGCCGAGACCCCACATGCTCCACTTGCTCATGGCCTCTGCTGAGAGCTGCAAAGTGCCACGTCGGCTACCTGAGAGCATTCGCGGCCTGATTTATGGGTGTGTTTGCTGTGCGTAGATCATAAATCTCCACCCCCAGGACATTTCAGTTCTGGTATTTATTGACCAAAGACAACTTGTGTTAAAAAATGTTTTGAGATCTTGCCAGATAATCACTATGGAATATTTGAGAAAACACACTGTCCTCGGGTAAATGGAATTCTGCAAGTAGCTAATTTTGCTACTGGGGCAAATACCTTCCCTTGTCTACTATTTTATTGCCCTTTTTTTTTTTCTTGTTGTTTTAGTGGAAGCAGCAAGTTTTTCGTATGTGTCTCTTTACCAACTCACAAGTTCATCAAGGAAAGACGAGAAGAGAAATTATCAAAGACATTTCCCTCGGGGCCTAGAAGAATTTGGATTCTTTTGAAACAGAAAGTTTGGCCAAGTGTGTCTCAGAAGCATTCATGTGGCAAAACACCTGTAGAAGACTGTGAAATATAGATGCCTTCCGTGAAAAAAAAAAAAAAAAAACCCAAAGATGGAAATGTGAGCTAACTCTGATGCCAGATTCTAGCATAGCTACGCTCAAGATGTTGAACAACAATCCTGGGGGGCAAATCTAGAAACCTCCTTGCAATGACCTTTGCTTAGTGTAAGCACTCGTGTTCCCTTATGCGTGGCTGCGTGGATTTGGAAATCACTGTCAATGTGCCCTATCAATGGGGGACCACCTTATCCAGTTTAAAGGAAGCAGTGTTCCTGGTAGGACCCAGTAAACCGCTGCCTTACATAAGGAGTCCAAAGGTTCTAAAATCCATAAGGCTCAGCAAGTCTAGGAGGAGAGACTAGTGTAAGAAAACACAGAAACCGTCAAGCATCACCCCATCAAGCATGGAGAGCAGGTGTCTCGCTTAAAGGAGATGTCCACTCCTTGCATCCAGGTGGCTGTGGCTATGTTAGAGGTGAACCCAAGATTTGTCACATCTTCTGGTCGCTCAGAAGAGCTGGGAAATTCTGATTTTTAGTGTGGCAAATCCAAGTTTAAAAATATTTATTGCTATTTCTTTTTTTTTTTTTTTAATGAAACAATGTGTGGGCCAAACAAAACACATCTGTAAGCCAGACCTGACCAGGGCTGCCAGCTGTGGCGATAGCGAAGGTTAGACTATTACTGCAAATTCAGAACCATGGGACAGTTTAACGATTGTTGCTTCAGAAAGTAAGATGTTAGCCCTTGACTTTTCTATAATTATGCAGATTGAATATTTGCTGTTGAGCTCAGAAATCAGAGCATTTAAGAAAGAAAAAGTGGCCAGAGGAGCTGAGCCCGCCACTGCCCCTGGCCTTTCTCCTGATACCATTTGACCTTGGACTATTCCATGAATGCTGCCCCTGCCTCTTGCCCCACTTGGGTTTGGAGTTTGATATTTACTCTACTGGTAGAAATAATAATGACAGGAGCAATTTCTTGACCGCCTGTCACGTGTGAGTGGTTCTGTCTGGTTAATTACCCCATCGTCTCATCCAGTCTTGACATTGAGGGAGATGCTATCACTGCTTTCATTCCACAGAGTAGAGGCTTAGGGGGCTGACACACATGCCCAGGGCCACTCACCTGGTAAGTGTCAGATCAGATCAAGCCCAGCTTTGTCTCTCTTCAGAGCCTATGCAGGTATCTGGCCGCACTGCCTGCCTCCACACACGGCCGTGCGGCTTGTAACCAGCTGCCGCGGCACCTCCCTGGGCGCCGTGGTTCTCCTGCGGCCCACCTGGGCTTCAAGCTCAAGGCCCCTCATGGTTCTCAGCCTTGAGTTTTCTGTCCCGGGTGGATGGTGGGCATCAGCCCTGCCTTTGATGGGCATGAGGGCCCCACATCCTTCTGTGAAATGTCCCACTTGGGGATAGAGGGCATGTTTCTTGAATTGCCTTCCAGAGTTAAGCAGACTAAGGCTGGCTCTCTAAGTAGCTGTGTAAAGTTTTGCATCGGCTATCTTGGTGAAGGCACTGCCACTCAGCCAGCGACATAAGCTACACCCTAGGAGTCAAATTTAGACAACTCTGAGTCCCTCACCCCACCCTAACCTAACCAATCACCAGACCCTGTGGATTTCTGCCCAAACATCTGAACTACGCCTGCCTTTTTCCATTGCCACTACCACCTCGCAGCCCGAGCTGCCATCATCTCTCTCCCGGAACACCAGATCTGGTTTCCGCTCATCAGGTCTTGACCACTTCCAGTGCACTGGCCACACTGCTGCCAGCATGATCATTGAAGTCTGATTATGAGCTGCCCTCCTTTAAGTATCTCAACAGCTCCCTGCTGGTCTTCAGATCAGAATCACAGCCTCCTACTCTCCACGTGGGCTGAGTCCTGCTCACCTCCCCATTCATTTAGATTTCACTTCAAAGGCTACTTCCTCCCCCACCCGCGCCACTAGCCATGCCCTCTGAGTTATATGCTACTAAAGTTCCTAGGCTTATTCTTTGTAGCAGGCTGCTTAGAGCAGGGTAGAAACTACACTGAATTTTGCATGAGGAATCAGAGTTCACCAGGGAGAGAACAGAGGAAGACCCATGGTCACCAGGCCGCTCGGCACGTTTACATAACCACAAATGGTTCAGCATTGTTAACGTCTATAGTAAATTTGGGGGACACGCAGGGTACAGACAGCAAGGGCCAGGAAGTGAGGGTGGGAAGGGAGTGAGGCCAAGTCACAGCGGGTCCTGCAAGCCTTGCTAAGGGGTGTGACATCTTCTTATCGGAGCCTGAAGACACAGACACGTTTTAAGCAGGGATTGGTGATGGCTGACATGCGTGAAGCTGGGTCCCAGGCCACGCACATAGTAGGTGCTCAATGCCTGTGAAACAGAGCAATTTGCTCTGGAGGCATCTCTGAGTTTTCAGTGTAGATTGTAGCATCTCTCACCATCTTAATTAAATTACAAATTGTATAACTGGGATAATATCTGCCTCCCTAGCCAGAATATATGTTTTATGAGAAAAAGAATGGAGTTCTTACTTTTGTATTCTCTGTGCCTACACAGCATCCGTCAAGTGGCAACCACTCCATAGCTCTTGACAGATAGAGATGAAAGGGAGAGGATGAGGAAGGAGAGTTCCTTCTACAGGGTAAGAATGAGAGGTAGGGTCCTTTCAGAGCCAAGTGCATTGTTTTGGCTGGAAATGCATTGTCTTGCCCAAGATCCAACTTGCTCTTTTCTTCAAGAGTATAAGAGTCTCATCATATCCGTAAGCCCTGTGTCCAGGATTATCTTCCGTCCAGCCATGCTTGAGTGGCCTTTTGAGAGTTGGGATCATAATCTTTGGAAGATGGGATCAATTCCTTCATTTAGGGAGATTTTAAATTTTCGTTTTATTTGCTAGCACCACCACATCCACGGCCCCTGGTAATGGGGTCAGCATCGCCTCTGCCCATAGGACATACATCAGGAGAGTCAGAAAGAGCCACCAGGCGGCCATGTGGTGTCAAGCACCACATGGATTGACACAGGCCTCCCCTTGCCACCTCTTTCTAAAATTAATCTAGATAGTGTGCATAGATTCTGCGCATACAGAAATATGGGATCAAAGTCTTCTCAACCTTCATCCCAGATTGCATTCCTGGGAACTCAGGGCTGCAATGACATAAAAGCAATTTGCTTAAGTAGTACAAAGCAGGGGCCCAACACATCTGCATGTGTGTGGCTCATGTGATACAGAGCATTGTCCACTGCCACTCTGCAGAGGGTGGAGCTCTGATAAGTTTGTTTGGGAGGAGAACTGGGGAAACCACTTGCCTAGTACAAAAGATGGGAGCCTGTGGAGAGGGACGGAACTCTTCATCACCCAGAAAGTTTGCAGGTACCAGCTCTGTATGTGATTCCCGAGCAGCTTGGGAGAGTCTCGGACTGAAAGCCCCAGCTGAATCTCTCCAGTCCCTGGTGAGGCCAGCTCCATCCCTTTCCAGAGGACACACGGCATCTGAGTAACCTTTGTTGTTGTTGTTAAAATTTTGAAATCTTTGTAGATTTACGTGTATTGTAATAAATAGTACAGAGATCGCATGTACACTTTGTCCAGCTTCCCCCAACAGTAACATCTTACAAAACTAAAGGAAGATCTCACAGCTAGGATATTGACCTTGACACAATCCATCTGTCTTGTTCAGATTTGCCCAGTTTTACTTGTACAGTAAGTGCTCACTTAATGTCATTCATAGGTTCTGTGACTTTAAGTGAAACGACATAGAACAAAACCAGTTTTACCATAGACTGTGTCACCTTATAACCCACCTCCTTCTCTCACTGGTACACTGGGTAATTATTTGTTGTGTTGTCCAATGAGTTAATTACCTGGCATTGTGCTGTAAGTCAAAATTCTATTGTTTTGGTAGAAAACGGCTGTTTGTTTGGAGTTTTTTGCAAGGTAATGAGGACTCATTGAGTGGTTGGCTCAGGTGAAGCTGCTCAGTGACAAAGTGGGACTTCAGCTAGAGGTAAATTGACACATTAGCAGCAGAAGTATGTATTCGAAATAAGAATACCCGGGTGCCAGCCGTCTTGGTGGACAGTTTCCTTGTCATTTCATTTCCTCGTATTTCTCTGGCAGCTTACAGTTTTGCAAAGCCCATTCACTTACACTAGCTCGTTTAATCCTCACAAAAGAGCCTTTGGGATACACTTTATTACTCCTAGTTTACAAACGGGGCAGCTGAGGGTCTAGATAGTTGGTGGCTGGCTCATGTCCATCCCTGTCTGGCTATAGAAACTGTCTGTTATGCAGGAAAAAAAAGGGGGTGGGCTCTGGAGTGGCAGATCCTAGGTTTGAATCCAAGTTTCTCCACTTTTTTTTTTAATCCAACACTCAACAAACATTAGCCGAACGTCTGTCTACTCCTGGACACTGTGCAAGGCACAGGAGACCGAAATGTGAATGACACAGATCTTGCCAGTGCCCTGGGTGTGCACGCATGGCCGGCGCCTCTCAGAACTCTAGCAAACCTCTGCTACCTGGGGAGAATGCAGTGGATCTTGAAGGACTGTGGTCAGATGGAGGCATAACATAGGTTAGCACAACACACAGTGTTTGCACCTAGTAGGTACTCAAGGATGGGGCTGCTCTCATCCGAGTCCAGGTCCATTGCTCACGTCACTGAGACAAAGGCATAAGCTCCACTCACGTAGGAACTAGTTTTCATCAGGGCCCCTTTGCACCCTTGTAGCCAACTTCTTGAATTGTCTGGCCCCAGATTTCCCCCGTGTGGACATTGAGAAACCCTGCTCTGGAGGTACTTAAACCCAAGGATTATGGCATAAAGCAGCGGAATTGATCATACCCAAGGATCACCAGGTAACCTGCTGAAAAGCATGTGCTCTTGGGCTTCGGTCACTAGAAAGGTGATTTCAGGCGATCTGGGGGTGGGCTCAGGAATGGGTTTCATGTTAACAAGCACCCCTGGTGACCCTCAGTAGGAATTTGGGGACTACGCTCTGAGACACATCACATCAGATGACTTTTGAGGTTCCTCCACCCCGTAATTTCCTGACTCCAGGAAAAAGGTGGCAGATAGGTAAAAAGCATTCACCTCACCGTTCACCTATGGAAAACACTGGTGGAGTCAGGGGCCTAATTAATTAGTATTTTTGAAGAACTTAGAGCTCTATGTTTTTTTTAATAAGAAAATGAACATAAGTGTAAAGCATCATGACTACTCATTATTTAATTTAATGATTTGTGAAGATTCTGCTGCCATGGTGACTGAGCACTATTTATAAAAATTAAGAACATAAATTATAAATAATAATATTATTACAAGCAGAAGGGACGTGAACCTCTCAATCAGAAAGGAATCATTTCCAAATTGGAAAAGAAAAAGAAAAAAATACATTGTTTGCATCACATATGGGGAAAGGTGTTGGCAAATTTGCATTTGCACAGTGTTGTAGGAGAAATCAGGTCAAGATGATGATTTTATGTCATTTGCATGACAGTCTGTGTCGCTGTATTCCATGGGGTGCCTTGTGATTCAGGAGCGGCTGGCAATGGTGTCAGAGAGAGCACGGAAGCATCGGGGGGTTGTCAGCCCTGAGATATTGGAGTCACTCCACCTACCCTGGTGATGCAGCTCAGCTTCCCAGTGGTTCCTAGACGCATGGGGAGTCAGGCCAGCGTGCCCCCATTCAGTGATGGGCAAGCAGTAGGCGTTCAATCCCTTTTGACCCACTTTGATTCACTCAACATGTTTGAGTAGGTGCCACAAAGCAATTGAGGCCAGAGAAGGCCTGGCAACCAAGAGGACTGACCTAAAGGTCAGTGAGACAACATTGCTGCAGCCAGACGAGGAAGTGTGGGATCCTCGAGTTGGGGCGATCAGTTCTACCAAGGAGATCAATTCCACCGGGAGGACAATTGAAGCCACGCGCTCAGCCAAGGTCCCACACACAACCAGGGGGTGGCAGAACCCATATCAGAACCCAGATATCCTACATTCAGATCTAAGATTCTGCTCCCTGGTCACAGTTCTCCCCTCACCGAACCTCCAGGGTCCTGGGCAGAGAAGCTATCGCCGTGGATCATTAATTGGCTCTCTGTTACTCTCTTGGTGTTGTCTTGACAGTCACTGCAAATTCTGGTTAGAATCAGCCTGCAGTACCATAAGAGTTACTCTAGGTGGTCAGGGGAGGGGGCAATTCAATGTCAGGTTTAGTTAAACCACTTGTTTCCCGACAGAGATGAGTGTGGATTTCTAGTTGTGTTTATACTAGGGACTTCCCCCTAAATGTTGTTCCTACCCGGTCCCTGTCCGTCCCACAAGGACTAAAACAAGTCACTGCTGACCTCAAGAATCCTTCCCTGACCCACCCACCCTTTGCATTTTGAGAAAATGTGCCGGAAAGCAGACAGCAGGAGTGAAATGCTGACAGCAGAGCTTATGGCTGGTCCAGGGAAGAACACACTGGCTCCTGGGCTCGCATTCAGCTGGGTCCCAAACTAGGCTGGGGGACCAGCCTGTATCTGGGTGGGGGGTGGAGGGCAGGTTCTAATGATTGTCAGCATGAACCCCAAAAGAATGGACCCCAATATAATCCTTTCGTACCCTGAATTACTTCAAATTAAGGTATATAAAGGATGCAGAGTAAACCAAGACGCATTCTAGACACTGATAGCAAATGGAGTGTTTACAGAATATAATTGCCTTTCCTCACCGTGATAAAAGCAATTGGGTCTCTCCAGAGCCAGTGCTCAGATGAACAGTCACCGAGCGTAAGGTGAAGGACACCCAGTCAAGTGTACGTTAAGGAGGGAAATGCTTAAGCACTGGAACTCTTAGACTCCATAAATTCGCCTCATAAAAATTATTTTAAAAAATAAACTAAGATACTTAGCAGTGAAATTGTGATATATACTGTCCAATTAAAAACCTAGCAAACATTTGTTTAGCGTACAGGTAAGAAGGTTCTCACAACACATTGACTCAGGAGGAGAAGAAGAAGAGGCCTCCAAACCTGGAGGAACCAGCTTTTCTTCTGCAGGTCATGTGGTCAGCAGATGGCCGAGCCTGCAGCTGGTCCTGTGAGGATGGCGAAGGTGGGGCTGCGGGGAGAGCATTTGAGGGAGCTTACGTTCACCCAGCCCCCTTCCTGCCTCTTACAGTGGCTGGAAGGGCCATTAGGAACCCGACATTGGATCCAGATCGTCTCCTCAAGGTGTCCATGGATATTCTCTCATATCTCAGTATAGCACTATTTGGGGGGGAGAAGGAGGAGAAAGTGGGGTTCATTCACGCCATTTTATAAACGGAGGAGCTTGGTGTCTAGAAAGGTCAGAATTACACTGAAAGCTGTGAGCCTGGTTGTGTTCACCATGAACTGATAATTCTACCACCAAGCTTCCGTTCCCAAAGTGGAACCGCCTTCTGCAAAGATAAGTGAGGGGGCGGGAGCGTCTACAACACTCTGGACAAAGAAATGACTCACGACCCCACCCGGCAGGATGGAGCTGGACAGCGCGAGATGTTATCGTGATGCTCTGAACAGTGTGCAACTGAACACCTATGAATTGCTTATTTCTGCAGCTTTTCATCTAATATTTTCAGACCACAGTTGACCTTGGACAACTGAAACCCTGGAAAGCAAAACCCTGGAAAGCAAAACTGTGGTTTCCTCTGTTCTCCAATATCTGAGTTATTTGTGTTTAGCGACCAGAAACACTTTTTGATATTGATTATTTATTCCCAATGAGAGAAGGTGGAAGTAAAAAGGAAAAAAAAATCAAGACAATTGATATTGGACTAGTTCTAGGGATGGACAGTATGGCAGCCGGGCATCTCACTTGAGGACACCCCACTACCCGGTACCTCTGAGGAAGCCAGACAACATGGAAGGTGAGGAGAAGAGGCACGGACCTCCCCAAGGCTCCACAGGTTTGGCCTGAGTTCATTGTTCCCAGGCTTTTGTCTGTTGACACTGAAGCTGCCACAACCTGAACCCTTGTTTCTTAGAATCCAGCTTGGATGGACAGTGGGACATGTTTTCCTCAAGGGGAAGGGGACAGGAGGGGGATGGGAGATTCATTTGCTTGTTTGAGTCCCATAAATAATAATTCATCAAAGGTTAGAACATGATTTGTTTTCCATGGAGACACTGCAGGCTCCTTGCCCAGCGTTTGGATAAACATTTATTTAGGCAGATAGTTTATAAATTATACAGTGCTTTTAAAATGGGGTGGTGGGGGGAAAATACGGCATCCTGAAGTGCTTCCCTTGATTGCATCAGAAATAAACGAGGAATTCCTGTCAGGGAGGCAGGCCCTCACCACTACCTCACCGGCCACTCTTGGCTACCCTACGCCTGCACAGTGGCCGTCAGGGACCCCTGGACTCACCAAGCAGCAGAACTGAAATGGGCCATTTTCAGAATGTGAAGAAACCTATGGGCTCTCTCCCCAGAAAACCGAGCATGTGCATACACACCCATGTTTTCCATAATTTCCAATGTGCACAGGATCCTCAAAGCCCTCCAAGAATGCTCTGAAGGTCCTTGGACCCAACTGAAGAGTTCTGCAGTAACCAGTGCCTTGTTTCACACATGTGGGAATCAGGCTGAGCCCAGGGGGACAATCAGATAGCAAGTCTGTGACCCAGCCAGACGAGCCCTAGGCACGAGTCTTTGTGACTCCTGATCTGGTTTCTCATAGGAAACCGGAGAATCAATATCAACCGGCAGAGGCATCGCTGGTGGGGTGTGGAGGTGTGTCTGAGACAGCACCGCCCTGAGCTCTCTGACTGAGAAGCTGAACACCCGAGGTGCTCTGGTAGTTGTATGATTCTAGAGCTGTCTCAGCGTGCTTGGGGCTTAGCTCAATACCTGCTGTGACCATCTGCGTAATAGTAGTTGAACTAACTCAACAAAAATAAGCTAAATGTCTACTCTGCACCTGCAGGCAAGGACTCAAAGATGAATAAAACACAGTCTGGTGAAGGAGTCAGAAGAGGAAAAAAGGAACAAAGCCATTGTAACCCATGCGGCTGGTGATAAAATAGAGATACGTTAAATATGGAGGGCATGGCAGGAAAGAAAAGGAACAATGGTTTCTGCTGGAGACGCCAAAGCAAGCTTAATTTAGGCAATAAGATTTGACCTGGGTCTTGAAATACAATTAAAAGGTCACCCTATTGATTAGGGTCCAAAAGAAATTTAAATAATGAGAGGAAAAGGAGGAAAGTTGGGGAGGAGAGAGAAAGAGAAGGAGGGAGGGATGGAGGGAGGGAGAATGATCCAGTCAAGAGGGAATCCAATACTGGGAATCGATTATATCGCTCACAAAAGAGCTGAGGAACCAAACAAGAAACTAGTGAGAACTCAGGGATTAGTAAGAGCTGGAAGCCACTACCAGCGCCCACAAAAAGGAGATGGTGTTATGACAACCAGAAACCAAGGACAATTGGGTCAGGGAAACTCAGAGCCAAAGTGAATCAATTCTTCACAAGGGACGCAGGCCTTGCAATGCCCCCGCCCTGCCACCGTGAGATGAAGAGCTGAACCTCAGAACCATTCGCCCAACGTCACAGACCTTGTAAGACAAAGTGAAGTCTCTCTCTCCCCAAAGATTCTACTCTTAACAAACTGCTGCACGAGCTGGGCCTTCACTAAGTCCTCTGCTCATTATCCAATTGTCAAAGCGCTTTCATACAGTTCCTATGTTTCAAATTGGATTTATTTCTTAACCAAACTTTTCCAGGGTCTTTGCTGTAATCCCTGAGTCTACCCACTGGCAACTACTTGCTCTCAGGAAGCATGGCAAAATTTTATTCTTTTTGTAAAAAATTAAAAACAATTATTATTGGTGCTATCTTTGTCAGATAATTGAGTGAAAATAGTTTTTATCTTAAGCAATAGTTTTTACAGTATTATGAGAATTATATTTCTGGCACTACAAGCAGAGGTCTTACGAAATCCCAGGATTGGTGGTCTTCGGGAAGCATTTAAGGACGGTGATCCCAGATCGCAAATGTGGGATCTCATGCTAATCTAAGATACTTTCTATTGACAAGAGTTTAGCTGTTACCAGCACCCCAAATCCAGATTGTTTCAAGCCCCTTTGGCAAAATAGCTGCCTCTGTTACAGGCAATTTGTGCTTCAAGGTTTCATTTTGGTCATTACGACTGCTGCAGCTGATTTAAATATTTTAATGAATGATGTTATTGTCTCTGTGCCTGGGGGTATTTTTCAGCAGAGGTCGCAATTTGAAGGAGGAAAAAAATACAGAAAAATAGCTCTAAATAAGTCAGTGATGATGGATGGTTCATTTGGTTTGTGTAGTGGAGCCCAGGCATGAGCCTGCTGAGCTAATGGAGGATGTTCCCCCCACCCCCCAGAAGAGAGGTTTGCAGAGGCACAGAGATGAGTCGTTGGAAGCACTGGGGCCATCTTCCAAGGGCATCCTCACCAGGTTGTACCATCTACCAAAACTAAAGGACTCACTGGGTGGAGGAGAACCAAGTCATTGTAAGTGCCCGGGGTTGGTGCTGGGGAGGGGAGGAAGTGAGTCATTTAAATACTGTGGAGAACTCCATCTATCATTCCACTCAAAGAGAGTATGTCCCAATGTGAGCATGACTTGGGCACTGTGACCTTTGGATTCTCTTACTAAATTGTGCCCAGTTCCACACGTGTGAAAATCTCATCATGGAGGGTGTGATTCCAGTGTTGAAAGGTGGGGGTATTTCTCAAGCAACATGAATCTGAAACATGGATCTGAAACTTGGGTCTAGTCCTGCCTCTGATGTTCTACTGAAGAAATGCAGCATATTCCACCATGAAGGAACAATTAGGTGAGGGGTGAAGGAAAAACTGGAGGAGAAGTGTGATTGGGAGATGGCCCATCAGCCTGCCAGATGGCATTCTCCAAGGGGATTTCAGGAGAGTCCGGACTGGTGAAATTTTCACTTTCCATGGCGACCGTGGGCCCTCTTTGTCACAATGCCCATTCATCCATGGGACCATGCATGTAACACACATTTATGGAGCACTTTCTCTGCTCTGAGCAGCAATCTGGAGATGCCAGGGGTAAGGCATGAGCAGTCAGGGGTGAGGAGAGCAGACAATGAGCAAGAACGCAGACCCGTACACAACATGGTGTCTGGTCGTGATCACAGTTCCTGAAAACAATGCGGCACAAGAGGGACATAGGGAAGGAGTTGTAATTTGGGATATTGGAGACCCGAGATCAGTGAGCACTTTCTCTGAGGAGGTGACAACTGAGCAGGTGCCAAGTGATGTGAAGAGGGGAGTTGTGCACAGATCCAAGCGTAGAGACTTCCAGAGAAAGAGGCCTCAGGTGAACGGAGTTGGGCGTGTTTGAGGAATCCCTCAAACCACTATCCCTAATCTGTGTGATCCCACAGAGAAACAATGGGGTGGCAGGTAGATGTGATTAACCCCATTTTAGAGATCAAGCACCTGGGAGCCCAGGGTGTGGCCCATCCCAGCAGAGGAGGCAGATGCGATTATGACCAGGGAAGGCATTTCCGGGCAGAACTCAGGGACAGAGTTGACAAAAATCAACCCAATGGAGCCGAGGCCTGAGAACCAGAACCTGTGGCCAGCCAAGGGTCAGGCCACACTCATGAAAACGGTTACCAAGACAGGCCCAAGACTGAAGGCTGGCTGCTTGCCAGGAATCGGTCAGTGCCAGGGAGTCTCTGTGTGGACAATGCAGATTCTGGGGTCAAGAGTTGCGAAAAGCACCAGGATAGAGTGTAAGGGCTTTCTCAAGAAACTTCTAGAAGCCTGGCTCTCTGAGATTTGATCTTGCCTCTTCTAAATCTATGTGCAACAGCTGATGACATTTAGATACACATGAACTTAGTTGGTTGAAATAACTCTGAAAAAGAATGCTCAGGAGTTATCTGGAAAAGGGGAAGGCTAAGTCCATGGAGGGTCTTGGAGGAAATGGTTACCACAGTCGTCTGGGGCGATGTGCTGACTCACTGGCAGCCACAGCCAGGGTTATATTGTGGAATGGCTGGATGGAAGAAAACACGGAAGTTTCCTGGGAGATAATGGTCCAGCTCCAGATTTATTTTTTGGATCCTTACATCAGAGTTGCCCTTCTCAACGGAATTTTTTGGGGGCTGATACCTAGGTCACCATCCAGTGGAAAGGTATATTTTATATGTATTTGTCAACTACCATTCTGGAAAATTCCAGGGCATGAGTAGGGTGCTGGCCAGTTTTGGAGCCCCACCTGTGTCAGAATCCTGCCTATTTGTCAGCCTTCAGTTCCCAGAGCATAGCCAGACAGGGTGGCAGCTTCCATTGCCTGGAGCCCTTGGGCTTGCTCTGGCCAGTGTAGACATGGAGAACCCAGGTCAACAAAAGAAGTATCACCCACCGCCTACACCCTCGAAATTGCCACAGAGATTCCCTGCCTTGGGGATCTGGTCTTGAACAATGCAAACAGTGAGAGTCCATCATAATTAAAGTTTTCAAGATTTCTGCTTCAGTTATTTTCCTCAAAAAACTTAATCGCTTGCAGGTTAAAATGATGAAGTTACTATTTACAAAGACTAAATGGCCTCAATCCCTGGGCCTTAGAGGGGCAACTTGGGAGGCAGAAAGAGGGGAGGAAGGCCAGGACAAGGACAGGAAATGCTTTCTACTCTGAGAATGTTCTGGCAAGTCGCCTGCTACAGCTAACAGGAGCTTTGGGAGGTTTACTCTACCACCCTCCACCCCAGCCATCATGCCGCCATATTCCCTTCCGGCTAATCCAGAACGTGATCCAGTGAAAGGGTTTAGAAATCTCACCCCCATTTTTCAGACATTACAGCTGTTGCGAGGAACTCTATTCCCTTCAGGACCTCCCACCAGAAATAGGTATGTTTACCTGCAAATGTTCACCTCCCAGCAAGGTAAGACCAGCATCAGTGAGGTGAATATGTTTCCAGAACTAATGGGGATTATATTGAAGAAAATCACACGCCTAAAAATCCGTAATGATTAGATGGAGGGGAAGCTCAGACAAATTCAATTCAATTTAATAAACACTGACTGGGGACCTTCTGTGTAGTAAACGCCACGCAGGGCTATACACCAAGTTCTAGCAACAGTAGCATCCAATAACTTCTCTGAAGCTACAGTTTAATCAGCCTTTCACAACCACTGTCTCGTTGATTTACACCACAAGACGGTGAGATTCTAATTATTTGTGTCATTTTACAAAGGACAGCAAGGCTCAGAGACACCAAGTAACTTTCTCAGGGTCACACTGCTAATGAAGCAATAGAAAATGGGCTTGAGGCCAAGTGTTCAGACTTTTAATCCTATGTTCGTTCCTCTACACTGGGCTGCCCATGTGGATATGGAGACAACAGAACATTGAAAGCTTAATACCTTGTTTAAATATGTTGGAAATGCTTTTATTGATTCAGACCAGTCCATGTTGGTCTCTCTCTGCTCATTTTCCATCAGGGTTGTAGCTCTTAAAATTGGCCAACAAAATGATCCAAGTCTGGTGACGTAATCACATACACACACGTGCACACACAGTCACTTCCCTGTGCTAAACACCTTACATAGATCATTTATTTAACCTGCACACAATCCTGTGAGATAAATTAATCACTATCCTCACCCTACAGAGGCCTAAAGAAAGGAAGTAACTTGTCTAGCCACATACTTGTGAGGCTCCAAAAACTTGAACCTTGGTCATTCTGTCTCCAGTTCTAAGTGTGATGCTATATATCTGTGTTCATTTCCTGTGTCTGCCATTATGAAGTACCTCAAACTGGGTGAGTTTGAACAACAGAAATTTATGCTTGCAGTTCCGAAGCCCGTGAGTTCCAAACCCATCTGTCAGCAGGGCCATGCTCCCTCTGAAGGCTCTGGGGAAGGATCCTTGCTGGCCGCTTCCAGCTTCTGCTGGCTGTGGGCGTTCCTCGGTTTGTGGCAACCAGAACTCTAATCTCTGCCTCTGTCTTCACGTGGCCGGCTTCCCTCTGTGCTTGTCTGTGTCCTAAGCTCCTCTTCTCAGAAGGACACCCATTATACTGGATTAGAACCCACCCTAAATCAGTATGACCTCATCTTAACTTGCTCACATCTGCAAAGACCCAAATTCCAAATAAGGTCACATTCCCAGTTACTGAGGGTTGGTTAGGACTTTGACAAATCTTTTGGGGGCCACAACCCAACCCATAGACTACCTGCTATCTTCCCTCGTGCCAGGTTCCCTCTGTCTCCTTTCAACTAAAAGTCATCTTTCTGCTGAGAATTATGAAGTGTTCGAAGATGATCGGAGGGTAAATTGATCCCTAGAGAAAGGGTTCCAGTGTCAGGGCTCCAACCTGAACCAGCTCCCCTGCCACCAATCCTCCAGTCCTCACATTAATTTTTTCTGTAGAACTTAATGTGCTCCCTCTTCCAGAATGGGATGTTTTGATGAGACATAGAATTGAGCATGACTGAATCTTTGTGAAACCTGATTTTTGAAGTTTCCGTCTTTAAAAGATCAAGGAGATATTTACTTGTAAACTGATGAAGAAAAGAAAAATCTTACGTTCACTCGGCACCTGTGACTGCCGTGGTCCTAAAACGATTAAGTCTTTTTTTAATTAAATTTATTGGGGTGACAATGGTTAGTAAACTCAAATGATTAAGTCTGCATCCAATGTCTTTCATGATTAACAGAGTTGTCTTTTATTCTAAATGTTACTGTTTTTCTTGTCTGAAATTATATTAGTTAGTCTTACAATGGAAAGCCAGTATCCCGATATAAATGTTGAGGAAAGCATTCACTTCATCCCCTGCATAGCTATTTAAGTATCTTGCACTGATAAGTTTGTGTGAAATCTCAAAGTGTGCACAGCCCAAGTGGTATTACTATTCAGAAGGAAGTCTGAGCATCACGTTACTCAAAATCCGGACTGCCCAGGCAGAAGCCTGTTTTTCCAAAATAAATTACTTGTAAAATGCAGTGTCTTGATGAAACAGTCAAATTCAAAATTTCAAATATTCAAGTTCAATATGCAAACATAAAACCCATTTTGTGTTCTCAATTTTAAATACTGACAGGAACTCATGCTGCAGCTTCCCAGGCCATATCTGAAAGCGAGCAGGCACATTGAATCAATCAGCCAGAGTCGGCAGAGAGAAAATAATCCCCCCCCCCATCCAAAGTAAATGACAGAAATCCATAAATAAAAAACAGAGCGACAGAAAACCTCAGCTATCTGGGACACTTTACACATGTGCATTTGCAGACTTCACTTTTTCCCTCCCAGCTTAGAGATGGAAAGGTCCTGTTTTAATAGGCAAATATGTATGAACTTGACGTTCAACAAAAACCTGTCTACAGTTGCACCCAAACATCTGTGGCTTTCAACCAGAGTCACACTTGGGAGCAGAAAACTGTTTGCGGAGCAACAAAAGAGGAATTAAAAAATCTTGTTCAATCAGGATTAGCTGTATGTATGATGAGTGGGAGGAAGAGAAACCCTTTTTCCATAAGCTATTTGCCTCTTCTCCCAGGAAGCCACCCGTCTCCCTGCACCGTGGGGTGTGTGCAAACCCAAAGAAGAAGGGGAGAACCCACCCGGCAAACGACCTCCAGTGTGGGAGCTCCACCAATCTTAGGAGTCACCTGGTGACTTACTTCGTAACTGAGGAAATAGAAGATAGGAGTGTCTCACCCAAGATCCTTGGGTGCCAGCGTTCCAACAAGCCATTTTCAGGTCCTTTTCCTTCTAGAAAATTCCCATGCTTCCAATCTGAATGACTCAGCTGCTCAGGAATGTCACTCTCTCCAGCACACGTTACTCGTTACTCGGTAGAACTCATTCCTAAGTCATATGCCGCAGTGCCCTCTGACTGTCCCAGGCCAACTCTGCCACTTCTAGCAGAAGGAAACTGACTCATCACTCAGCACCTGAGCCTCGGTTTTACCACTTTAAAATGGGTTTCACAAGCCTACCTCAGACCAGGAAAAAGCAGTGTGCAAGTATAAACTATTCTTATCAGTTGCTATAGATAGAATCGCTTTCATGCATCCAAAAAAAAGTTATGAGAGCCTTTGCTTCATACCCTCTCCTGATTCACTAACCAACACCAACAGCAATGGCGGTCCTACCTGCCCAATGATTGTTTTCTAACTTTGTGGGATTTTCTCCTTTGATTTTTCTCTTCCTCATTTCCTGTTTACTTCCTTCTCATCCTCTTGCTTGTGCGTGGGGCTCAGGGGTCTCTTGATTTTCAGCTCAAGTCTGGGAGCACAGATTGTGTCCACTGATATTCTGAGCCATGAAGCAGTTTACGCAGAAGGAGCCCAGCCAGAGGAGACAGCACCAGCGAGGGAAGCCATGCAAGTCCGAGGTTGGGAGGGAAGGCGAAGACGGGACGCGGGCCAAGCCCTTCGTGATACCGCCTCCCCAACCCCCTCATCCCTCAGTCCCCACACCCTCTAGATGTGCTCAGGCAAGTCAACAGGTCACCTTTCTAGACAGTGATTGTCGTGGATGCCAGCCAGTCAAGGATATGCCCGCCAATCACCAACTGCCAACCCAATCCCATTCTCACCCACCCCAGAAGAAGCTTTCCCCTTGTTAGTTCTGTTTGCAATTATCAAAAGGATGTTAGAAGGAAAACTCAAGACTGGGGGAGACGGTGGGGCGATGACGTTTAGCACACAAAGCAGAGCGTGGGATTTTGCCCCCTCAGGAATCTGATCTAACCTTGTCCCTGCCCTAAAGACCTCCAGCGCCCCCACCCCATCACACGGATACGACCCCAGCCTTCAATCCACATGTTCCTGAGCTGGCCATGCTGCTTCATTTCCCTGTTCACTCTTTTCAGCCACTGAGTTTCAGACTCTCCAAACCACACTGGGTCCTCCAAAGCTGCTACACATCCTGGAGCAGGAGAGCTCTTAGTCTCTGTCTCCTGTTAGTTAAACACCTCTTGCTCAGTCATCAGCTGGGACATCACTGCTCCAGAAAAGCTTTAGGTTTCACACACACACACACACACACACACACACACACACACACACCATATCTATATTTAACACCTCAGATTCCCAGCACTTGATAAATTTTAGGCTCCAGATAGATAATGAATGAATGAATGAATGAATGAATGAATGAATGAATGAATGACTTGTCCCATATCCCCACCTTGGATAAGACACCTCTTTTGGGTCTCCATTGCATCCTCTTACTTCTACTGTAAGGGCTACCAAATTTACCTGGCTGTCTTTTTACCTCATCTCTCTCCCATCTAGACAATGAGTATCTTGAGGACAGAGACCATATCTCGTTGGTTTCTGTGTCCTCAGCATTCCGCTCTGAGACTGGCAAAACTGGAAGCTCGGAACACTTACTGAATAATGAGCATGAATGTGTACAAGCTCTTTGTCTCTACAATGTCATAAAATCCTTCTTCTGTTCATGTCTTCCAATGTGTTCTTGGTCCTGAGGATCCTTGCTCCAGCCTCGGACACCTTATGGAAACGGGGTCCTCCTGGGCCCTCCCCAACAGCATCCTTATTCCAGACATGGTCCCCATCAGCCCTGATCCAACCAGATATGACCGAGCCGAAAGGAGATGAAGATAACGACATACCTCTGAGGGCACCTGTGAGGGATGAGGTGAGCCGTCCCTGCTGCTGGCCTTGGCGGGCAATTTTTTTATCTCCAACTATAATGTAATAAGATGTGATAATAAACACACCACACAGGAAAACAAATCACTTCTTCTCCCAACGGCTGTCTTGCTCACAACAGCTGCTTTAAAATCATGAAACAAACGTAATCCTTTTCAACCAAACCACATGTTTAAAGCTAAGTGAATATTTGTTAAAATGTTAAATGATGCTATGGATGGAGAATATTAGCATTTTTCTCAAAATAGTCAACAGCAGCTGCTTAGGAGTCTCCAGGTACATTTTCAAAACAAAGAAGAAGGGAAGAAAGAACAATAATAATAAAAACCAGAAAGAAAAAAAAAACAAAACAGGGAAAGCTAGTTGCTTAGAAGTCCTAAAAAAGAGCCCTGTTTTAAGTCCCTCTCTAGGATGGAACTGAACTATCTGGCCTCCAGTTTTATGAGCATTTAAAAAAAACAAAAATCAGACCAGCTCTCACTTCCTTTTTCTCTAAAGTACCTCAAGTGTCTATTAGACCAACTATACAGAATAACAGGTCATAACAATTTTTGCAAATACAGTCCAATTAGCACCAAATTGGGGGTGGGGATAAATAAAAGGGATGGAAAGATGGGAAAACAAACACAGCTCTTGCCATGCTAAGATGTTAGCAGTATTTGTTTAACCAAATGCTTCCACTGAGAGCAGCCCCATTTTTCAAAGCCTTTCTAATGAGCAAGAAGTCAATTTCTCTTGGCAAATTTCATTATAAACGAGTCCTGTTTCCTTTAGCCTCCCACCAACAAAAACCAGAAGTCAACAAGCTCCCCTGTTCATTGTTCCAAATCTTAAAGGGAACAAAGGAAGCAACCAGACTTCATTTTGACAAGGTGACTTTCTGGAGATCATACAAAGTCAAGGTCATCAGATCTAGGGCTTTGCCGCTGCAGCAGCAGCTGCTACTATCAAAAGTTTGTTTTTCTGTTTTGTTTTGTTTTAATGAAGCTCTCAGTTCTTAAAATTTGAGTGTCAGTTTGATACCACCAAGACTGTGGAGCGCAGAGTCCACACAGGTCTTTCCAACCCAAATGCCATGTGCAATTCATCCTGGAGATGAAACAATGCCCAGAACCAAAGGGAGTCTTGAGCTTCCACACGTCCCAGCATCGACTGTAACCCACAGTTTACTCCCGCAGACCCACCACCTCTGCTGTTGAATCTAGGCTTCAAAATCAGGTTGCCGTTTTGGGGTTGGGCCTAATACATCTATCAGAACCCCCTTCAGAGTACTTTAACTAGACACATTAAGAACACAGCAACAGGACTGCTGACGAATAAGCCAACTCACAGCCCAGAGTATCCTCTCCGTGCTGGTCGGTCACACAGGATTGACCCAAGCAAGAGGTGATCACGGACCGCAAAGGAGTGTTGCCAGCTCTTCCTCCTGGAGTCCCTTTATCCCTAGGGCTGTGCTGTGACATAATCAAAATGTCTTTGTGTGCAGTGCAAGAGCTGTTGTGGATCTTCTGGGAGTCACTGACATTCTTGTTCTATGGCTTCTTTGTTGACACGCTTTTATCCTTGGTTCAGCGTCCTCAATCTATCTGTTCTGCAGAACATCTGGAGTTACTTGTATTCACTCACCTTGGAGGTTCTCTTCCAGTGCCCCATTTCTGGCAGGTGTTTTCTCCGCAGGATTCTCTCTCCATTACAGTCTAGGAAAGCCTACTTGCTGGTTTACTGTCAACCAAGGGATGGCCCCTGCTTGTCATGTCAATATCCTTTGCCCCTAAAAATGCTTGTGCCTACGTTGCCGGGTTATCATGAGGATTAAATGGAATAAAGCTTGTAAAGTAACTGGCACATAGTAGGTGATCATTAAATGTAATTGTCTTTATCGTTGCTCCCATTTCCTTAAATAGTGGCATTAAAACTTATTTTGGAATCGGCAGGGTGAGTTTTGTGGTCTCTCACCTCCACCGTGCCAGGCAGAGCTTCTCTTTGAATTGTTCTCATTACTTTGCTTCAAAGCCGAATCCGGTGCCTGCTGTTGCAAAGGTTGATCATAAATGCCTCTGAAACCACACAAGATAATGCAGGTGAGGGATAAATCTTTGGAATGCAACAATGTGGGGAGATTATGCAAAAGCTATTTCCAGGCTTGAAAAAAGAAAATCAATCTGAACAGAGAGAGCCAGCTCTGGTGCAGCAACCATGGGGTCCGGGCCACTTGGCTTTAAGACATTCCAGGAGGTGCTAAAATCGTGACTGTCACCAGCTGTGTCAGTGTTTTGCAATGCACAGGTTCACAAAATCTCAGTGTCAGAGGATACCTTCAATATTGTACCATCCCTTACACTCTTCCAGCACTTGAGTAAGTCAAAGATGAAGATGAAGATGACGATAACAATAATAACGCAAGGTGCAATGTCCAGGCACAATTCAAGTGCATCCCATTCCTTCAAAGTCCTGGCCAAGAGGCCATTTAGTCTCCACGTGCATATCTTCAACGACAGGGAGCTTATCATCTCCAGAGGAAATCCATGTTGTCATTGGAGAGCTCTGGCTTGACAGCTTTATCCAGCTGGAAATGGTGCCCCTTGGTTCCCACCCACTGACCCTAGTTCTGTCCCTATGAACGGAAGTCCTACTTCATGACCTTTCTTCACATAGGCGAAGGCAGCTCTCGTGTCTTCTCCAAGACTTCCTTCCAGTCGGCTGTCCCCAGTGAGAGGCCTGTTGCTTGTACCCACTAGCCTAGAGGGCCTGTCACTACCTCCATGACAATCCAATAAACTGCCACTGGTCACATCTCTTAGAAAATACCCACGCTGAATGAAATGACCTTGATGTATTATACTCAGCAGGACAAGCGTCTCCCTAGTTTAGAAACTCTATTTGCATCCACGCAAACTGACTTCAATTTTATATTCTTGGAAGCACCAGCACATTATATCAAGAAGTAGAGGGCATGGGACAGAAAATCATTGGAGAGGACACTGGAAAATGCTGTTAGAGCTTCTTGGATGCTGCACCAACTTGTCTGGACATTATTCTGGGGGCATGGAGTTCCACTGAATTTTATAACGGGAGAGTAACAGCATGGTCAAATCTTGGAAAGAGTGCAACGAAGGTCTGGAGAGGTTAAGGGTGAGGAGAAAGGAGACCAGGTGGGTCGTTAGGAAAATCAAACTAAAAACAAAGGGTGCTTAGACCGCGTTCCCGTGAGGGAGACGAGAGTGCCCTCACATTCTGGGGTGCATCAGGAAAACCCTGGACATGCACTAGAAACACCCATCGCCAGGCTCTACCCTCCATCTCTAAGTCAGTGAGGACATCTGCATCTTGAAAACCTTGGGGTCCTGAGACAGAGGGAGGAAAGATTGACAGGACGTCGTAGTGAAGAAAGTCAATGATGAAGGAGGGGAGAGCTTGTCAAGGACCATCTACCCCTGGAAAGTGGAGAGGAGAGGAGGTTCATACAAACAGAAGGCCTCACGGGACACAGGAGGAAAAATAGGATTGGGAGGGCAAGAAAATTGTTTTTCTCTTTCCACGCTGAGTTTGCATGGTCTGTGGAACTTCCATGTAGAGATACCAGCAGATGCTTAGAAAACAAAGCTGGGCTTCAGCGAAGTGGGAGCTATTTTAGGGCAAATTTCTTTCAAATCTGTAGAATCCAGCCTCTACTATTTTCCCCCCTGTTTTTAAATTCAAAAGAACATCTTTGAACTATTTAAACCCAAATTCTTGATTGGGATGAAGGTTTATTAAAAAAAAAAAAAAAAAAAAAACACCTGGTTAAGTCAGATGCTAAAAGGAGTAATATAAACTCACTTTTGATTTTAAACTTTTAAATAACTTCCTATTTTTTAAAAAAAATTGCCTTCAAGGAGTGCAAATGCTTACACACAACAGGCAGTCGATGATAGCAGGTATTGAAATATCAATGTGTTTTTTCACAGGTGCTGAAAAATAAATACAAGTCATGAAAAAAGTAATGAATCAACTTGAAAACCCAGTGGGATGTTAGCCTCCTGGGGTAATAATAGCACACTCTCTGTCAGGGCAGGCTGCACGCTAGAACGGTATTTGCACCCAACTTTGTTCCTGTGAAAAGCCTAGAAGTACTCAGTAATAAGAGCGGCTGGCAGGATCCTGACAATCTTTAAAAATATCTACCCTCTGAAAGAGCTTGTCACACCAGAGTTATCTCTTACCCAGACGGCCGTGGCAAGTGCTGATGGGCACAGGCTGTAGAGAGACAAAAGCCACAGTCATTCAGAGGCAAGTGGGGCTGGGAGAGGGCTGTCGTCATGGCGGAGGCAGGTCTCTGTACCAAGGGGCCAACAGGGATAACCCCCTCGTTTCTATGATTTAGAAACAGGGGTATTGTGGGCTTTCCATTTTCATCTGTTTTGAAGAAAGGTACAGGGAGACACTTCTATGTGTGGAACAGGCAATGTCATCATTTTGGAAATCCCCTGAAATCTGTCACTCCCCTTCTCAAGGAAACACCTCCATGTACTAGAGTTTCCAAGGCCCGTTCCATTCTGCCGCCACCTCAGGTCGATGGGATCATGAGGCCCAAAATGGGGGGACTTGTACCTTGTTAATTTCCATATCCACAGCACCTAGCTCAGGCCTGGGACACAATAGTTGCTCAATAAATGTCTGATGAGTGAATGAACGAATGAATGAATGAATGCATTCCCTTAGGAAGCATGCCAAAGTGCTTAGTCGAAGCAAAGATGGAGCTTGGCTGAGGCACACCTGAGACAGATGAGGAGACCAAAACCACAGTGATTTCAGGGGAAAATCTAAGCAAGAAAATTAGGAAATGGCCTGGGAGCCAGGACTTTGAAAGGTTTCAACATTGCCCAAGTCTGCTGTCCTGGACCCCTGTCCGATTCCCCCGACAACAAATCACTGATCAACATGAACATAAGAGCACACCTACTGTGTTTCCCCGAAAACAAGCCCCAGTTAAGATCGTCAGCCAGACGGACGCATTTAGTACATTATGACAATGTTCCAGAAGAAGATGACATGACTGTATTTGAATAAATGTAGATTGTTGTACATGAAAAAAGAAGACATCCCCTGAAAATAGGCCCTAATGTGTCTTTTGGAGCAAAAATTAATATAAGACCCAGTCTTATTTTCGGGGAAACATGGTACATACTTTTTAAATCAGGCTGAGTTGGTTCGGCTGGGCATCAAACCAGCTCTTTCTGATAGAATTTATTGTGACTTACTATTACACTAATTCTGAACACAGGATAATAATGGTGAGGGCCAGACACATTTTAAAGCCCTGACATTTTTGAGCCAGGTGGTGAGATAAAGGCTTGGCCCAGTTTTCATTTAGGGCTCACAACCATCTTACAGGAGTAGTCCTGTCAACGTTACTAGTTTACTGAAAAGAAAGTAGAGGCTCAGCCACAGAACAAAACTCACCAATTCATCACTTACAACAGGGCTTGGTAATCAGCCCCACACAAGCATCTGGCCAAAGCGAGCCAGGGTGCAAGACTGCAGCCTGGCATCCCAGGCCTGCCCTTGCTCTAGCACCACTGAGGTTAGGGACTCCACACTCAGGAGTCCCCTGGCACAGAAGTATGAGAACCGGCCGCAGCAAGGAGCTAGGAGCTCTCTCTCATTTTACTATCAGCACAGCTTTGAGGGGCAACCTCACTGCTGCCCCTCCCTCTTCCTCCGCCAGCCGTCCTTGTTCTCTAAAAGGCGGAGGCATCAGGACAGCAGGCTCTGCCTCAGTGTTTTTAGCTGTAAAATGGGTACACAACTAACAGCACCAAGGGGTTTTGTGTGTGAGTAACGGGATTAATACAGGTAAAGAACCTCACACAGAACAGAGCATGTCATAGACTCAAAAGAGGTTATCTACCCCATGGTTACTGCTCATCTTACTGTTTTCTACTTTTTAAGAGATTGTAACACTCAGAAATGAGTGACTCAGAAGTGAAGGGCACACAGTGGTAGCCTGACAGGTCCTGGAAAGTGTGGTCTCTGTATTTTGAGGCACATTGAGCAGAGACAGAGCTTGGAAGTTCCTGGTGGTGGCTCATCCTGGAAGTGGTGGTTTTGCATACGTCTTGTATGCTCACTGAGTCCGAGCTGGAACTTGAGACTGTGAAAAGGGTCATATCGGGTGCACAGAGCCTCCTTCCATGACCCCAGTAGAACTATCCCAAATGACACGATGGGAAAAGACCAGACTCTGCAGTATTGGCCAGTGGGCAACCTCAGTCAAGCAACACACCTTTCCAGCCCCCAGTGTCTGCATCTGAGAAATTCTACACTGGAAGATTCTTACCCGGCAGAAGAATAAACCGAGCTCATCTATGTAAAGCATTCAACACATTGACTAGCATGAGCTAATCCTGAGCCCAACACAGGTAGTGTCACCATTTCTACTGTGTTTATCCATGTGATCAGTATAGGAGAAATTTGGCATTGAGGAGCGCAAGTAATGTATAATCTATAAATTGGTCAGTGGGAGAGCGAGCACAGAGAGGGACAATGTATACACGTCTCGTCTTTGGTCAACACAGGGCCTGGGAGCTCCCACTTGAGGACGAGTCAACAGGAAAAGAACAAGAACATGGCAGAACAAGAGGAGGGGATAGACGACATCAAATAGTCCATGAAAAAACAGGACACAAAGACAGACTTAGTGTTGATTGTTTGTTTTTTGTTTTTTAAAAGAAGGAAAGTTGTCTGGCATTATCAGCCATCTCCAGGGAGGAACAGCCAGAAGTCATGAATAGTAAGAAAGCGAAGTCAGATGACAACTCCATGAGAAGAAAAGTGAGATGAACATGGAAACAAAGGGTCATATGAGCCCCTAAGTGGCCTCTTAGCTACACAGGCGGCAATAAAGAATAGACGTGGCACTGTAAGAACATGAAATGCGTGACGTGTAGCAAACTTGACTCAATGTTTAGAATTTAGACAAAGAAAAAGCAAGGGATTGAAAATAATTGGGAGAAGATAAGAGAAGCTAACGAGAATAAGAAAAATGTGAAATATCTGAGTTAAAGGGGGTCATGAGTAAGAACTTTGAGCAACAGGAACAAAAGTGACAGCTGGAGTTCAACAAGACCAGGGAATTTTAAACAGAAAGGCTAATTCTATTTAAGTGGTGGAGGGGAGAGGTCAAAGAAAAGAGAAACAAATATTAGCAAAATAGGCAAATTACAAGGCGCAAGAAAAACAAGCCCTACAAATATCCAACATGTACTGTAGATCACTTAAGAAGGAATAAAACTCAGGACGGACTCCACCTTCTCTGAGAGTAAATAACAGAAGGTCCTGAAATGACAGCTACATAGGTTTGGGGAGCAAATTTGTGACCCCGGAGATTAGACCCAGCAAACATATCTTTCACGTGTGACTACAATAGAAACTCATTTACTCTCAGCTAGGTCAGAACAACTATCCATGCAAACTCCTCTGCAAAAGTATAGTTGAATATATGAGTAAACCCATGGAAATTAATCGAAATTAGGAATTGAATGGTGGTATTTAAGAACTGGCAGTGAGCAGGAGAGCCAGTAAAACCTAGAGTTGAATCCAAACTGCTTTTGAATTTCAGTGACAGGCCTAATAATACTGTTAAATAAGCACTCTCCCTGCTGCAAATTATGTAAATTGAAGCAGTTTTTCAGAAAAACAATTTGGTAATTTATATCACAATCCTTAAAATATGTATTCTCATGGACTTCGTTAGTTCAATCTAAAACTTCATTTTAAGGAAATGACCAAAATTATCCTCAAAGATTTAAGTTGTAATATATTTATTTTCTCTTTGTTATAGTATTAAAAAGTTAAATATTAACTAAAAATGTCCCAACAAAAAAGAGGGGTTGAATAAATTATATACAGTCATACAATGAAACTTTAAGTTGTTTTTTAAAAAATACTTAACAGAAGAGTATAGCTATGACATAATGCTAAGTGGAAAATAAGTAAGAAACAAAACTGTATAGCTATTACTACCTCATTTTTTAAAACATACTGATAGATATATTATTAATTGGTAGGTACTATTCAGACAAAGCAGAGGAAAAACGAAAAAATTATAAAATACAGAGGGTGCCAAAAAAATGTATACACATTTTAAGAAAGGAAAAAACTGTTAAAACTGTAATACTCAATATATACCAATAACAAAAAATGAATACAAGTCATGTCTGACTTCTCAATTACAGGAGGTGCTCAAAGTGGTTTCCATCAGCATCCAGACACTTCTGATTACGGAGAACTATTGCTTGAGCAATGCTGACCAAAGTGTCCACTTCTATACATTTTTTGGCACCCTGGGTATTAACTATTTTTATTTCCTGTCTCATGGAATAGTGGGAAATTTTCCCATACATGTCCATTTTGTTAAAAAAAAAAAAATCCTACAGTGAATTACGGTGTGTAGAAATTTTCTGCATACCACCAGAGGGTAAGGGGGGTGGGGGGTGGGAGATGAGGTTAAGGGGGATCAAATATATGGTGATGGAAGGAGAACTGACTCTGGGTGGTGAACACACAATGGGATTTATAGATGATGTATTACAGAATTGTACACCTGAAATCTATGTAATTTTACTAACAATTATCACCCCAATAAATTTAAAAAATAAGTTTAAAAAAATAATAAAAAAGAAAAAGAAAAAGACAAATAAAAAAACGAAGAAATAAAATAAAGAAAAAAAAACATTTTTAAAGGCAAAAGCACACAGTGCATTAGCTTCAAAATCTGTAGGGAAGAAAAAAACAAAAAACAGCTAGACAGGGGCTATTTTACCCCTTCCCTGAATTCATCCAATCATCCATTCTTCCACCCACTCATTCATCCATTCAGCCAAGACCTATGCATCCCTAACTCCTGCCAGATTCTACACTACACATGAGAAACAGGTTAAAATTCCAGATAAAACCTGGGTCTTCATGGAGTTTACACACACGCAGCCCGCTCTAAACCAGTCACAAGGGAAAATAAAGACAAAGGAGATTGGCAGGAGTCATTGGGAAGATGAAGAACTGAGTTCGTAGGTTTGTGGAGGAAGGTGAAGGTACCTTGCATGGACCGGAAGGTGGCAGGTACTTTGGGGACATAGAAAGAGGAAGTCCGCCCAGACCTTAAGCACATGGGCAGCAAGAGAGACTTTTGGAAGCAGTGTGACGGACTTCTCTCAAGTCTAATATGGCAACACTTCCTCTTTCTAACATGGGAAGGATGTAGGTGTTTGCAGACAGTGAGACATGGATCTACTCAGTGCAGATGGGGAAACCAACTGTAATGAGTTTAATTCCCCCACCCCACCCACCCCCAAAAAACGTGCTCAATACACGTCTACAGGGCAGATAGAACTAAAAACCAGGCCCGCGATCTTACGGCCCTGACACTCTTCACCAAAATAATTCCTCCCACGCCCCCTCCAAGATCCGAACGCAAATGTCTCTCCCACTGTGAAATCTTCCCAACTTTTCCATGATTGTGGCTCTCAGAGGACTGACTTCTAATTGTATACCCTTGACATTGAACAATATTTTCATTCCATCAACAAATATTTTGGGGGGAAACCCCTATGACTATCTCCCAGCCAGTGGGAGATCCCTCAGTCAGGTACTAAACGTTCTCCTATTTGTTTGTATTTCGTTTGTTCTCATTGCCAAGTTTCCAAACCATAGTGAAGAACCTGACAAATAGAGCTGAGTTCAGTGGTGAAAATAACACCTGTATGACTTTGCAGTCTATACATGAATTATTCATAATTACACACAGAGAATATTTTCTGGGTGTCTTAATCCTGAAACCAACCGAAAGACTCACATGAAAATCACCACTCCCGAGGCAGATGACCAGATAGATAGCATATCTCACCCAGCCGTGCAGGCAGACACAGGCCCTGCTCTCCCAAACCCATCATGTATCCGTCCGTCTTTCTGAATATGACCAAATACAAGCTCTGCCTTCCTGCATGAGTCATAAATCTGTCCTTTGGCACACGGCTCACTTGTCAGTAGCTTTCGTTTTTCCTGTGCAACTGGGACACTCCACCTGGGGCCACGGGACAGGCAGGACCAAGCTGAACACACTACAGAGTGGCAGAGGAGGTCCACTAGTGGTTTCTACTCTTCTGGTGGAAGAGAGACCCCCTCACCATGTTGCCCACCCACCATCATGCACAGAGCCCTTGAAGGCTGGCCCAGGGCTCGCCTGTTCTCGGGTGTACCTTCCATCGCTGCACAAGCCTTCCTTCTTCACTTTCTGATGCCTATTCCACACAGGGAAGCTGGACTCACAGGCGTAGCCAGTATCCTTAAGTGCTCCCCTTCTGAAAGTATCTCCCTGATCCTTTTTCTAGAATCTTCTTGGATCCCTAGATTCAAAAGTACTTCCCAAGATGAGTGAGGACAAAACTGAATAGTCACTAAATACCTGATGATTGCTAGGCAGTGAAGCCTTACAACCGCAATGTGATTGGGGGGGGAAAAAAATAAATAAATAAATAAATATATATATATATATATATATATACTTAAGTCTACAAAAAAAAGCTAAGAGACTTGAATAATCCATTCTATGTCACACATTAGCAAGAGGAAGCAAAACTGGGATTAAAAACCAGGGCTGCCTCTTTCCACAGCTTTCTATTGCACCAGAACTTCCCAAAGAAAAGGGCCCCCTAGCTCCACACTGCATCCGTCACTCTGCATGTTAATAAAAAAGAAAGATGAAGAAAAATGAGAGGAGAGGGGAGGGAAGAGAGAATTGGTAGAACACATTCACTCCCCTGCCCAGGTCCCCCCTCCCGCCCCACCGCTTGCCAACCAGCCGTCAGCCAGGATAGGAGAGCTCTGACCCCGCTCTGCCCCAGGGAGGGGCTCCGCTCTGCACCCTCTTAATTTTCCCCTTTCTGTTGTATTTCTCCTGTCAGGGCCCTTCCTGACAGTGGGGTGGGTGGGGGTGCTGAGAAAGGCAGGGTGTGGAGCCATCCTCAGGGCCTGAGGGCGTCCTTCCCAACACACACCTGCAAACCCTCAACCTCCTCCTAGTGACAGCTACTTTAGAACTTCAACTTTCACAGAAGCCTATTTTTGCTGAACTTGCATTAAACAAAGACCTGGAAACATGAGTCAACAAAATCCAAACATTTATGTCCTTCATGAAGTTGTCTAAGGAGCTCCAACCCTTCTGTGAAAACAGCATTCGTGACACCTGCAAAAGAAACCACAGCTCTTCTGCATGCAGTCAGCCAACCCCGACCTCAGCTCAAGTCAAAATGCCTGACCTTGACTTGCCAAGCCCTGCGTGACCTTGCCTCACAGCTCTCCATCCTGATTGCCACTCATCCTCCTTAAGCCTTCCCTCTCTCCCTCCCTCCCTCCCTCCCTCCCTCCCATCCTTCTTTCTTTCCTTTGTTCCTTCCTTATTTTCTTCCTTCCCTCCCTCCCTCCCTTCTTTACTTCCTCCTTCCTTATTTCCTTCCTTCTTCTCTTCCTTCCCTCTCTCCCCCTTCTCCTTCCTTCCTTCCTTCCTTCCTCCCTTCCTTCCTGTCTCTTCTTCCTCCCACCCTCTCTCTCTCTTTCCTTCCTTTCTTCTCTCCTCTCTTCCTAATAGATATTGAGCAACTACTCACTCCTGAGTCAGGAGCTGTTGAGACACAGTTGCCAAGGCAAACAGACCCAAGGCTCTTTCTCCGTTTCACGTCCTGGTGCCTGCAGGCCCATTCACAGACAATGTCCACACCTACTCGACCTGGATAAAACCTTCTCATCTTTAAATCTCAAATGAAATCTCAAGGTATTTTTTCTTTTCTTTTTTTTTAAGAATTCTTCCCTATTTCCTACCATCACTCCTTGAGTTGGGGTTGGGATCCCTCCATGGTCCTCTTTTCCTATCCTTTCCACTGCACTGCTGATTTTTGGTGTAACTGTCTGCTGACCTACCTGTATCCTCAACTAAATTGCAAGTTCCTGAAAGACAAGGGAAAGGCACTCAGTTTCTTTCATGTCTGCGTCTTCGAAAGCTAGCTCTGCCACATACCTCTCTGCCTTCCAAGACCCCACCTTCACCCCCAACAGCTCATTTATTCTTCTCAGAGGAAACAGAAATCCTAAGATATCGATACCCTCTATGTCCAGCTCCCAATCTACACTCACCTGGATGGCCCCATTTTTAGTTCTGAGTCCCAGATCACTACATGCAAGTGCTTATACAGAATCTCTACTGAGACAGCCAACAGTAAATTCACACAGCTTCTCTCATCACCTTCCCTTCCAAACCAGCTTCTGTGGTTTTCTGTAGGTTTCCCCATAACACAGTCACCTGAGCTAAAACTCAGAGGTCCACCTTTAGGCTTCCTTCTTCCTCCCTCCACACATACAAATAGTCATGCAATAATGTTGATTCTAGAAACTGAAAATCTCCATCCATATCTCTGCCTCTCAAGGGCCACCACTTTTCTCCACGTCTGTCATTTGTCTCCAGGATTTCAGAAACAGCCTCCTGATATGTCTTCTTGCCTCAGCCTGGCCTCCTGCCACTATATTTTCTACAACGTAGCCAGAGTAATCTTAAGACATAAACCAGATGGTGTCACTCACTAGCTTAAAACCCATAAACACCTTCCTAGTGCCCGAGGATAATGTCTAAATTCCGTAAGAGAGACTGCAAGGCCACTCAGATCCCAGCCTCTCCCTTCCTTGCTTGCTCACCTCTCGTCACTCCTCCATCACACGGTCGGTCTCCAGGTGGACCAAACCTTCAATTAATGAAACCCCCTTGCTCTCCGTGGCCTCCAGGCTGTTATGCAAGTGGCTTTCTCTGCCTGGAATATTCTTTCCCCTCCCCATCACTTGGCTAGGTGTGAATATCACCTCATTATCGCACACCAGTCAGACTCGCCAGGCAATGCAGTGACAGGGACACTTCCTCAACGTCCCTGTGGCCCCATGGAAGCCTTGAGTGCCATGAAACAGCCTCAGTGGGCCCACCACAGCCCAGATGTTCCCCAAAATCCCCAGCGGGAGCTCCTGCTGTACCTCATTATCACTGTCCCCATAAATAACAGCAGCAATGACACCAGTCTGCAAAACCAACACATGCATATTTGATCTGTATAAACAGTGCATATAACATGATGTTTCCTTTCAAAACTCCCTTACCACTCGGAAATTCAAATGAGAGCCTGTACCACCCTTGGAGTAGAGACTAATGAGGGCATCATAAATATTTGATTAAAACCCAGCCAAATTCTCAGGGTTTTGCCTCACAAAATTTTCAGAAGCAACTGCTCAAAGGTTTCTTGAATATCATAAGCATTTGGGGGTACAGTAAAAGGTGGTTTCCCTCAAGAAATTTCCAACTACTTCTGCTGTTGCCCAGGCTCACGGCTGCTATCTCTCTTGAATAATGACCGACATTTGGATCGCTCTTAGCTTTAAAATCAACTGCCACTTTGAACTCTTGGTCAATGAGCTTTTGTTCACCATGAAGAGACAGCAAGAGAAAGGAATGTTGGGCTACGCATCAGAAAACCTGCCTCTCAACCTGGCTGGACCAATTTCTGCCTCTGTCAACTTAGAAGGAGGTATTGAACATCACTCAACCTCAAGGTTTCCCTCTGCAGATGACGACAAAAATAAGTGGCAGCCCAAGTAAGAATAGCTTTTGCATACTAGAAATTGTCAAAGAAAATGCAATGAATTGGGATTATTAGTTAACGAGTTGGGCTAGGTGCCGGGTTACCTCAGAGAAATTTCCTCATTGAGATTCTCCAAATAATACCACTTATCAGATTAAAAAGGAAAGGACCCCTTTAGAAAACCATGTGTATCAAGAGAATTAATAACATTTATGACTTTGGCCCCACTGATCATAATTTTTATGGGAATCAAATAATGTAAACTATGAAGAAAATACTTATTTGGAAGAGGTTTCTTTTTTTCCATTTCAGTGGACTCTAAAGTAGAAAAATCCTGGAGGCAATCTAGACAGCCAAAAATAGGGTCAAATGATATATGATATCATTTGACATATCTTGCTAACAGATTATTGTGTAGAAAAATAGAGTCACTACAAAAATGTCTTTAATAATAAGGTTACATGCTTAATATGATGTGAAGTGAATGTATAGAGTACAAAATCAGGTAGACAACAAGTCCATGTGAAATAAAGACTAAAACATTTTAAAAAAAAATACCAAACTCTCAAAAATCTAAAAGAAAGCACTAAACATTTACCCAGTCTCTATGAATAAGGAATGATGCCTAAGAATAAAAAACAAAGGAGAAATCACCAAAAAAATTAAAAATCTTAAATAAAATATACCATAAATAAAGTTCAAAGAAAATGGCATTGTAACAAATATAACAAAGATATCATTCTTTGTATTAAAAACTCATATAAACTGATAAGAATATAATCATTCCAATAGATAACTGGGTAAAGAACATGGAAAAATCATTCAAGCATGCAAAAGAAAAAAGCTTTTAATTTTTAAATAATCAAGCCTACAAGTAAATAAAGAAACAATTAAAATAGATGAACTATATTTCTCAAATGATCAGCATGTTGTTGTTTTTTAATACAACTGGTCAATATTGGCAGTGGGAAGTTATGGAGAGAGGGCATTTGCTACAATGTAAAAAAAATTATAAATATAAATATTTAAATATAAATTAGGAAACTTAAAAATTGTTCTTATACTTTATCCAGTAATTTCATTATAGAAGTCTGTTCTCAAAGAAGTAACCACAGGTATAAAATCCCGCAGATAAAATTTTATATCCCAAGATTCATCACAGATAACTTAAAGTAGAAAAATTAAAACAATAGAATTGTAACAAGAATAATCAAACACTGCAAGGAAAATATCAATTTCATTTATTTTTTTATTCAATTTATTGGGGTGACAATGGTTAACATAATTACATAGGTTTCAAGCATATACTTTTTTTCTTTTTTTTTAATTAAAGTTTATTGAGGTGACAATGGTTAGTATAGTTACATAGGTTTGAAGTGTACAATTCTGTAATACATCATTTATATATCACATTGTGTGTTCATCACCCAGAGTCAGTTCTCCTTCCATCACCATATGTTTAACCTTCTTTACCCTCTTCTACCCTCCCCCTCCCCCCTTACCATCTGATAACCACTAAACTATTGTCTGTGTCTATGAGTTGTTGGTTCTTTGTCTTGTTCCTTTGTTGCTTTCAGTTTTATATCCCACATATGTGTAAAGTCATATGGTTCTCGACTTTTTCTATCTGACTTATTTTGCTTAGTAATCTTAATAATCTCAAGATCCATCCATGTGAGAATATCAATTTTAAAAGTATGAAGTAGATGTGTTTCTAATCCCATACCATTTCTGAAACAAACACAAAACAGAGAGAATAAAATAGAAAAAAATACATATATACATATGTATATGTATATATATATATATACATACATACATATACGTGTGTGTGTGTGTATATATATATATATATATATATATATATATATATATATATATAAATCTTCAGTGAAACTAGAAAATATATTTTGAATAAAAATTGAACTAGCATAAGTGAATATGTTGAAACAGGATACACAGTATGACAAAACCAGAAGACCACAGATTCTTCGAAAAATAAGGAGATGATATAAGGAGACGATGGTGTGGCAAAGAGTATCCATGGACAAGAAATCAATACTCAAACTTTCTCCCCACCCCGAGCTCCCCTCCAGCTGACCTCTCTTCTGGCCCTTCTCACTCACGTAGTCCAGCAGCATACAGCTCATCAAGAAGGATCTCCCCCATTCAATGATGGAGAAAAACCGAGAACCAACAAAGACCTCCACCAAAATCCTAGGTTGAGAGTAGGAGAAGCATGGCAAAGCAAAAGTAGACAATGAACATAACTCAGAAAAATTTTGGTATTCAGTATTGTGCCCTAACATTGTCTCATTTAAGAAGAATAACCTCTACAAAATGAAAGATTAAATTAGAAATATAAGTACTTATTTTTTTAAAAGGTGACAAATAAAACAAACTGGGTAAAATCAAGAAAAGTAGAAGAGAAAAATTAAAGTGTTAAATAAGTAAAGGTCAGTTTTGAAGCAATAAATAGGAAATAGATGCTCCCACAATAATGATCAGTCATATGGAAGATAGGCTGAAGAAAACTAAGCACAGTAAAATAGAAAACAATTGACAAAAAGTGTAAAATTATAGAAGAAAAAATGACGGGTAAGGAAGAGGAAAAGGGAGAGTCAATGCATACAAAATTGGTGACTGGAACTAATAAGCAAAACAAGTAGAGCATACAAATTATTCAAAGATGTAAATAAGGAAAATATTTTTGAAATATAGATTTGAATCTACATATTGAAAGGGCCTACAGTTCCCAGACAAGTTGAATGAGGTCCATCAGCAGAGAAACATATTTTATTAGAGTTATTAAACATCAAAAACAATGAAGAAATCCTGCAGCCATGAAAGTAAGTCAATTCATCCACAAGGGGGAAAAATCCACCTGCATTTACACTTCCTAAAGCAATCAATGCTAGAAAATAATGGAAGAATATCTTCAGAGCCCTCAGGGCAAGTTTGAGGCAATAATTTTATACCTAGACAAAATGTCCCTTTAGAATACAGCAACAAATAGTTATTTTTAAACATTAACAACTCAGGAGTTTCCATGACCTCTTCTTTTTTTATTATTATTGAAGTTTATTGGGGTGACAATTGTTAGCAGTTACATAGATTTCAGGTGAACAACCCATGATCTCTTCTTAAAGGTATTATTAAAAGTTGCTCCATCGCCATTCCAGAAATTAAAGAAGATACTATAAAAGAATTGGTAATTGCTATTATATTAATTTAAATAAACTAATTAAAACAAATATTACACACCTGTAACATTGTGTGTAATGTTGTTATCAAATAGAATGTATATTCTATCAATGATGACACTGAAACTATTAAAAAACAGAAGAGGAAAAAAGAGAAAGTTATTTCATGAATGCTGAGCCTCTCATCTTTTCTTTTGAGGGTTGGAAGATCATAATTTATAATGTATAATGCTTTTTATTAAATTTATTGAGGTAACATTGGTTAATAAATTGTACGTTTCAGGTGTACAATTCTATAATACCTTTATGTTGCATTGTGTGCTCACCATCCAAAGTCTGGTTTCCTTCTTTCACCATATATTTGACCCCCTTTACTCTCTTCATCCTTCCCCAGGCCCCTTTCCTCTCTGGTAACTACCGTACTGTTGTCTGTGTCTATGAGTTTATTTGGGCTTTTTTTGTTCATTTGTTGGTTTCTATTTTGTATCCCACAAATGAATGAAATTATATGGTTTTTGTCCTTTTCCATTTGGCTTATTTCACTCACCGTGATACTCTCAAGATGTTGCAGTATTTCATTCTTTCATATTGGCTGAGTACTATTTCATTCTATATATGTACTACGTCTTTTTTATCTAATCATCCATCAAAGGACATTTAGGTCGTTCAATGTCTTCACTACTATGAATAATACTGCAGTAAACACACACAAGGTATATATATCTTCATGAATAACTGTTTTCAAAATTTTAGTGTAGATGCCCCGAAGAGAAATTGGTGGGTCATATGGTATTTCTATTCTTAATTTTTTTGAAAAACCATACTGTTTTTCATAGTGGCTGTACCAGTTTACAGTCCCATAGGCAGTGTATGAGGGTTCCTTTTTCTCTACAACCTCTCCAACATTTGCTATTCCTTGTCTTGTTGATGATAGCCATTCTAACAGGTGTGAAGTGATATCTTATTGTGGTTTTGATTTGCACTTCCCTTATAGCTTGTGAAGTTGAACATCTTTTCATATATATTTTGGCCACTTGTATCTCTTCTTGGGAGAAGTGTCTGTTCAGGGCCTCTATCCACTTTTTAATAGGATTGGTTGTTTTTTTCTTATTGAGTTGTATACATCATATATATATATATAATGTGTGTGTGTCTATATATATATATATCCTATATATAATATCCTATATATATAGGATATTAGCCCTGATAAAGGAAAAATATCTAAATATGTTATTTAAATGTGTGAAGCATTTACCTGAAGCAATAAAAATAATAATGAATGTAACCAAAATCAGGTAGTTTGAGGAGGACGGAGGGAGGGTAGGTGAGAGGAAATCGAAAACACCACAGCGCATGCATTTCAGAGTGAAGAGTCAGTAAACACTGTCTGAAGAAGTAAAGATTGTGTATAGTCTATAAATTGATCACTATAAAAATAACTACTAGAAGAAATGAGAATGAACCCATAATAGATTATTAGAAGAATTTCTTCCAAGTTACTAGAAGAAAATGGAACCACACACACACACACACACTTTCCCTCCAAAGTACATACTAACTTTAAAATGTCAGGCAAGGACAAATGCATGGCACAGAGTTTTAAAGAAAATATGTATAACCATTGTTAATGAATAAACAAGCCACAGAGGAGACATGGTAGTCTTGACTATCGATGCAACAATGAAAACAGTAAAATTAGTGAACAAATCTGTAGCAAATATAAGAAGAAATACACACACACACACACACACACACACACGCAAAATAATGTTAGGAAAACATAACGTACCACTCCCAGCCCATAAAGGTAAAAATATAAATAAAATAAAGTAAAATAAAACAAAGATGTGAATCTACAATCATCTTAAAATAAAAAGGTGCTACAAAACTAAACAAAAATAAATATAGTCAGGATATAGGCCACATACCATAAGATAGAACTAATGTATGGATATTTGATATATATAATTGTTTCATATAAAGCACTGATTTTTATGCTTACGTAACAGTCAGGGTTCAAACTTGCCACACCTGAAGACGTCTGTGGCGAATTGAGACCAAAAAGGAGTTTATTCAAAGATGAATGGCAGTTTGCAGAACTGGGAGTAGGTCTGGGAGCCTGGCTAATCGACAGCCCTGCAGGAAAATCCCCAAAATCGTGACCATAAAGCAACCTATTGGAGGATTTTCTTCCCTGCCATTTTAAACTCCACAAGCAGCAAAGCCCCTTCTGTCCCACAAACTCGACCCTGCCCCCGCTGCTTGTCTGAAATTCCTCAAATTGCTCAATTCTGCTTCCATCCTTCACATTTCTCCAGATGTTCACTCCCAAACAGGAGCGCCACTGGGGTAAATTTGTCCCATGGTTTCTGAGCCAGATGCTTGCATTTTAGCTGCAAAATCAGCTGGGGGGGAGTAAATTTTGAGTCCCACCACTGGGACATTTGATTCACAGGGCTTTACACACCTGAAGCATAGCTGAGATATCCTAAAAAGCCTTGGCAGCCAAAACACCTGGCCGACACCTGCCCAGTGTCCTCCAAAGCCAATCCCTGGGAGGAGGAACCAGGTCTTCTTTTCAAAATCCCACAAAATATTTACTGAAAAAGTGAATAATCACTAGGCCACAAAGAAAACCTCACCAAATGTTCTCAAATAGCTATAGCACAGGTACTTTCTAAACACTCGGTAACAGTAATAAAAATGGCAGGATGGAAAGGATTCTACCCCACTTAGGAATTCATCAAATAAAACACACATCTACACAAACTACCTCTGAAAAGAGGAACTCTCCTTAATGGCAGAACATCTTGCTAACATAATATTACAATTACATAAACGTTAAGCTCCTAACGAATATTCTATCGTTAAAGCCACATTCATAACACAGTGTCTTCAAATTAATTTTTTTAATTTTATATTACTAAGAAAAATGAATAAATATATAGAAAACATTCAACCAAAAAAATAAGAAAACGATCAAAAAGATTGACAGGAGAAATGTGGAAGAAGCAGAAGTAGTCACAGGAATGCAAATAATAAAAACAGAAAGTAATGAGCTTGAAAACAGAAAGTGGCAGAAAGAATAAACAACTTGTTTAACAACTTGTTTAACATCAACAAAGAATTTAAAACAAAATCTTAGATAAGCCAATCGAAGATAAAAAACCTTTGAAAGTATGCATACCTAAATAAAAATATCAGAATAAAAAATAAACACAAAAACAATGGACAACAAAGGAAAGTAAGAAAATAATTTGCTTAATACTATACAAATACACTTGAAATTCTAATGAAATGGATAATTTTTCTAAGAAATAGTAAGTGAATGAATTGTTCCCAGATAGACAGACTATCTGAATGGAAATTGTACAGAAGAAACTGAATATTTTTTTTTAAAGCTGTTCTTCCAAAAGCCCTGGGCTGAGATGGTTCCTTGGGTGAACTTCAAATCTTTAAGAAATGGATTATTTCTATGTTCTTTCACTCCTTGGGAGCCTAGGGAAAGAAGAGAGGCTTCTAAATTCTTTTTGTGAAACCAGCCTAACATTGATTTTTAAACCTGACAGAGAGGATAAAATAAAACTACAGACCAATCTCACATATGAATATTGATGAAAAATTCTAAATAAAATATTAGCAAATAGATTTTAGCGACACATGAAAGTGGTTTGAAGATGGCAATCTAAGCACAAACGGAGCGCCCCTCGCCACACACCCAATTCATAGAAATGATAGTAAAGCTATTTTTTAAAACAAACAAATAGATGCATGCACTCAGAAATAAAATGGGGACTCTCAGAATGCCAGGGCAGAAAGAAATCCCTGAGAGAAAGTACACAGGGGGAAATGCGGCTTAAACGTGGTGGCTTGAACCTGTTCCTTCCTGAAACACCGCTCACACCGATGACAGTGACATCATATTTCTAAAGGCCCAAACCCACAAGGAAAAGGGAGACGTGTGTTAGTTTTACGGCTGTACAGCTAAGCCTCCCAGTCTCATGACTCAACACAAAAGGAGTTTATTTCTCAATCGCAAAAAGTGCTGCCCATAATAGTGGAAGACTCCACTCCCAGACCAAGAGTCAAGGACCAAGGCTGTGTGAGGCTCAGCCATCTCCAACGTGCGATTCCCGAGGTCACCCGTGCATGGTCATCCAGTGGGCAGAGGTGGGAAGGGGCCCGGGGAATCGCAGTGGGAAGTTCCACGAGCCAGCCATGGACGTGTGTACATCTCTGTTCACGTTCTACTGCCCACTGCTCAGCCACAGAGCCCCAGCTACCTGCAAGGAAGGCAGGAAATATATGTCTCCAAGGGGGATGTGTGGTGGATACGCTGAGTCCCAGCACAGCCCCCCTTTCCAGTCAGCAAACACCTGTTTCACTTCACATACACAAAATACACTCAACCACACTCCCAGGAAATCGGTCCCAAATCCAGTTTGCTCTCTCTGGCCACTGCATTCAGCCCAGAGTCCAGGGTGTATGGTTCAGTCTTCGTCTTCCCCATCATCGAGTTCAGATGTGTGAAATTTCAGAGAACCAGGGAGCACGCTTGTCCACATGGCACCGGCCTCAGAGATCGGAGAAATCAAACTCCCCTCCATCCCCCCATGAGGGGAGAAACCTGACAGCCTGCTGTGCCCAGTGTTGTTCACTGACCCCACACGAGACCCAGCCTCCTTCACTGGCTTTTTCTACTCTCAATTGTTCATTGTGTTCTTTGCTCATATGGCTTTTTCCTCAACAGATACATTTGAATGTTTAGTAGTTCTGAACTTTCAAAACCCTGGGGAGAAAGCCTGAAGCCAGGATCTATTAAAAATGTTTGCAATCCTCAAAGCAGTTTTCCAAGACTGTGATTTTATTTTCTTTATTTTTTTTTTTTCGGTAGCTGTCTTCAAATACCATCACATTCTGATGGAGTTCCAGAAGCGTGTTACTTGAAACCTGCTGCGTCACTGGCAAGAACCAGAAACCTTTGCAACAGCTCAGTACAAAGTACATGTATGAAAAAATGTCCTACTATGTGCCTGCCCTGTGTTAGGCACCAGACATTTTGAAAGGTGCTACTATGAGTATGTCTCTGGTCTTGTGCTGGGAGCCCACATTTGGAGCTTATCCCTGGATGTCCCAGGGCTTTCAGCTTATGGAAGAGAGCGGCATATAAATACCCACTCATTCTGTCTTTCATTCACTTGATCAATATTTATTAAGCATCAACTATATGCCAGGCACTGTGCTAGGCAGTGGGATACAGGAGTGCTCAAAACAGCTCAGATTCCCACCTTTACAAAAATTGTAGTGGGGAAGACAGTCCATAAACAAATGGCAGACCCTGCCTGCCACATTCTACACTGGTTGCTTACCCCCACAATCCCCATCCCAGCCCCAAAACAGCACCAACAAAGTGAGAAGGAAAGAGTTGCTGACCTGGGCAAATTACATGAACAAACGTGCAAAGGTAGAAATGCATGTTGTGATCCAGGGGACAATGAAGAAATCAGTCTGATTTGAAAAGGAGGCAGGAGGAAATTGAAGCCGGTGCAAGCCATTGAGTGCTGAGCCCCTGTAGGACACTGGGATGGGAAGTTAGGAAGACCTTTGATATGGAGAGAAATAAATAGCACAGCAGGGAGGAAAGCCAGAGAAACATTCTCCTTTCCAGAGCCCACTCACAGAGGTAGCCAAGGGTGAGAATGAGAAAACACCCTGCCTTCATGAGATTTTTATTAAGAAGCAGAATAAGACGTCAAGTAATGGCATATTTGAGCGCACATCCTCAGCAAGGAAACAACCAATGATTTCAGAGAACTATATTATTACTTTGTGTTTGCTTATCTTTTTCTCTCCTTACCCGATAATCATCTGTAGCTCTATCTGTCTTCTTAAGGACATGTGAGAAAATAGAAAAGGTTACACACGACCGTCAAAGAATTGCATATTATTACCTGGCTTTCCAGAGCTGACTGTGCAATTGTTTGTTTTTGATGAGATAACAATGAAGATAGACTTGTTCAGAGCAAACGCTGCTCAAATTTCATCCAGCCACAGCTCGCTGCCCCAGTATCACGTATGACTGCCCCCCCCCATCACTGAAGTGTCTCAGGGACACCAGAGCCACTGCCAATAGAAGACGTCATGAGAGGTAAAATCCTTTCTCTTTGACCTCCATGCCCACTGGGAGCAATGAAATTCCTATGTAATTGGGATGGAGTTCATTTCTGGTGATGGCTCCGGGTTCTTACACAGGGTTTCCCTGGTAAGCCTGGTTGCTGCACCCCTTCAGACCTTACCTATGCTGGCCCTTATGCAATGAAACAGCCTTCTGCCTGTCCTCAATCCACCCACACTCCTTAAAGACACCTTTTGTTCTGTGAAGCTTTCCCTCATCACCCCAAGCATATTTCATCATCGCTCCCCTTGATCCATGAATGCAACACACTTCACACTTCAAGGAACTGTTTCCTTCCCCTTCCTTGTATCCAGGCCTACTTTACATTGGCTCCCGGGCTCTCCAGGGGCAGGAATCTTACCCAGTACATTTCTGAAGCACTGTGCCTGGCACACAGTTACCTCTCCTAGGACTTTTGTCCAATAAGTGAACGAATAACAAAAAGTATGAGTCTGCCAGGAGCACAGAAAAATATTATTTTAGGAGTTGTCCACAGACTGTGATAGACACTTCATCTGATTCTTATAAGGCCACAGGATGCCCTTGCATTTCAAAAGACAATCATGTTGATTCTTTTTTATTATTATTAGTTTCAGATGTACAAATCAACATAGTGGTTAGACATTTATACACCTCACAAAGTGACCACCCCAGTAAGTCTGTTACCCATCTGACACTATACATAATTATTACAATATTATTGACTATATTCCCTAGGCTGTACTTTGCATCCCTGTGACTATATTTAATTATAGTTGACATTCAATGTTGATTCTTTATGAGTCAGTTTGCAGCTGAGACACCATTGATTCAATGAAAGGAGCATCTCTGCATGAGACCGGCCCTCTGTATTGTCCTCAATCTCACCTGGAAGGTAGGCCAGCCTAGTGTGAAAGACTGTGGGCTGTGGAGTCTAAACACTCGAAACTCAAACTCAAGCTCTCTCGCCAAAGCCCTGTGCATCCTTCGGGAAGGAACCTTTTGCTTCTGTGAGCCTCAGTTTGCACATCTGTGAAAGTAGAAAAATAAAAGCACCAACCTCATAAGAATGTTGCGAGAGCTAATACAGGTAAGGCTTAGCACCGTGCCTGCCATGGCAGCATTAAAATGCCCCATATCGTTATTGGTACCATCTCTTATTGTCATTCATGCATTCGCTATTCGTTAATTCATCTCTTCAGCAAGCCAGCAGGTCTAGCTGCATACGACACAGTCGTCACCACGTGGAGAATGGTTTCCATAAGCCCACAGAAAGTTCTTAGGCTCAGGCCAGGGCCGCCTGCCCTAACTGCTCCTACGCTCCACTGCCCAGACCAGCCTTCCGTCTTCTGTGTCCCCATCGCATGACTCATCTTCCAGGGATGGCTCCACACTTCCCAAATCTGATGACTTACCCATTGACCGGCTTTCTGTTTCCAATGTTGGTCACAAGATGGGTTCAGCTGCTTCCTCTAGTTGCTTTAATGTCACCAAATAGTCTCTCTGCAATGGTCCAGGCCCTGAGATCTCACCCCAGGACAGAGATTTAGAGTAGATTGCTTACACAGTTCCTTTCAGAGAAATTGGGAGGTACTGGGAATTCCGTAGCTTCTCAGTTCTCTCTAAGGCCAAATCTAGATAAGCTTTGGGAAGTGATTCATCCTAGTGCATTTATAGCTGGGTTAGTGGGGGGCGGGGGTGGAGGTAAGGAGGTAAAGTGTGGTGAGTTGCAGACTCTGGTTGGACACTCAATGTTTCAGTTACTCACCGTAGTGTAAGAAACCACTTCAAAACTTAGTGGCTTACAACAGCAAGGTACTTTTATTACAGCTCATGATTCTGTGGATTGGGGGTGCCAAAAAAATGTATGTAAGGGGACAGTTTGGTCAATGTTGCTCAAGCAGTAGCTCACCATAATCAGAAGTGTCTGGACGCTGATGGTAACCACTTTGAGCACCTCTTGTCATTGTAGAAATCAAACAGGACTTGTGTTCATCGTTTGTTATCAGTATATATTGAGTATTACAATTTTTATACAGATTTCCTTTCTTAAAATGTGTATACCTTTTTTTATACCCTCTGTATATTAATTTCTCTTTAAGTCCACCAAAGTCCTACCTCCAGATGTTATAATTAGATTAGAGAGGGGGGAAATCTTAATTCAGATTATATTAATTAATATGTAGACATTGATTCTGTAGCTTAGTAACAATGTATGTCACCAGTTAACATGTGTATCGATAACCAAATTTGTACATCAGATTATGTAGAGTTATTCCAGAAACCAACCCTGCGTTTTTCAAAGAATACAGAAAAAATAGATAGGCAATGGAATTATGCTGATTTTTAAATATAATTTTCCAGTAGTTTAAAAAGAATACGTTTTTCATTTAAAAAGCCAGCAGGATCAGCAGGCAACTAAGTTCTGTTTTAGTTGGAAATCAGTGGGTGGGAATATAAAACCACATTTTTTTTTTCCTAAATGGAACCAGAGAAGTAGTAGATCTACAAGTTGTAATCAGCCAAATTTCTTTTTTTTAACATAAATATATGAGTAAAGAGCGGGGTTTTCTTTTTACATTATATTTTTGGGGGGCGGGGGGATGGTGCATATGCTTATTATCTTTTTTTTTTTTACATTTATTTATTTATTTAAAATTTATTGAGGTGACAATTGTTAGTAAAATTACATAGATTTCAGGTGTACAATTCTGTATTACATCATCTATAAATCCCATTGTGTGTTCACCACCCAGAGTCAGTTCTCCTTCCATCACCATATATTTGATCCCCCTTACCCTCATCTCCCACCCCCCACCCCCCTTACCCTCTGGTAACCACTAGCATAGCAGTAGTGAATCACCTTTTGCTAATCTCTGTTCCTTGTTGCTCCATAAAATCCTTCATTTGAGGGGTGTCAAAAGAACCTTGTCTGAAAACCCACCGATATGTGGAAAGTCAGGGATCTAAGAGGCCAAAATTGCCCATGGCCATTTGCATATGAGAGTAAAGGGCTATGATTATCTAATAGTAAGTGCTCCACTCCAAGAGGAGGGACTGAGGCTGGGGAAGGCTGTTAGGCCAGGGATGGATACGATGTGGGCAGTTGTCTCAAACAGCTGAGAGCGGATTGAGCCAGGGGTGAAGTACAATACAATCAGGGATCTGAGAAAGGCAGCTGGGGCTCAGGGACAAAAAAGAACAGTGTCATCTGGTGACTGTGGAATAAGGACTAGAAGGGTCACCTTGGCCTAGGCCCTGCACTAGCTACTATCCTTGGACCGACAACTGGACCGGTTTTTTCATCTACAAAGTAGGGCTCACAATGCCTACACATCAGTTGTTTGACAATCGAGTGGCACAAATGCATCTGAAGGGCTTGGTCGAATACCTGGCATGTAAGGGTGTCCAATACGTGTTCCAAGAGGCAAGGGCAGGTCTAAAATTGGTCAATGATCCAGTAGCTAAAGGTCCAGCTCAACACCCAGCCAGGGCAGGAGGCAAAAGCAATCTGGGAACACCTCTGGGGCACCCCTAACACACTGTTTCTCTGTAGAGATGGTGGTCACACCCAACCTAATAATGGCGTCAAACACTAATGTATTTTTTTTATGCCACAGATCTCCTCCTCAATAGCTTGTGCACATGTGCGTTTGTGTGTGTGTGTGAGTGTGTGTGTGTGTGTGTATGTGGCAGGAGAACTATTTAACAAATCTAATCTTAAGTTCACTAATGTGGTTTGCAATAGAAACACCGAAGTAAATCCTTTGTGAAGGAAAGAAACTTCCAGTCAAGTAACTAATCAGAGCATATTTTTTCTGTTGCCTGCCTTAGCTCAGTGTGTCCATTTTTACTACAAGGCAGTATTACTTGGTATGGACAGTCATGTCAGGATACCAGGGTAACAACTCTGGCTCTTCAACTTACTTAGGCAAGTGGCTTAACCATTCATGCCTCGGTTTTCTCATTTTTGAAGGTGAATAGGGTTAGCGCCTACCTTACCATGTTGTGTTAGGATTAAATGAAATTATGCAGGTACAGCACCCAAGATAACACAGGCACATAGGCTAAATGCACAATAAGTGTTAGCTACTGTCTTCTACTCCATTTAACATGATTAGGCTAGTACCGCCATCAGATACCTCTTTGGCCTAAAAGTCTCATAAGCGGCCTTGACAGCCACCTTTTTACCACCCTTCATAAAATTTGTCACCAAGTCCTGTAAATTCTACAGCCATGATGTGTTAGAGGCTGTTCTTCCTTCTTGCCTCTCACTGTCCCCGTCCTGGTTTAGGCTGTCACTATTGCTAGCTGCACTTTCAGAGATTGCCCTATGTGATTTCTGTGCTACCATCCATGCTTCAACTGCAGGGAATGCCAAAAGCCATCCTGAGCTGTGTGTAAGCCTTCTGCAGCTCCCCAAGGCCAACCCTGACTTGACCCCGCTTTGCCTATTGCCTCATCTCCGTGTCCCTCCCAGGGTCCCCAAAGCCATCTACACAGGTCTCACCACTATCCAAAGAGACCATAATTTGCTTTGCATTTGAAAAGATAAATGGTTTCCATCTATTACACCAATCATACTGAGATGGTGGTGCTTGGCAAGTTTTCTGGTTCTGTATTTCAAAGCAGCTAAGCTTTGCACTTAATGGGTTCATAACAAATACACACTAAGGAAAAAGGAGAAAACCCAGGTCACTCTAGAGAACAAACACTTTGGTGTGAATTCCGGAACATTCTCTGAGTTGAAAGTTACTCATCCAAGAATCTCCCAGGGAGAGATAAGCAAGCCCCCCTCCCTGAGTTGTCTGTAATTAGACTTTGACAAATAGGTTCAGAGCATGTCACAAAGAGTAATCTTTTTGTGAGCGGAACTTCCCCTGTCTTTGAGGTATTTTCTGTGCCACTCTAATCTTATATTCTAAAATCGTAGATTATTTCTGTCAAAAGGAAACAACTGTTGATTTCCTTCACCATGGGTGGACAGTAGAAATGGGAGCAGCCCCAAACATCAGAAAAACCCACAATTGCATGTGTCAGCTATTTGACAATTCAGTTGTATTTGGCATGACCAGTCTACCCTTTTGAGTGCCTAATATGTGCAAAGTGCAAAGCTATAAAATAAGAGGGGTGATGGGCAGATGCAAATGGAGTAATTATCCAGTTTGACCAGACTATAAAGTGCTAGTGGGTATGTGTGGAAAATGCCACTGGAAAGATAAATTAAGGTGGGATGACAGAGGCTTGATGGTGAACTGACTAATGATGCATTACTACTAGCGGGGTGTCCATGGGTCCCATTTCTCTCAGCAAACAGAGGCAGGCATCACGCCTGTGCAGTGTGACCTCTGCCTTATTATACCAACAAGGCCCATGACCTAAAAGAAATCAGATTCAGGTCTCACTCTCCCTATGTCCTGAGATGGAATGTTCACAAGTCAGGTGGCTTCCTCATCTGCACACTTGGGAGGAAATGCTGGGAACCATGAGAATGGACCTGGAACCCTGGCTTCTGAGAAGCAGCTCAGAACCTCCAGTGGGGGAAGCCCAGGGGCTCCCTGGGGAGGGGGTGTGAGATGCATCAGGGAGCTGCAGGTACCCGGGGCAGCCAACGAGGACCGTGTGCACTGGAAACAGGTCTCAATTTGCAGCAGCAGACATGGGTTCAAATTATGGTTGTCAGTCGTAGCTGTGGCTGCGTCATTAACTTCCTGCATCTCCAATCCCTCTTCTGTCAAACGGGAAAAGACAAACATTTCTAGCTGAATGGATATCTTTTTTTTCTCCAAAGTAATAGTGTCTTAAAAGAACTTAAACTCATTTCCTCAATGAGCAATCGTTTAAAATGCAAAAAAAATATAAATAAAAATAAATCTAAATCTGAACTCCGTCTCCATGACTATAATCCGTGAGTAGACAAACACACAACAGCAGCGCCAGGACCCGGCGGTCCCATGGGGACACCGTCAGGGCAGCATTCGACCCAGAATGACTGTGCATTATGTCAGTGTCCCTTCTTCACCCCTTTCCTTTTCATCTCACAGAATAAACTGAGGGTGCTGACTAGAAGTAACATTAAGGCGTTCTGTGAGGTTTCAGACCAGATCGCTGGACTGGTGTGTACGCAATTGTTCTGTGATCTGCAAAGTCCTGCACATGATGGGTCAGTTATTATTGTTATTGCCATCGTCCTCGTCATCATCCTCGGGCGTTTAGTCCCATGGGGAGGATATAATGGTGGCCTCTGTCATCCAATTTTCTCATCTATATATGTATGTGTACTTACTTACCGACATCCTATATATCTAGAGAGGATTTAAGACAGTTTACAGCAAATATCGTCATGGTATGCTAAGAAAATTAAGTGATATTTAAAATAGGAATAAGAAGAAGGGGAAATGCCATTATTTGTGGTAGAAGAGCTAATATGACTCCCGGGAGGTAAGCTCCTGGCAGCCAATGTGAACAGGAGAGCGGGAGCATTCCGTCACTTTTGTTGTCAGAACAAAAGAAGCTGTCAGTTCTCCAGGAGAAGCGACTGTTCCCCTGACACTTAACTCCAATAGGAATGTTCCTAGGGGTCAGAGGTGAAATCCAGGAGTCCCTGAGAGCAGCGGTCCCCGGCTGAACTGGGGCCCAGGCAGGGAAAGGCTGTCTGGGGAAAGGAGAGCTCAGGTGAGTCTTGAAGGGGCCCAGAAGCAGATCAGGAGAGAAGGGCATTCCAGGCAGGAAAACAGCATGTGCCAATGCCCAGAGGAGAGGCTGGGCACTGTGGTGGCAGGAGAAGTTGTGCCCAAGTCATCATGGCAACCCACTGCGTTCATTTGCACATGTGGGTGCCCCATAAACATCTGTCCAATAGGACAAAATAGGAATAGACCAGTCGGAAAATAAAACCAAAGACTACTTCTCAGAAATTCAACCAACCCCAACACGTCTGCTGCTTCAATGAGTCTGTCATTTAATAATGCGATATTCACAAGCTTTAGGCGGAAACATTCTTTGCCTCTCCCTTGCTACAATCTTTGTCTAAATAGTGCCAAGCAATATAGCTCTTTCTGGAATATTCTAGCACCTTAATGCTTCCCCAGCAGTCATTGATATCAGTAAACTCTCAGAGGGGAGATGACACAAGACTCCCTCCCAGGGGACAAATCCAGGCTGACTTTTTGAATACAGAAACTGAAAACTCCCGAAGCACCTTGTTGATTAATTGACACTGGGCCTTATTAACTGAGTTTAGTCGATGTATTTTCTGCAACTCGATGGTGCGTCAGATCGATCCTGGGGTAGCCCAGCTAAATAAGCAATAATAGCTAACAGTTAAGAACACAGTTACTGTTTATTTAACAAACTAGGAAACCTGGCTTCTACAGCAGTTCATGCAGGCACCAGGGATCCAGATAAATAAACCATTGTCCCTTCCTTCCATGGCTCTCAGCCCCTCTTTGGCTGTTATCCTACCTCATCCAGGTGCCTCTTTGCTCTCTCCCTTCCTACATCTCACCCCACCCCCTTCTCTCTTCTCTTCTCCCTTCCTTTTTCTCTTCTCTCTTTTTCCTCCCCCTTCTCTCTCTCTCTCTCTCTCTCTCTCTCTCTCTCTCTCTCTTTCTCTCTCTCTCTTTCAAGACATTTAGGATATGTGCTTTATCTTCAGTGCTTCAAACGTCATATTTGCATGTCTAGGAATGGGTCATTTTTCACTCATTCTGCTTCCTCCCAGAAATGCTTGTCCAATCCAAAAGTCCTCACGTACCCTTTCAGCACGGGGAGTGGGGGGCAATAAAAATCTCTTATTACAACTTTGATAATAATTATGTGCCCATTTATTTTTCCTTTTCTCTCAATAAATTGTGTATTGTGTCTGGCAGGCAGAATGATGGACCCCCAAAGATGTACACATGCTCATTCTCAGAACCTGTGACTCACAGCTGTCAGAGGAAGAGGGGAGCTCAGACATCACTCCATTCAGTGTTGCAAACAAGTTCGTAAAAGACGGAAATGGTCAAGGGGACTCGTGTTTCGTGAGCAACTACTAGCTCCTCTGCCAACATTTCAGACTGTATTCTGTGCCTTCGCAGCACATGGCAACATATTGTTGACTCTCTAGGAGCCAGAACTCTGAATTTCATTTAGCATTTAATTAAGTGGAATAGACCAAGAGCTCCATGGCAGTCCCCTGATTGCAATCTGTGGATGGATGGGCATTTTTATCTGAAAATGATGACCAGCTTATCTTCTGTCGTGCAGCTATCACACATGATATGTATCTCTCGTTATCCCAGCCAATCAAACACAGAAAGTTTATTAAGATTCTATCACCCGAAGTTATCACCAATGATAGGGTTTTTCATCTGAATGTGCTTGTGCTCAATACCGTATTGTGTCTAAGAGATCCTCAGGGAGAGCCAGAGAGGGAAGGTTATCAGTTAGGAGCGTGTAGTGAATCTGCAATCAGTGAGCAAGTCATTTCAGGAGCATGGCCACCCATACAACTCTAAGAACCAGATCACTTAAAATGAAGTTTATAACTCCCATTTAAACAAAAAAATTGACATGGGGACAAGATGACATAAACAGAGGAAGAAATCAGAGCAATCCTACAATAAAATGGAAAAAAGCTATTGCTCAGGTGAGTGATTGGAAAGGTAAGCAGTATGGTTCTATAGTTTGCTAAAAGTGGGCTCGGAGCTTCCTAGAAGCCATGGAAAAAGAGAAATGTGATCAATTCTAAGATTGGGGGGCCCATGAAATAACTACAATCCATTATTTATGAGAAGTCAGTTTTCTTTTAGGTCATTTATGGACAGGAAATTTGGAGTAGAGCCCACTTACTCACTCTGGTATTATTAATTCATGCAATCAAAATATATCTCTTCAATTCCCATTTATGTGGGTTATGTGTTGGTGCTGAGTTTTCAGTGCTAAATCAAACTTACTGCTCTTTTGGTGTAAACAAACCATGCTAGGTGACAAGCAGGCAATGACACAATCACAGTAAAACATGAGGGTGCATCCATGGAGGTGTGCAAAGCACCCACCACGGACCCAGGGACGAGGCAGATTTCCTGAGCTTTGTGCAATTGGGGAAGTATTCACCGACCAGGCAGAGATTTAAATGAGAGACATTCATCTAGATGATATTTCTGATGACCTAAATGAAGGCAGGCACTGAGACAAGAAACAATGATATGTGATAACTAATGTCCATCTCAGAGGTTATTGATTCGTGTTAGCCTCCCTTCCCAGGCTGGAAACTCCTTGAGACCACTTCTGGCTTTGCTCTCCAACATCACATTCCCAGTGCAGGATCTGGTAATGTGATGGATGCTGAATGAACAGGTTCCTCCTAAAAGAATGAAGGAAAGAAGTGATATACTGAGAAAAGCCATGGTGAGCCAGCGTCATGGAGGATATTCTTGGTACTCAGACCACCAGAGTTACCTGATTACCTTACAATTTCACCTAAGCAAATTGCTGAAACAACCTTGTTCTTCCAAGGCTGTTCAGAGGGCCACATAGAGGGTTTATAAGTTTGCAGAGGTCTCTGGAGTTTACAAGACCATGTCACATTCTTGCTCTCCGTCAATGCCCACAAACATCTGGCCGGGGAAACATCAGCGTAGGGATATGAGGCTAGAGCTCTGTCTGGGCGAATAATGCTGCTCTAACTCCTTCCACATGGTGCTATTGTTGGGATATGGGTTTCTGCCTCTCCCACTTGCACTGTGAGCTCTTCGAACGAGAGACGGCATCTGTATTTTCATAGAAAATTCCCGAAACTTTGGGTGGAATCAGAGTTGCACCACCTGGGAGCTGTGTGAGCCTTGGGCAAGTAAATAATAAAACCTCTCTCAATTTTAAATCCTTCCTCAGTCACATGTAGAACGAATGAAATTTGTCCACGTGCAACTCAAAAGAGTTGCAAACCTGGTATCCACAGACCCAACATGGTCAACCTGCCTTTTCGCCCACTCTCCGTCTGTCCCTACTAACTTGGGAGCAGCTTTGAAGGACTCTGTTCTCCCCACTTCTCCCCGCTCCCAGATAAGGAGTTCTGAGGCTCCCAGGGAATGTCCCATCTTCAGCCTCCCACCCCTTCCCAGGGCCCAAGGACTTCCATCCTTCTTCATCATCCTCTTTGTTTTCCTGAGTTTTTACCTGGTTTTGGAACTTAGCCCCCTAATTTTTCTGCTCTCCCTTTCCAGAGCCATGGGGGCCACTGTGAACTCTTTCGGCTCTGCCTCCTGGCTGCATAATTCTTCACCATTACCTCGAAATATCTGACAACAACCCCTCCTCAGAACTCATTAACTCGGCTTCCCCGTTAATTCATTAGCACTCGAAAGCCCCGGCAATGATCTTTCTCTTCCTCCTGCAGTCTCTGCCCTTACAAATTTCATTTCTGAGGTTTCTCTCACATTCCGTTTATTGTGACATCACTTATGAAGTCCTCCCTTGACAGGAGAGGAGTCAAAAATAACTATATATCATTTTAAATTGCTCTGGTTGGTAACTCTGCATTTTAAGAATATCAAGGAAAAGAAAGTGTCTAATGACAGGGCTACAAGTGGATAAAGAGCTGACAGGATAATTGCATTACCAGATGCTCCCAAACACCAGTTAGCTGCTCCCCGAGCCAATTTGAAACAACGGGTGTCAGGTCAGTAATTAGGCTCTTGCAGACAAACTGGCAGTGCCATCCAATACCCTCTGAACACCCCATCACTCCCATTTATGCCAAGTTCAATATGAAACACACCGACATCATCCTTCTCCCGGTAGGCTGCCCAAAGTTCCCAGGGACATCTCCCCCTTCACTCCTACAGGAGTTAATGAAGTCAGTGCTTCCCCCACATTTCAAAGAACGTGCTCCCATGGTGGCAGTAGGTTGGCGGCCATCAATAACAAAAACTCCCAAAGCAACTTAGACTCCACGTTTTGATTCTTCTCTTCTGACTGTAGGCTGGCTGACGTACTCACACTCAGGGCTTCTTTGTGTTCATTGTTTTGTTTGGTGCGGTCAGCTCCTTGGAAGAGTGCAAAGGCCTCCAGAGCCTGGGGAACTGGCTTTAAGTCCCAGAGAATCATTAAATTGCTGCAAGGCATTGGTTGTGATCTGATGCCAGAGGGACGTGTCCTCATTCATTGACCCAGGATGGAGTCTACAGGGAAGGAATGGGACATGGGCCAGACTAAGCCAGGGGACAGTGGTGTCCTGGGAGGGTGTCCTGTCCATCATTCATGGTTAAGAGTCATGAAGGTACAGCAACAGCAGGTGATGGCCCAGGTGAACCATCTCTGTTAGAGGGAGGGTGTTGAACTCCAATCTGAAGGCAGCAAGAGTGGACAACTGATCTTTAAAAGATTTGAGAGCAGTCATCTTTGGAGATGTTTGAGAGCAGTCACCAGTAGGCGTCAGGGCTGGCGGCCAGGCCAAGAGTAGTAAGAGACAGCACAGCAAACCAGCAAAACAGGGTGGCAGGGAGGGTTCTTGGACAGCTGCTGGTTTTGCCCACCCAAACTACATTATTCTTTCTTCCTTTCTTCCTTTCTTCCTTCCTTCCTTCCTTCCTTCCTTCCTTCCTTCCTTCCTTCCTTTCTTTCTTTCTTTTTTCCTTCCTTCCTTTCTTTCTTTCTTTCTTTTTTCCTTCCTTCCTTCCTTCCTTCCTTCCTTCCTTCCTTCCTTCCTTCCTTTCTTTCTTTCTTTTTTCCTTCCTTCCTTCCTTTCTTTCTTTCTTTCTTTTTTCCTTCCTTCCTTTCTTTCTTTCTTTCTTTTTTCCTTCCTTCCTTCCTTCCTTCCTTCCTTCCTTCCTTCCTTCCTTCCTTCCTTTCTTTCTTTTTTTGATAACAAGCATCCTGGTTTTCTTTTAGGAAAATTCACTCTCCCACTCTCAGTCCATATGGTCAGGTGAGCTTGACTTATCCCCCTTCCACATACCAAGAGATGAGTGTGATTTCCACTTTGGTCCAACAGAGAAAGCACTGGAATTATTAGGGAAGAGATGCTGTCTTTCTGATGAGGTTCCTGAGCTAGTTTCGGGGGTGGGGGGGGTCACCATAAGGAAAGAGACCACTGTAAAATAAAGTCAACAGTGGAGAGAGAGAGAGAGGAACTAAGCCTGAGTGACATAGTGATGCTCGCGGATGCAGCCATGCCTGAAACAAGAAGCACCGTTGGACTTCCCAGTTATGAGATACAATAAATTTCCTTTCATTTGGTTTAAGCAAGTTTCAGTTAGATTTCATTCCCTGGCAATGGAATAATCCTAAATAGGGCTGGACAGAGATCAGTGGTACAGGTCAGGCTTATAAGAAAGATTCCCTTGAACTGGGGAACATTCAGCTATCAAAGCTAAAGACGGGTGTGACAGCCAGAACAAAGCAGAAACACAGTTACACAAACTAGGGCACAAACGTGTAATGAGGGCAGTTGATTCTGAGTCCCAGTGTCGGGGTCTAAATGTTTTCCACTCAGATGAAGGCAGGATGGGTCCCCTGGTTGGAGCTGGGAGCCCAGCTGGGGGTAGGGGCCACATGCTGGTTTCCATAGTCACACTGACCCAGAAATTTCTGATGGGTTACTTTCTTCCGTTGGTGGTCATTGGTTTCCCATCTGTGAAATGAAGAACTTAAACCATTTACTCTGTAGCTGTCCCTTCATACCTTGAACACTCTAAGGGGGATCTAGACCCAGTGTGCAGCAGTGATGAAGATATAATTCCCAGGATGGTTATTAGAGTCTCAGAATGATGGTTCCTTAGACTTGAGAGCAAGAAGTCTGGCTTTCAATCCCACTATAGGAAACGTCCATGTTTCTCTCACCTTTCCATTGATCTTCCACACAGCTATCCAGGAGAGGCTCCCAAAACACCAACGAGAGCTTATTGTTTCTCTGGCTAAAAGTTTTAGTAGCTACAAAATACATCAAGTCCCAAAGAAGACCATGCTTGGCCAAAAATAACATTTGGAGGATATTAAGTTAGAACATTCTGTTAGAACCTGAAAATTTTAAATTTTATGAAACTCATTATAATGCATTTTCACTTTCTTTAAAACAAAGACATAAGTGACAGCTATAAATGTTACATGGTCTGGTTTTATATGGTATGAGTTTTATCATTCATTCACTTTTTATTTAATGCTTTCATAAAATCGTTAGAGAAGGAACAGACATGGAAAAATACCATATGTGTGAGGAGTATGTGTCAAAATGCGGGTATAAATGCACAACGTCCTCTGAGTACTGTGTTTCCCCAAAAATAAGACCCAGCCAGACCATCAGCTCTAATGCATCTTTTGGAGCAAAAATTAATATAAGACCCAGTCTTATTTTACTATAAGTCCCGGTATAATATAATATAATATAATATAATATAATATAATATAATGTCTTATATTAATTTTTGCTCCAAAAGACACATTAGAGCTGATTGTCCAGCTAGGTCTTATTTTCAGGGAAACAGGGTATCTCTGCCTCAGTTCAGTAATGTACTGACTATGCAGTGTTAGTTCAAATTTTTAAGTCATAAGAGGTTACTTAGCTTTTTTTTCTTTTATTAGTTTCAGGTGTACAAAGCAACATAATAGACACTTACACCCCTCACAACATGATAACCCCCCTCCCCCAAGCCACTACCCCTCTGACATCTTGTATAGCTGCTGCAGTTCCATTGACTATCTCACTATCTTCCTTATGCTGTGCTCCACATCCTGTCTCTCTCTCTCTCTCTCTCTCTCTCTCTCTGTCTCTCTCTCTCTCTCTCTCTCTATATATATATATATATATATATACATATACATGTATACACATATATATTTAATATAATATATATTTATTTATATATAACTATGTATATGTGTGTGTACATATATATATATATATAATATTATAGTTGACATACAACCCTATTCTACTTCAGCTTCAGGTGTACAGTGTATTGGTCAGGCATCTATAGAACTATGAAGTGACCCCCTGTAAGTCCAGTGCCCATCTGGCACCCTACATGATCTTTACAACATTGTTGATTATATTCCCCACACTGTACTTCATATCCCCGTGACTGCATTGTGTCTGCTAATGTGCACTTTCTAATCCCTTCACCCTCTCCCCCAGCCCCTCCTCGCCATCTAGCAACCAACAGCTTTCTTTTATTTTCTATATCTCTGAGTCTATTTCCGTTTTGTTTGCTGATTTACTCCGTTCTCTAGATGCCACATATAAGTGAGAGCATATGGTATTTCTCTTTCCCAGTCTGACATGACGATGCTGCTTTGACACATCTGAAACTTGACTTGACTTTCCCGTGATCAAGAAGCCAAGTCTGAGTGAAATAAGTCAGACTTGGTTTCTTGATCATTGGAAAGCCAAGTTTCAGATGTGTCAAAGCAGCATCGTCATGTCAGGTCACCTCTGGTCCTAAACACGTCCTCCCACAGGAGTACTTTTGGGATGGAGCCCTGAGAACTATGCACAGACCTGTATGGGGCAACCGCAGCCCAGGCTTTGGAGTCCCCAGAAAGACAGGTTCCCTCTCCCACCGCTCTTTAACGATGAGGCATTTTTCTAAGAGTGTTCTATAAACATGAACCTTCGTGATGTCCTGTGGGAAACATGTTCTAGACAATTAAATTTGGGGCAGTCTCTGAGCTGGATACTGAGGAGACGAGGTGGAGCTTTTTAGTGATGTTGGGAACTCAAGGATACAGACCCACACATAGATCCTTGCAATGTGATGTGGCAAATGCAGTGAGTGACGGAGATACCCACAGAGTACCAGGGGAAGCCAAGCTAAAAATAAAATGTGGGCTGAGGGAGGAGGTATTTTTAGTGGGAGAATGAGCAAACCATGTGTTTAAGAATGGCCTGATGCAACCTGCTGCGTTGAATTTAAGCAGAAAGTTTTCTCAGTAGTATTACTAGTTTCCCTGAAGGCTACTAGTTAGTCACTGATGTAAAAGTTTCTGATAATTATGGGGAAATAGTCACTTCTAGTTTCATTATATATAATTTAAAAATCTAAAACCCTTTATTTTTCAGCAAATACAAAGGATTAAAGGACTGTTCAGCAACACCTTCCACCATGATGAGGAGTGAGGCATAGACCACCATGGGCAGAGACATGTGAACCCACTAAGGGATGGAGATTAATACACAGGATGGGGGCGAGAGGCCGTTCATCTGCGTCTCCTAACCAGGTGATGACTTATCCCACCAGTGAAGCTGGACATAGCAAGAAGAGGAAAGGGATTGGGAGATTTACTGTGGGGAAGTAAGAGAATTAGAAAATTAATACGGTGTGCAGATTTTCAGTATAGTCCCTCCATTGTTTTATTTGCAATGCCCAAGTGAGTTAAATGATGCTATGGTCAAAGTACAAGTTTACCAAGTTGATTCTATTCAGCCTGGCGTAGAACATATTGATTGGGGATAGACCGAATTCTTGAGCCAGTGAGTGACAGCTGTAAATGTACAAAGAAAAGATCCCCTTTCTTATGCAAGCACTTCTTAATAATCCCCATTAGAAACTGGTTAATGAACAGATGCTGATAATAAGTTAGCCAGAGGAAGTGTACCCAGAAGGGACCTGATATCAAAGGAGCCACAAGGGGTTATTAACATAGCCACCGAAAACTAAACAAAATGAAAAGTGCATAAAGAAAACAGAATTGTTAGGGTTTGCTGTACTTTAGACCTAACATATAGCATATAGAGAGGAAAAAAAGGTGGGGGGAGAGGGCATGGAGTTAACACTTGATCTGGAATTCAAGCTCAGTGGTTTATCATTCAGTTCCCTGATAGTTCATATTCCTGGCTTCCTCTTTCCTCTTAGGTAAAATGGGGTTAACAAGCCTCACTTCACAGGGTTGTTGTTTGAATTCAAGTTGAAATAAGCAGAGAACCTGGCCAAGTGCCTGGACCAGGGTCGGCATTCGATCATCTGTAGTCAATGTTTTCATTGTTATGCTCAAGTTCCTCTTGGCAAAACTTGGACCACAAAGTAAATATTGACTCTCTAATCCCTTGATTTTTAGCCTGAATTCTTAAGCTAAATTGTCTTCTGTTTCACCAATTAAAATATGGTGATACACAGGTCCTGGGCTTTTACATCTCTTAACCTGAGAGTCACAGACATTGTTCTCTTGAAAACGGTGGAGAAAACGAATCTTTGCTCCACTCTCAACTATCAAACCGTACCAAAAATGTAATCTTAAAAAAATTAAAAATGAGTGAGAATAAAGGAGGAAATATACCATCTTCAAATGGTACAAGGAAATTACCAACCCTTTAAACCATAAACTATGGAACACACCTGCCAAATACCATCTGGTCTAAATCTAGGTGGTGGAGGACACTGAGCAAAGATACTCTAGCTTTGATCTCAAGCAGAGTGCATTGTCCCTAAAATGCCAACTTTTTGAGCATTGTAGCAAACAGTTATTTGATTGAGGACCTAAGGTTGTGTATAAAACGTAGAAGAGGTGAGTAATGCCCTTTTAGAGATCCCATTCAAGAACATGGATTGCCTAAGGAAGAGTGAGCTCCAGGAATAGTTATGTCATTGTCTCCTAGCTGATGAACACAGGTGGAGGTCAAGTGGGAAAAGGGGGCAGAAATTCAAAATTGTAGCACAGAAAATCTGTGGCCTTGTGGCCTTGCTGTTAGCCACAGCTATACCCAGAATGAGGCAACACATCCCCCAGGACAAAAGAAATAATATATCTTGTGAATTCAATGAAAGAGTCCATTTGCCCAGAATTGAGGTTTCAGTCTGTCCCAGCTCACTTTTCCCTGATCATTCTTCATACCATTTGCCTGTAGGTAGCCTGACAAAAAAAGTTTAGCCATGAAAAAATGTTAATAATGCCAAAAAGAGAGATAAAAGAGTTATAAATAAAAGAGCTATAAATAAATAAAGTATACATACATGTAAATATGTATGTATATCTATATTTCAAGGTGGATTACGCATCTTGATGGAAAAAGAGCTTAGAAAAATAATTCTATATTATTTTTGAGGCGAATTTTTCTCTATATAAATTAATTAAAGGGAGTCATACAATGGTTCAAAAAGAGATTATCAGACACAAAAAGAACTGTTAATCTAGAAAAGAAATGAAAAAGAAAATAATATTCGAAATGAATGCCATTAGAAGAAAGAAAAACAGATAAAATTGATGAAAGAAAATTGAAAAATAAACTTGATGAAATCATACAAAATAAAGTGGAAAAGAAAAGAAACAAAAATTATTATAGACAGGTTAATACACATATGTAAAAGGCTCAGTAAGGACCAATATACGTATAATTGCCACTAATGAAGAAAATAACCAAAAAACAATTCAATGACATCTTAAAAGAAAATTTTCTTAGATGAAGACTAAAATCTACAGAGTGAGTAATGCATTGTGAGGAATAAATTAGTAAAAGATGATCAATTTTAAACTAAATCCCAGAGAAATAATTGACCCTTGAGGGTAAAGTAAAAAATTACAAAGACCTCTAAATAAGAGAAGCAAGTCACTCAGAATGACCTCGGTGTTCAATGTCAGGAGAGAATTGACTATTATAAGCAAAATTTTGAGGGAAAAGTATAATCTCCAAATTGTATACGAAACCACATTAGCCTTCAACCATTAAAGTAATAGATACTATCAATGATGCAATAACAGAGGGACTATAGCAGCCATTAGTCATTTTTAAATATCTACTGGACCAAAAACCCAATCAACAATGATAGGGATAAACATAATGAACTCAGGAATAGAGAGGAAGACAAGCGGAAGTCATTGAGTCCATTCAAATGTTAAAGAGCAAACAGATATAAAAAGTATGATTAAAGAACATATGTTTAAAGATAAATGTAAAAAGTGTTTAAACTATAAAAATGACATAACAGGGCCGGCCCAGTGGCTCAGGAGGTTGGAGTTCCGTGCTCCTAACTCCAAAGGCTGCCAGTTTGACTCATTGAGTCCCACAGAGATGGTGGGTTCCTCCCCCTGCAACTAGCAACGGCAACTGGACCTGGAGCTGAGCTGCGCCCTCCACAACTAAGACTGAAAGGACAACAAATTGATTTGGAAAAAAGTCCTGGAAGTACACACTGTTCCCCAATAAAGTCCTGTTCCCCTTCCCCAATAAAATCTTTAAAAAAAGAAAAAGAAAACAAAATGACATAACAAAGATAAAACTCAAATGTAAAAATAATAGTATAGCCAACAAAAATCAGGGACTGGAAGGAATGGTAATGAGAGGAAGACATGCTAATTTTTCATGAATAGATACTTTTTAAAGTTGAAATACTTTTCTACAAAAATCTTCAAGGTTTTGCCATAATTCTTATTTTTGTAGAAGAAATATTTATCTAAAGATCAATTCATTCTTTAGTTGCTGTTGCAATTAAGTAAAAAATACATCGATTTTTATTAAAATCACAATTATAATTTTTCTAGAAATATTTATTCTTTCTAGCTAAATTTTAATTTGTTTCCATTACATACATAAAGGTTCCCAGAACAATGATTACAAAATGTTGATGATCGTTACTTCTGAATGATTTAAAATCAGGATTTTCTAAACATTTTCACTTTTCTTAATTGCTTGCATTTTTTTCATAATTATCAGAAGGTTTTAATAAAAGAACAATTGCTTATCCCTATAATAAAATTGAGCATCAAAGAAGAGCTAGCGAGACAAGTAAGACCACTGACCACACTGTCAGCTGTCCCCATTTTCTCGTGGTTTCTTAGGCCCAAGTTACATGAGAACTTCTTAAGTGATCACCTAATGCTCTACTTACATTTTTTCTGGGTTAAAAACAATCCTCCCCACATCATTCTTCGTTGGGTCCTAGTACCAAGTAGAGACATCTGACGGGCTGGGGCTCTAGACCATTGGGAGGAGAGGTTGGCAAAGAGACAACCCAGAGCAGAGGTCATTCCTTCTCGATTTGTCCAGCGCCTCCCTCTGCTCTTAGAGTGAAACATGAAGTCCTCACCATGCCCCACAGGACCCCGTGACATCTGGCCACAGCCACCTCCCTGCCCCATGGCCGCACCAGCATTCTTGCCTCTTCCCAAATGCTCCAGGCTTATTCCCAGTTTAGTTCCTTCGCTTCTCCTTTGCCTAGAATGCTCTTCCCCAGACCTTCATAACATCTCCTCATCCAACCATCAGCTCACACTTCAGTAAAGCCTCCTTAATTACCTACTCCGTCCCACCCTGAAACCCTTTACCACTTACCATTGCCTGAAACCATCCCATTCATTCATTCCCTTACTTGTTTGTTGTCTTCCCCCGACTGGGCTTCAGGAGCCCAAGCACCGCCTCCAGCCCGTGTATCCCCAGTGTTTAGAGCTGCTCCTGGCGTATAATAAGCGCCCAGTGAAAGCCTGTGGAACCAGGACTGGCTTCACAGGCGTCTGACCTGTGCAGTTACACATGGTCCCAAGTTCAGGGGCCCTGCACTTGAATTAACGCTCTGCTTTGTCATCGTGAGATTCTTAATAATTTTTGGAGAAAGGATTCCATATTTTCATTGTTCATGGGACCCTGCAGATTATGTAGTCGGTTCTGTGTGGAATAAACAAATGAATGCTACCACTGGCCAGTCACTTCAGCATCATAACCTCAGTTTCCTGCAAGATAGAGAGGGCAACCCCTCCCCTGCCTAACTCACAAAGCACCCTAGGATCACAACAGAGAGTGTGCAGAAATCATAGCCAAGGAGGCGTCTCTAAGACATACCCCACCCAACACACAGCTCAGCCGCACAGCTAACCACGCCCAACCTGCACTTTTGCAGCACGGAGAGATTTTTTCTTTTAACTTCAAATATCCTTCGCTTTTACTGTTTCCTCCATTTGGAATGCCCACTGTTTTGTCTGCCTGGCTAGATACTCACGACCTTCAGGACAAAGAGAGGGTATCTCCTGTTCTAGAAAGCCTTCCCATCCCAACGGGATCAGTGGACCCTCCTCTAAACTCCCCCAAAACTTTTGCTTGCTTTTATCATAGCTCTGTTCTGTCTCTGAAGTACTGACCATCACTTCTTTATTTCACAAACCTCTCCTGCTTTTCCACTGTATGTCAGGTCCTATTATTGACGCCTGGAATCCAGAGGTGTCTGAAGCTTCATCTGGCAAGACAGACAGACAAGTCTCCCAGCTCTTCTTCCACTTTAGCTGAGCCCACAGAAGGCACTCACTAATGGTGGAGTGAATGAGTAACTCAAAGTTAGGATTAGGACTTGGGGGACCTGGATTTTTACCAAGTCTCTGCCACAAATGTGCACCCTGACCTGGGATAAGTCATTGGCTCTCTCTCACATGAGCAGTGGCCCCTCCTGCAAAGCAGGAGGAAGGAAGGGCCAGATGAGTTAGCCTCTCTCTCGTCTTCCCTCTTGCTGGATCCAAGAGTTTACAAATAGTCAATCAACATACCATGGAAGCCAGTATTTATTAGGCACTTCTCAGGCACTGAGTACTTTGAATTGCTTCTCCTCGGTTCCTCACAAGAACCTTGCAAGGAGATGATTATCCTAGTTTTCAGAGGAGGGACGCATGACTCAGAGAATTTAAATACATTTTGCCCACTGTCACACAACTTTTCAGTGATGGTTCCAGGATGAGAATTTACCTATCTGACCCAAAACCCATGCTCCAGACCACTAGACAGCACTGCCCCCACGCCTCCAATTTCACCTTGTCTTCAGTCCCAGGTCCCCTGCTGGTCTAAAAACAGGAAGCCAAATTGAACTAAAAGACAAAGTATGTGATTCTGCATATTTCATGTGGGTTTTCCACTGGCCAGCCTCCAGTTAGCCAGGGTTGGAAAGCTGGACGTCCCCTTCTTCTGGCTGACATGATGCACCCCCAAATCCATGGCATTCAATTTCCAAGGGGCTTCTATAAATCGCAGCACAGAGCCCAGGCCTGTCACTCACACCCATCTGGGTCAAACAGAAGAAACGGTCTCATCCCAAGAGGCTGGACCCCATATGCCTTTCCATTGATCCAAGGTGACAACTCAGGTACTTGAGTTGGTGACAAAAGAGCTCCCACATGGCTGCCAGGACGAGGGTCATGTGTAGAGCCCCCATGTAGCTCCAGCCCTCTCGCCACGCTCACCCTCTGACAGTTATTACTGCTGCAATAAATTCTTCGGTAAAACAAACAGGCGCGCTGTAAATTTATTAGTCTGGGCACTCTGTGTTACTTAACGTAACGGCTAGTCTTAAACAGGTAACTACTGCAGTAAATAAACCAGTTTATTTAAGCACTGTCAGCCCTAAGTGTTCACTAGGGCCTGGAGAAATGGCATTGGCCTTTATAAGCATGATATATGCCTGTGTAAATTACATTTGCCCACTCAGATATCTGATGGCAACACACCACCTGGGAAGAATATGGCACCTCAGAACGTCTCTGTGAAGTTCAAAACGTCTATGCACAGGAGCCCCAGAGCTCCACATGCAAGTGTAATGTCAGTGGTAAATAAACCAGTGCCCTGACCTTGCTTGTTATGGGAATTCACGTAAAGTAGATGGAGATTTTTCTGCTGAGCTGTTTGGGAGAAACTAAATGGAGAGCAGAAAACAGGAGAAAAGAGAAGAGAAGTAACATGTATGGATGGGGCCGTTTATGGCCAGGCATCCAGGCTGCATCGTCTTTTTATGCTCCAGGGCCTAGGGCATCTCCACACATCAAGTGTAGACAAGTCGTGAACGTTGGGCCTCTGTGTGGGATTCTAAAGTGGGCTCCTTACACAAATGTTTATTGGGAAATGTATTAGTCTCCCAGAGCTGCTGTGACAAAGTGCCACAGACTGGGCATCTTAAAACACAGAAATTCATCTTCTCACAGTTCCGGAGGCTGGAAGTCTGAAATCAAGGCGTCGGCAGGGCCCTGCTCCTCTGGGGCTCTTGGTGGACCCCTTCCTTGTCTCTTCCTAGCGTCTGTGGTGGCCGCCCACCCTTGGCATCCCATGGCTTGCAGCTGCACCACTCTGTCATCGCCTGCCTTCATCCTTCTGTGCCTGTGTCTTCTCTTCTTATAAGGACACCGGTCATATTGGATTAGGGCTCACCCACCTCAAGTATGACCTCATCCTACCTAATTACATCTGCGATGACTTATATCCCAATGAGGCCACATTCTGAGGGTCGGGGAAGCACCTGATTCTGGGGGACACTACCCAACCCAGTGCAGGCACATATCACACACCCACAGGCTCTGAGGCATCATCTTCTTTGACCTTTGCAGCCCTTTGTGGGGTAGGAATCTTTATGCCCATTCCACAAATGAAGACACTAAGACTAGGAGAAGTCCTGTTACTTTTACGTCCCAGAGCCGGTGATGGAAGCCAGTGTCCAGCTCAGCTCTCCTGCCGAAGTGCTCGTTTCTCCCAGGGCACCCTCTCGAGAGAGACACTTCTCTCTGGCCAGTGCTTAAACCATGTGACGGCTCCTTTCAAGCCCTCTCTCAAAAAAGCAGTGTGCACACAGGCGTGCACGTGTGTCTATGTGTTAATGACGTTCATCTCATTGGAAAATAGTTGGAATTGTTTAAAGGTCAATTGCAAAAGCTCCAAGAGCTGGGGCAAGGAGAAGATAGTATATAGTGGAACCGAAGCTTTCTTCAGACCATATTTGGATTCAACTGCCTGTTATCCAGAGCCCCGAAAATAAATGCACCGATAAATAATTATTTCCTGCCCCCACACATTACCAAATATGATGGTGCCTGGTCACGGCCAAGGAGCGGGGCCCATTGTTTAAATGCCGGGCCCCACCCCCACTTGGCTGCAAAAAATGTGGCTTCACTTTTCTGTGAAACCCAACTCAAAAATTAGAATGGCACACAGTCAGCAAGCTGGCTCCCCACTGCCCAGCCCTGGGATCAATTAGCTAAATACAGAGCAATTGGGGCTTTCTCCAAATACAGTCAGGAAAACAGTCTCTTCAGGATCTGGTCATTCTGGAAACTTCTGCTTGAGACATGGAGCTTAGAGCCCTGCACTGACACAGCGGCCCCACTCAGACCACTTTTCTCCAAAGGCGTGACCATTGGAAGGGACACTGAGAATAACTCATTGCGTTTTGCCTCGGGGTAAATTCTAAACGAGAATGAGGACAGTGAATATCATTTAGTCCCTCCCACAGAGGGAAAGTTCAACAGTGATGGCAACAACAAAATACATGGGTTTTTTTAGACACAAACAGGCCCAGATTTGAAACCTTCTCCACGACACTCTGGCTGTGTGACCCTGGACAAGTCATTTCACCTCCTTGGGCTCTTTATCTGAATGGATCTTGCCTACCTATGTGTAGATCAAACGAGCTCACCCAGACAAAATCCTAGCCCGGATGCAGACTTAAACATTAGCTCTCCTCACTCATCCTCCTAAAACGGAAGAACAAGGTGGGCGTTGACCACTACAATGTAGACCAGCAGAGTCAAAACTCAAAGCCTCCATCACAGTCAAGGTCACAATGTCCAGTGTAGAAGTCGTCAAGGACTCCCTATGGGACGTGGCCAGAAGAAGGTGTGTTTCTGCCCCAGGGTCTAGACTCTAGTACGGTCTTCATCCACAGCACGGGCACTGTGTGTTTCCATGTGCCTCTGCCCCACTCGACCACGGCCCCTTGACAGCACAGGTCTTGTGTCATTTATCTCAGTATATCAAGTACCTGGTAGGGGGCCTGCCACATTGAAGGCTTTCATCAATACTTTCTGAACAATTGAAGGGGACAGAAATGTTCCCCTAGGCCCCGTAGCACCTGCACTTCCCTGCCATGGCCCTGGGCCATTCTTGTCCACACAGGGTCCTTCCTTGGAGGATTACAAGATTCATGATGGCAGTGTCTAAGGGACTCTCAGTGGCATTCCTATGACTTTAGTGCAATAGCTGGCACATAGTAGTTGCTCAGTGAATCATCGCTGATAAGAGATTGCAAGGCTTTTAACAGCACACTGGAGGAAATGAAGAGGAGAGTAAATTTAATTTTATGGAGCACTTACCATGTGCCTGATACTACAACCGGCGTTTTTCTCTCTGTTAATCATCACACATGCACACACATGCACACATGTGTACACATGCACACGTACGTACAACAGGCTTATTCCCATTTTTACACATGAGCAAAACTGAGGTTGGAGAAGTGAGCCAACTTGTTCAAGACCACACAGCGCGAGACTGTCAGAGTTTGAATGAAGCTCAGGTCTGACTGCGAAATCCTTGCTACAACACACTGTTTCTGCAAAATCTGAGGGAAGCATCGCCTGCTTTGCCATTGACCTAGAACCAGCCAGGATCCCATGCCTTCTTGACCTCTTGGCCTCCCTGGTGTGAAGGACCCACAGTCGGAGCCAGCCTGGCTAAGTGGTGCCCATGCTGGCTGCAGGCAGAAGCAGGGCTGGAGCTTATTTCTGGCCAGCACACCTTTATTTCCCTGAACTTATTCTGCACAAGCCCAGCACCCTCGGAATTCACAGCTGAGCTGGTGGTTGTAGGGAGGGGGAGACCCTCCTCCCAGACCTCGGCGTGGGGCTGACCCATGCGCAGTGTGAGCGGAGCCGAGCACATGTCCCGGTGGCCGGCCGCCATGAACCAAGGGATGGAATGCTGCCTGCGGTGGCCATGGTTTCCTAAGGCATGTGTGAGGTCACTTCACAGGGTGGAATCGAGCCTTCCACGTCTGCCCACACACCCAATGAGCCGTGGAGGTGGGGGGCGCTGTACAGCAGCTCTGGGGATTCACAGAGGAACACCATGAATCCAGAAGCCACAGACAGCCTACTCAGGAGGACGACGGCCAGCAGCCAGAGAATTAAATAGTGACTGAGTGTGTGCTGAGCTCTAAACCAGGCTTCTTACTCTGATCATCCCATCCAATCCTCAAGGCGATGCCCTGATGGCCATTTTGCAGATGAGAAAACTGAGGCACATCAGACATGAAGAGAAAGAAGACAGTGATGGAGCAAAGTGTTTCTATTCCACCCCCAATATTAAATTTGGGAACAAGAAGTCAAAATTCTAATCTGGATATGTCTCAAGCAGATCAAGAATGATCTGAGAGTAAGCTCTGAACAAGGCCTGTCTCTTCCTTCATAAGAAACCTACCACGACGAACGTGTTCACTGGTATGGATTGCTTGTTTGCGTTCCTCTCTTCAGCCACCCTGAAGGGGACAGCCACACTTCGCCTCGTGCTCTGATATGCTCCTTTGGGGCTCAGTGGGGTGTGTTGTAAAGGTTCTATGTGGGTGTTTCTCTGCAGGTTCTGATCAGGTTTTTCAGAGTGACAGCTGTGTCATACTTTGGTGTCTACCACGCACATGGCCATACGTGGGCTCCCATCTTTGCAAGGCAGAACCACAGCCATCTAATGGTGAGGAAAGGAGATGCACAGAGTCTGGGGCAGCTGCCCCCCAAAGGGTAGTCACCGAGGGCAGACTCAGCACTGCCACTCCAGCTGCTCTGATTGTGTGGCCCACAGAAGCCCCTCAGAGAATCCCCTGCTTTCTCAGCACCCCTGAGGTCTACAGTCTCCAATCCCTACCCCATGTGTTTCCTTCCAGATTTCTCTGTGGACACGCTTTGAGCAAACTGGACTGGCCCCACCTCATCTCCAGCCCAATGGACACATCAGCCTGACATGTCTTTCCAATTAGGCCAGTCCTGAGCTGAGAAACAGGAAACCACTCGTAACCTCAGGCCCATCCAGATGCAGGAAACTGGGCAAACAGCATCAGTGGCGTCAGCCCCGAGTCACCACACGACACAGCCAGCCTCTGCCTTTCTGACCCTGCCCACCCCTCCTGCTGCCCCAAGAATGGCACTGGGACATCACGCCCTACCACTTTGTAGCTGGGACATCTTGAGCAGAATTCTCCTTCTCTCCAAAACTCCCGAGTCTCCTGCAAATGCAATGGGACCCCTACCTTAAAGGACCATGGTAGAGACGCACAGCACGAGGTCACGTCTGCCTAATGCAGCCCAGTGCCTGGCACCTAGTAAGTGCTCATTAGTTCCAAGCACCGGGCAGGCTCTTTGCACAAGCTATCCCATTTGTGCTTCACAGCTGCTCTAAGAAGAGAATGTCTTGGTCCCGTTTCACAGGTGAGAAACCTGGGTCAGGGTCTGTGTAAATTGCAGTAGAAGGAGCGTATGGTTCGGAATCCACTTCAGAGCCCAGCCCCACCATTTGTTGGTTTAGGACTGACTCAGGAGACAGTTGACCTCATACCCACCACTGTGTTTGAACATGTCATCTCTAATTCCTGTTCTTCACAGCCTGCGGATGGCGTTTTGGGCTCCACTGTGTGTGTAATGGAGCCAGCGGAGGTCCAGACTGTACCTAGTAGGCCCACCGTCCCACCCCAGGTGACATTTAACTTTGCGGCAGATCGCTGTAGCTTTCCAAGCCTTATACCTCCACGTAGCGTGTGCAATCCTCTCTCCTCACTGGCTCTGACAGAGGACACAGACCCTGCACTCCTGAACATTTGGACAAACACGAAACACTGAAGGAGCTGGGGTCTGCACTGGGTGGACGAAACGAGCAGTTCAATGACAGTGGCTTAAACCCACCCCTCCCCAAGCCTCAGGAGGCTCCCTTTGGCCCTGAAGGGCCCGGCGACAGTTGTTCCAGAAAGACCCACACCCAGTCTTCCGTGTGGCCCAGCCCAAGACGCAAAAATAGGAGCTTCTCAGCAAAGTCAACACAGAATTAGCATATGACCCAGCAACTCCACCTCTGGGGAAAGAGTTGAAAGCTGGAACCTGAGCAGGTATCTCTACACCTGTGCTCTGAACAGCATTATTTTCAACAGACAAAAGGTAGCACGTGTCCATCGAGGGATGATGAATGAACAAACGTGGTCCATCCATTCAATGAGGTACCATTTAGCCTTAGAAATGGAAGGAGATCCTGACACCTGCTAAATAAACATGGATGGGCCTGGAGGACTTATGCTGAGTGGAATAAGCAAAAGGACAGGTATTGCATAATTCTACTTCAATGTGATCCCTAAAATAGGCAGATCATAGAGTCAGAAAGTAGAATGAGGTGAGCAGGGCTTGCGGGGGAGGCAAAACTGGGAAATTAGTGTTTCATGGGGATAGAGTTTCATTTTGGGACGATAAGAAAGTTCTGGGGACGGATGCTGGTGACGGTCACACAACATTGTGACTGTACTTAACGCCACAGACATGTCATCTTAAAAATGATTGAAAGGGTACATTTTATGTTTTGTATGTTTTACCAGAAAAAAAAAAATTGATTAAAAGAAAAAACGTCGGCTAAATGCGTTCAAGGGGACCCTGCTCCCAAAAGTTCAGTTCAGTGGCCGCATGACGTGGCCCCTCAGTGTGTCATAGGCAGCACAGGGTGACCATGTGTGGCAGCCAGGGAGGGGTCCCCCAGAGGGTGAGCTGAGGGTTTTCCTCCCAGGATCCTTCGGGAAACCCCAAATTGGCCCTTGCCCAGCTGCCCACGTACCCTCCTCCTCCTCAGGCACTCAGGGCACCCCCTTTCCACAGTACTGTCCACATGGATGGGCGTGGGGAGGCCCCCTGAGAATTGGGGTGCCAAGAAATCGGCCCACTTTTGGTAGGAGGAAAGAACTTTCTAACAAAGGGTGTTTCAGATCATCTCGGAAGGTGGGGGAATAGGGTTAATGAGGGAAAGAAAGATCGATGTTTCTCCCTGAAACTTTACAGTCACAGATTTTAATGCAAAGAAGCTGTTGAGTGTGAGCTGTGCATCTTTGATGAAAATTAACACAGTAAGTCAAATGCCTTCCACATTGTCTCCGTTCCCACCGAGCCCCCAGTTCTAAAAGGCGCGTTCACTTCTCAGAGAAGGAGTCAGCGGGCCAGGCCTCTGGGCACCTCTAGTTCCTTTATTTCAACCCACACCGTTTTCTTATTTAGAAAAAAAAAAAATCTGCGAACGTAAAGTAAAACAAAAAATAAAAAGACTACCAAATAGCTACAGGTACCAAGCCGGATGTGTTTGAACCCTGATAAATGACAACTCTTTCAAACTGAGGATAATGCTGGGAACACAGGCATTAACCTCTCCCTGCCCCCACCTTGTCTCATAGGAGATCATTTGTAAATATTGTGTGTGTGTGTGTGTGTGTGTGTGCACCTGTGTGTTTGTGTGTGCACACATGCGCTTGTCATTACTTCTTTCAGTCAGTTGAACTCTGGCTTCATTTCATATTGCCGTAAGATGTATTTAATGAATTTAGGCCTTTGACATCCCAGTCATAAGTGTGTTGAGTGTGTGAGTGTGTGAGTGTGTGTGTGTGTGTGTGTGTGTGTGTGTGTGTCCACACCACTAGCACACCAGCCAGGCTTTTACATTCATAAACCCAAGTCTTTCTCAGCTGGAAGGAACCAGGGCTCCCTAGTTCAGTGTATATTTCTGGAGGGAAACGGAGCCTCTGAGATTATTAACTTGTCTAAGGTCATATACAGAGCTTTCCTGTCTCCTCAGCCAGTGCCCCTGTCCCCACACACCAGCCTCTGCACAAAGGGCCACTTCAACCTGGGAATTAGGCCCAGGGAGCTGCCCACAGAGCCAGACAGTCTTAAATATTCATCTAAAATGTTACACCATTTTAGCAGAGGCATTGATCGTACCGCTCAGACAGTATCTTCTAGATATAAGTTGGCACCTCGATACGGCATTTGTTACAAAGCAATTGTTTTCACTCAATATTGCACTCATAATTGTTTCATAAACATCCATTAATTTTGGAATCGTAACACGCCCTTCATTGTTTCCAAGCAAAGTCCTGCTCCAAGTCTTCCATACCCTATCATCACGGTATAATTTTTCTGCCATTATTTTCTTTTTTTAAAAAAATCAATAAATTGTTTGTGATTTCTCTAATTGAGACCACATGCCTATAGCATAGAAATTCAACGTTTACCTTAAACAGTAAATCTGTTCTGTCAGATCCGATGATGTGAGAGTTGTGAGGAAAAGATAATGATCCTATTCCAGGCACACAGAACGCGCGCACACACACACACACACACACACACACGCACATGCACACACACACACACACACGCACACGCACACAGCAGTTAGCACGGAAGTTCCCAGAGAGCAGACGCCAGGGTGTGGGGTGTTTCGCGGGCTCCTTCCCGCGCCCTGGTGGACACCGCATGCAGCTCTCTGCTGCCCACACTGATATTTCTCCTTGTTGCTGAGTGTGAGTTGAGCAGGATGTGGAAACTCACCCAGTGGCCACTGTCGTGGCAAGAGGAGGACTGAACCAGGAGTCAGGAAACCAAGGTTCTAGTCCATGTCGCGCAGTAACAGCCGTGAGTGCGACCGTGTGTGGGATGGGGAGGTAGCAACCTCAATATATTCCCAACAGCCCCAGGGGAACCTGAGCTCAGAGAAGGTGTCCAAGCCTACCCGTTTGGATGGTACTGGTGCCAGGCTGCTTCATATTCCATGCTGCCCTCGATGCTGGTTGTCCTTAGGGAAACTTCTTGGCATCTCTGACCATCAGTTTCTTCATCTGTAAAATGGGAGAGTTGGACAAAAACAACTTTAAAGGTCTTCCAGCTCAGACCTGTGATGTGCCGCTTGGCATCACAGCATCACCAGCTGGTAGGTCACATGGCAGCCCCTCTGCTTCCTAACGCATCTTCACAAGCAGGTCCCAGGAGGCTCAGCTCACAGGTATCCCATGGGCCATGCTCAGCACATAAGCTGCCATCAAGGGATCACAAATAACCCCAACTATTCCCATCCCACATCCATGACCTCTGCACTGTGACGTTACAACACCTCCCATCAAGAGCTGACGAATCTATCTCCCACCCTTGCCTTGGGCTGACCGTGGGAACACAGCAGACAGGAAGGTGTGCCAGCTCTCAGGGAAGACCTAGCGAGGCCCCGACTGCGTCTGCTCTCACAGAGAGTGATCCCGGCCACCATGACACATGTCCAGGCTAGCTTGTTGGAGAATAGAGAGGCCATGCGGTGGAGAGGTTGCCCCAACTGGTGCCCTCTCCTTAGTTATCTACAAACTTTGGGGCTTCAAAGAGCACTTTATTATCACTTTTCCCAATCCTGCAGGTCTCTCACGTGTTTACAGACAAATGAGAGCAGGGACTGAAATCATCGGAAGGCTGAGCTACGCTAGGCGTCCAAGATGCCTTCTCTCTCACGAGGCTGGCACCACACCCACGTGGCTAGAACAGTTCGGGCTGGCCAGACATCTCTGTTTCTCTCTCTTCTCTTAAATTCTCTTAAATTGTCCTCACATAGTAGGACTTTGAGTCCCATCACCATCTTAGCTTCCCACTGCCCTCCTGGAGATCTCGAGACTTTTCCTAAAATACGGCACCCTCTCCCTCTCCCCTTTTCCTCTCCCTATCTCTCTCTTTCTCTTCCAGTCTTTCTATCTCCTCTGCCCCTTCACCCTCTCCATATGGCCAGTGTAGGGTTCCTCACAGCATGTCTTCTGGTCCCCAGGGAGCAGGGACTGTGCTCCTTTGCCTCCATCTGCCGAACCTGAGCCCCGTGCCTAGCCACACACTGTCTGCTGTTGCATGGCTCTGACGCTGGGCCTTCTCCCTGACCAAGTCCCAGTCTCAGTGTGGCCACCCAGGAGTCCCTCCTCTGGCCTCTGGGGTGAGTCAGAAAATTTCCATGCAAAACCCTTCCAAGGAGGGAGAACATGATCCTGGCCTGATCAAAACAGTTTCTTAAATTGTCCTCACATAGTAGGACTTTGAGTCCCATCACCATCTTAGCTTTCCACTGCCCTCCTGGAGGTCTTGAGCCTTTTCCTACATTGCGGCACCTAGAACTGAGTGCATCTCTCAGTAGACGTCTGACTTCAGCCAGGCACAAAGCCTGTCACCTCCTTCATTCTAAGAATCATACTTCTGTTCATACAACCAAAATGGCATTATCCTTCTTGACACCCAGGCTGGTAGCATGGGATTTTGTAAAGCGAATGCATTCCACACCCAACACCTTCAGGGTCCCAAGGAAAAATGATGATTATGCCATTTCTCCCCCTTTCTCATCTTGGAAAGTTTGTTGTTTTGTTTTTTCTAGACCCGAGGTCAGAAACTTGTTTCCACTCCTGTTAATGAGAAGATAGCCCCATTTTACAAAATGAGCATAAGGCTTGGAGGCACAGACCCAGACTCACGTCACGATTACAACCTTTTTCACTGTATGTGTGTGGAGGGGTGCCTTCTTATGCACACTGAGACTCCACTTCATAATCTAGAAAGTAAAGGCAGCAGCCCCCACTTTTTTCCCAGGAGGTGCAAAGAAGCATTTTAAGTACCAGCAGTGTCAGGCCCAGAGTGCTCTGAATAAGTGCAAGATGCTATTATTGATAACAGGATCCATCATTATGAAAAGGAAAAACTTAAACCACAATATGTCGCATGGGTCTCAGAATTCTGATGAACTGGGGTCGTTAGGCGCCTCACCCCACCGTCCAGTGATTTATCATCCAGCTCCTCGTCCTCCACAAATGTGCTAACCCTGTTGATATTTTCAGCTGACTTATTAAGAGAACCTTTGAATCAGACGGAGAAGAGCGTGAAGCCGTTGGGACTCTAGCATCTACTAACCAACATCTGTCACGGAGAGCTTTTGAAATCTCCTTTTTTTTTTTAATCTCCCTAATTTTACCAACACGGCTGCACTCATAGTTCTCCATCATGGCCGCATAATTAAAAATCAAAGGAAAATATTTAGCTCTTACATTCCTTTAAGACTGTCATTTTATTTTCTTCTCCTTCTTTCCCTGGAGCATCCGTCACCTTCATATCTAGCTCCCCCACCAGCAACTTCAAAGGACTACAATCTTTCCAGGACCTCCCCCGCCCCAAATCGCAACTTGACACCCTCTGCTCGGCCTGCCCTCTGTGTTGGAATATCTTCAATTCCTATTGTTTGGGAGATAGGAAGAGTCTGAAAGTTGCTTTGTTAATAAAATGCCTCAGTTAAAAAGTTTGCTCGGCAGCGTGTGTCCCTTAATATGTGTCAACTTCTGTTTGGATCAATTGACATGGGAGGCTATATTAATTATTCATTTTTGCAGAATGGAAATTAACTATTGTGCATGAGATTCTAAACACATATGGCAGCAGTGCCGGCTGGACGGGCCCCCCTGCCAGCATTTCAGAGACTCAGATTCAGGGGTAATATGTTGTTTTGCAAAGCCAAGACCTCCTAAGGGTTCCAAGATAGAAAAATTGAAAAATTGACATGTTTCTGTATATGGTCCAACTCCTGCCCCTCTTTGAATGCACCCCTGAATTCCCCGCTATCTCTTCCAGAATCCGGGTGGGCTCTGAGTCTGTTTTAGCTGCAACCACCTAAAACTTTGAGTCCTTTTCCTTGCTCCCAATCTGCCTTCCTATAGCAGATGGCATCACTCACCTCTCCTCCCTAAGTCCTTCCAGATGAGTCCTCCTGAAGGGGATGACTCAGCCCGAGTACTCCCTTTGCACTCTGTCCTGGCTCTGCCATTGGGTTTATCACATTGCAGTAGGCTTGTTTATGCAACTCTCACAATTTGGTGAGTCCTTGTGGGTAGGAACTATGCCTCATTCCTTCTAGTATCTTCTCACGGCCACTGAAGATAGGCAGCTTATTCAACTGACTTGGACCTACTAGCTTCCTGGGAAGAAAAAACTCACAGACGCTGCTACGCCCTTTGAGGGAAATGAAGAAGGAAGTAAGATGTTCACATCTCCATTCAGGAAGAACTTACTGGAAATTGTGGATATGTGGGAAGCATGAGTCTAGACTTTCGGCATTGCAGAAGAAGGGAACTGTTTTAGAAGAAGCAAAGCAGCCAATGCCTAACTTCCCTGCTGACTTATCTCCACCCTCTCACTTCTTTGTCAATGCGTTACCAGGCATGCTGTTCAGGTCAACACAGCAGCTCAGTGAATGTTTGCTGAATGAATCAAAATAGGAAAGAATGGATAAAGGCAGTTAAGATTGTTTGGGTTGCAAGTGACCAGAAAGAAATAAAATAAAATAAACAACCCTAAATAGCTGATGCTGAAAAGAAACATCTGGGTCCCTGTAACTGAACACACAGATGGAAGGGTGGCTTCAGACTGAGTTTAACGCTGGGCGTTAATTGATGTCTCCAGGGCCCCGATTCTCTCTGCCTCTCAAGTCCATTTCCCCTGGGTTGGATCTATTCTCCAGCAAAATCTCAACTCTTGGTAGGAAAATTATTTTGGCAGCTTCACATTTTATTTCTTCTCAAGTTCAAATTTACACAAGAAAGAGAGAGCATCAACCACTATTGTCATGATTGGAAAGGAATTGTCTAGACTAGAACCAAGTACGATGGGCCGCTCCGGAGCCAGTCGTCAGTGAAACGTCTTGCTCAAGGGCTCCCCATAAACAAACCTTGCAACAAGTGTAAAGCTGCTCAGGGTTTACGTCTCTTTTCTCCCCCACAAAAATGTCCTAAGCGTCCTCGCGTCCCAGGTGTCTTCCTCTGTCCCACACCACTTATTTCTGCAGAGCTCCCACTGAGATGGCCTATCTATCCAGTATTCCAGTCCTTACAAGTGCCTTCCTATGCACGCCTGACCTCAGAAAGCCACCTCTCCATTCTTCCCAAGGTCCCTCCCCACTTCTTTCTTTTCTTGAAATTCCCACAGTAAGGAACATTAGTAAAATAACATCCTTCCGTCTGAAAAATCAGCTATTCTCCGTGAGACCTCTGATATGTTGCCCTGAATTCGAATTCCAGGCAGGTTACTCTCTGGCGTTTTAACCTGATACAAACCACATCTTCTCTCCGACCTCCTGGAAAACTGGGACACTGACACGTACTCACCAGGGCTTTGCAACAATCAAGTGAGAGTAGACGAGATGGCCCAACACGTAGTAGATGCTCTATCAGTGGTAACTGAGGACGTGTTTCCCATTTTTTCCAAAAGCTGGAATAGACACACACAACCTTCAACCGCCTCTCTTTCCAGAGGAACTTGGGAGTTCGTAGGCATGGAAGGAAGAGACATACTACAGATTGGTAACCATCGAGTGAAGGTGTGTATCCAGCATTGGTACAGAAGAGAGGCCTGGGAGAAAGAATAATGGACTAAAGTTCATTAAAAAGTAACTTCTGAACAGTCATTTACTGACTGTTCATTCTTGGCCTCAGTTTTCCCATCTGTGGGAGAAAAATGTTGGTTTATCTCTTCTCAGCATAGAATGCTCAGTTACAATGCCAACCAGACAAACTCTCACCATAGCTCCCTGGGTTACTCACTGGAAGGGAGGTACCATGAACTGAGTACTTACATGTGCCAGACACAGTGATAATCAACAGTAATGCTCATCACTGACCAATCTGATGCCCGCGGTGGGCCGAGCATCATCCTAGCCCTTCACTTGAACCCTCTCATTTGACCCTCAGGACCTACTAAGGAGGACTGTATCCTCCTGTCACGTGTGATGGAGATGAGGCAACTTGCCAAAGATCACACATCTACTAGCCAAATTGGACTCTGATCTCTAAGGCTCAGAAACTCATGCTCCTAATTTCCTCATTCCGTGCCCTTCTCGGGGTCACCCAGCCCACAGCATCTCAGGAAACATCCCACATTCCCGTTATGTCATTGATCACTTGGAAAGTTTAGGGAAAGCATCCCAGAGGGTGTGGATGGTTGAGCAGTTCTCCAGGCAGAGAAAGGCCCAAAGAATTGCCATGGAGACGTAGGATAGCTCCGAGTATGGACCTAGAGACTGTCCCATGAGCTTGAATCCTTATGCTGCCTGTGCCACAGTTTCCTTACCTATAAAACATAATAATAATTCTTACTTCGTGGGGTTGTCGTGAGCTTGAAATGACCGAACACTTAGAGAGCACCTAAAAAATGTCTGACCCATAGGAGTGAATAAATACATAGCGAATAAATCTTTCCTATAACTGCTATAACTCTGGGTAGTGGGAAAATAATGAGGCAGGAGGAGGCAGAACTGCATGCAGTTCCTGAGAAGCAGCAGATAGTCAGTGTTGGTGAAGGGTGATGCTGGAGGCAGGGATTGACGAGGGACATAGCTGGAAAAGAAGGGCTGGGAAAGATCTCAAAAGGCCCCAAATTCCAAGGCCAGGAGAATGAAGACAAAGAGAAGTCCTTGGCAGATGTTCAGCAAGAAGTGGCAGGGTATGTTTAAATCTGCGAGATTACATCTCACGGACACATGGCTTTGGTTCTTGGAAGGTGATGGCTTCCCCATAATTTCCACACTCAAGTTTTGATCTTGAATTCTGTGGAGACAAAAAAAGAACTTAATCCTCTTCAAAAAACCATGATGTGTTTGTCAAAAGATAACGTGGCTTCCCCTAGAAGCCAAGGAAACCCATACGTTGCCCTCCACCTTCACAGAACATGGTGTCGAGGTTCCTCTCTGCCCTTGGGTCTTCCCTCTATATATCTGTTTATCTATCTATCTGTCTATCTATCTATCTATCTATAGCTCTCTCTCTGTCTCATAATTTGCCACACACACACACACATACACACACACACACACACACACACACACACACACAGTTTGCCTCCATCTCTCTTAGGATATGAAACGGGAAAATAAGTGAGTGGTTCTTAGCAAAGTATATCTCTATGAAGAGAAAATATATAAATATGTGATAAACATTCGAAAATCAGATCCATAGAAAAGGGAAGAGGGTCATCACTAGAGCTCATTTGCTTGATTTAGTATTAATGTTGGGCTCACAGTTTCCTGGTGGCCGTGGCAAAAAGAAAAATATGACAGTTGACACTTCATATTATCAAACTGGAGGAAGCATAACGACTTTTCAATGTATGTGGATGGTGGGGGGGGAAGGTGTGGGACAAAGTAATTCCAGACACTGAATCGTGAAAGATATTGTTGATGCAGAGGCATTGAGTAATCAGTTAGACAATGTGCATTCAAAAGGGTTTTTTTAATGAATTTTTTGAATAATTTTAAACTTACAGAAAGTGTGAAAGATGGTAGAGAATTCCCATATACTCTTCACCACATTTCCCCTGTTGTTAATCTCTTACGTTGCCATAGTACTTTTGCCGAAACTAAGAAATCAACATCAATACATTAATATTTACTAAACTCCACACTTTATCTGGATTTCACATTTTTCCGCTGATGCCCTCTTACTAATCCAGGAACTATACTGCATTTGCTTGTCACATCTGCCCATGATCCTCTGGTCTGCTGGTTCCTCAGTCTCTCCTTGCTTTTGATGACCTTGACATTGTTGAAGAGTACAATACCCTGTTGAATGACCCCCAATCTGGGTTTGTCTCATGTTTTTCTCATGTTTGGACTGAATGTTGGATGTTTAAAAATGATACCACAGAAATGCGGTGCCTTGCTCATCACATCATATCAGGGGGTTCATGCTATCCACACAACATGATTTCATTACAAAAGCAGAACAGTTATTCAACGTATGCTTTTATTTTTTTAATGGATGTGTAATGGTCTGTGGAAGATGACTTGTGTTTTTCAAATTAGAAAAACATGGATTCAGGATCAATGCCTAGGAACTTACAGGGTACTACTGTGAACAGTATCTGATAAGGTCTTTTTACCAAAATCTATCCATCTTCTAGAAGACTAAATCTCTGGGCTTTAGGTCATTGTGAGTCTGCTTGGTAGGATGCTATGTGGGAGCTGCTTGTACTCCATGATAAGACTGGGTGTACGCAGGAGTCCCTTGCAGTCCTTGACCATTTCAACCTGTGACAGGGGCTGAGGGTAAAATTCCTAAATACAAGGGCCAGCCTCTTATTAATGTATAAAGTGAAAACTAATGTATAAAGCAAAAGGAGTTGACCTTCTTATCACTAAAGCTAATAAAATACCTCAGGCTGAGTGTCGTTGAGCATCTCTGAAAGCGTTGCTTATTTTAGTTTCAGAACTTCATTTATTTGCTCTACTTTTCCTAAAGATTAAAGATGAAGTTTATATTAGTAAATGCTAAAGTTTTGCCGAGTTCATTAATAAGAGTCTCGGTGAAATACGTGCTTTGTGACTGGACAGGTGGGTTAGATGTCCCCGTATCAGAAACAAAACAATCAAGTGAAAATGTACTACCATCAGAGTCCTCCATTCAAGGAACAAAATGGAATAAGCAACAATGGCCAAAGACACTGACTGACCTTTTGTGGGGGCGAAGAGCGTTGGAGGGGTTCAAAGGAGCTGTGAGGCTTTGATTCCTGTCCATGTCCCATCTTCACAGTCTTGCCAGGATTGTGTTGCTGGCAATAGGACATACACTGGAAATCTCCTTGCAATAATACTCTTACAATTCCCCAGCCAGTAATGAGTCAGTATCATGGCCAATTTAGGTATGTTTCTCTGGGTAAAATAATGAAGCATTTTTCCTAAACTCCAGATCGTGTTGGATGACCAGACAACAGTTGTGTGAGCCCTACAATTATCTTCAAGAAGGGTGTGTTCTGCCCTTCCCCATCTTTTTTTGTTTTACTTTTTCCTGACTCTGGGACTCATCTTTAACAATGACGGCGTCTTCAAATCTACCTAGGCATTTCCTCTTTGAGTGGTATGCGAAAGCAATTAATGCTTTTATTAAACGCAAATTTCTCCTAAAACAACAAAAATGCACTTTTTATTTCATTTCTGTTTTATCAGACATACCCCAATATTGAATCTGATTCACCTTGAACAGTTAACTAACAATCCTTTAATCTTTTCCTTATTAAATCGGTTAAACCACAATACCCTCATCCAATCTTTCTGTCTTTGATTTGATGATTTTTCCTGTTTACTTTTAATAAATACAGAAATCTGCCTTTTCCCTGTTTAGTCAATTGTCTCCTTGTGAACCATCAGGATGATCTTGTCTTCCTACATCTTCCTGGATTGCGTCTGGCAGTATTTTCACTGGTATCTCTCCAGGCCTGGTATCCTTCCCAAATTATGCCCTATTCCTGTTTGCACAGGTGACAAAATTATAAGGCAGAGCTGAGGACTGAGTCCCAGGCTCAAAGAAAGATCTAGAACTTTGAACCTTGTTTTGGACCTATTGATGGCCAGAGGATACACTAGGAAGGGAAAATCCCTTCCATGCAACAGCCTTTGCTTTGCTTAATGTCATTCTACTTGGCTGCCAAAAATGAGATGATCCAGCCCCACCATCCGCATTAGAGGTGGAAATGCATAATTATCAACACACGCCTGAAATTACATTTCTTAGCATTAGTGTTTTCCCGTGAATTTGTATCGGAGTTTCTAGTTTTGAAGTATTTCATTTATCTCACAAACACTTCCTAGATAACCACTTTGGGGCAGATTTGCTTTATTTTATTTTTTCCTTCAGTGAATTTGTAACTTAGAATCAGAACCATCTTCAGCTGGGAAACCAGGAGGGGACCTTCGACCTCACGTGGTTGGATGAGGAAGGACCTGGAAGTGGGGTATCTGGGTGTAGCTCAAGGCCATCTACCTTCTGTGTCTCACTGGGAATCATCTGGCCACTCTTCCGCTCAGCTTTGGTTCCTGTGTCTAAAAACACAGGGAGGGCATGGCTAGATGGTGCCTACAGTACAGTTTAGTGCTGACAGTCTGAATGGGAAGGGTTTGGGGAAGGAAAGGAACACAGAGGGTGTGGGGATGGTGCACAGCGCTGAGAGTATGCTGGGTGCTTCCCACGTTATCCAACCTCCTTCTCCGAGTTGTCTTGAGTTCCTAACTGCCATCCCCATTTCACAGAGGAGGAGACCGAGGCTCAGAAGTTACAAGGACAGGACGGAGCTTGAATTTGAATGCAGCTTTGTGACTTCAATGCTCACGGTACTCCTTCCAACTGCACAGCTTTTTTTTTCCTCGCTTATCTTAATGTTCTCTCCCTTAGATCCCATTTAGAAGAAAATGCACTCAGGTGTCAGAGAGCGCAAGCCTTTTTGAAAGCTGGTTCTATTCTGAAATTACTGAAAGGGGTGTTGTATCTTCTCTTCTGCAAATCCAACTGCCCTTCAGCGCTTTCCTCCTTAATGGGAAATTGTAAAGATCCTGGATACAGGTTTGTCTTGACAGGTCCAGAGTCGTGGGTCTGTGAGGCTTAAAGACGATGGCTGAGGGCACCTGTCAATTGACCCGATTCACAGGTCCTCACTGGGGAATGGAGGAGTCAACCCTAAAGAAGCCAACGAGGGGGTAGTTTAGCTACTAAGTGTGACTTATAGAAAAGGAAGCGCTGTGCCGAGCCTGGCGTTCACCACAGCCTGAGCTGTACGGTGCCGCTGGTCCGAATGCTGAGTGATCACCCAGACGTGCTCCCAAAACTTGATGACTTAACTGTGAAAAACCAGTGAGCACACACACAGGGGGTGTTGATAGTATCACCTGGGGGATTTTTTTTAAAGGTCCTGACACACATAACTGTCTCAAAGGACGGTACTGGACACACAGATTAATAATAGCTATGGTTGTTGGCACTGGGCTCACTAGGTATTTTGGAGGCATTCTCTCCACTCTCCACAAAAACCCTATGAAGAAGGCACTATTTTGCCTAATTTAAAGGTGCAGAGACAGAAGCTTAGAGAGATTAAATAGTTTGCCGAAGGTTACACAGTTAATAAATAGTGTTAAAATTACATTTGAATACTGAGCCCATGAAATTTCCATTGGCCACTGTGACTGCTTTGTTGCCCAAGTGATGTAAAAAAAAAAAAAGGAGTGTTCTGGGTCATAGGAAGTGTGTGCACATGCACATACACACACACACACAATTTAAACTTCCAAGATATTTATGAGAAAACAGTACTAACACCATCAAAATTATCTCTTAAAAATAAGGGTGAGAGTTTACCACCAACACACCAAAGAAATGGACAAATTATATACTTAACTGAGAAAGACAAAAGATGTACCAGTGAGGTCTGAGAGGTGAGGTGGAATGGTGAGCAGCAAGATTGGAAACCACCAAGGGAACGCTAATCAAACCCTGATTGCATTCAACCACAATCAGTTCTTTGACTACAAATAAGGACTCAATTTCTAGAAACCCAAAGTAGCCCCTCCCCATCTCAGGATGTTACCTTCCTGAATATCGTCCTGGCAGGAAGACCCAAAGTTCAGAGGCTCCAGATTTTATGAAGGAAAACAACAGTTACTGGGCTCAAAGGTCAGCCGTGAGCTGTGGAAATCCTTACACATATTTTTGTGTTTTTTGAAATAAAATGCGTGCTATAGATGGAGAAGACAATGCATCAAATGCAGGCGATAGCAATAAGGCTTCCAGTACTGAAAGTGGTAACAATCGATACTTTCTCAGTCGTTTTATATAATGGACGCCCATGCGGGTAGCAGGGACTTTGTCTCCTTCACACGTGTCCCAGTTCCTAGTAGAGACCTGGCAAAGTCAGTGCTGGAGAGATATTTGTGAATTAATATATATATCGTGTTTATTAACTTTGAATTCTGCTCCCAAGGAGATACAAACATCTTCTAGAGTGTTCACAGTGGCAGTTCACGCTGGTCCAATGTGTTGGCACCGCCACTAACACACCAACTCAAGTAAATTAATGTTTCCATTAAAACTGATGCATCTGGCAAGAAAAATCACTCAGGTGCCAAGGCAGGAGCTGACTCATATTGCTCCTCCCCAGAAAAGCAGAATATTTTTGTTTTCTGCGCAACATATTTTGAAAAGCCCTAATTATTTCTTCTTCTTTCTCTTGTTTGTCTACGTTAACACACGTGGACCTCCTGGCAGTCAGAACAGTGTCCATGTGCAAGGGACCAGCCTGGTCGATACTCTAGTATGTGACTCTGTCGAAACATACTGCCTGACGCTCCCACCAAGTGTGTCACGGCCCTTCTGCTCATGAGGTTCAATACCTTCAACGTGGCTGGTCAGGGCTGGCTTCGTGGGGCTGTGGCACATGCAGGTGAACAGGGCTTAGAAGGGCCCCACCCTTGGTTTGACATCCTACTGCAGCCATCATGAAATTTGTAGTTTCTTCACAGGAGCCCATATTTTCATTTTGTGCTGGATGAACCCACAGATTCTTTAGCAGGTGACGTGCCTGGTGCTACCCCTGGCATTCAATTCCCAAAGACAGATCAAGCACTGTGGCTTCCCTCAAAGACCCCACAATCTAGTTCTTGACTCAGACGTGTGAACAAACAGTGCAAAAACTACAATGAAACTCTCCCCTCCTACATCCTCCTCAATTGGCCCTGTAGTTGCTACTTCTGCGATGACCCCATCCACCCTCCTTAAGGCCACTTACTCAGATCAGACCCTCCTCCCGTCAGGCAGGCCTCGTCCAGCTTTCTAAACTCATCGTCTCATTTCCCAGCCCACCCATTCACAGTTCACAGTTATCCCTGCCAAACATGGCTCTTGCCTTTCCTGGCCTCCCACAGGCTGGTCCCTCTGCTTGGGTTAACCCTGATGCCCCTACATTGCTATTCTCTCTCTCTCTCTCTCTCTCTCTCTCTCTCGCCCCCTCCCTCCCTCCCTCATCAGTTAGTTACCCTTTTGGACCTTCGGGATTTAGTTCAGGGTCTTTTCTTCTAGAACACCTTCCCTGACTCCCACAGTCTGGTGAAATTACCCCTTTCTGTCCCACCATGCCCTCTGCATTCCCTCTGGTTTCGCAGCACTATTTCCTGGTTAAAGCTCAGTGAACGTGCCCGTTTTCCCCCACCAGGGTCTGGGTTATTTGCACAGAAGGCTGTGTCTTTTCTTGTTTGAACCCTGGTGCCTGGCTGGGGGACTGGCCTGTAACACGAGCTCAATCATTGTTCGCGGAGCAGAGCAGTGAGCAGGACTCTGGCAGGCCCTGGAGTCTATGCCCGAACAGGAAACAAACAAACAAACAAGAAAACCAAAAAAGCAAACAAACAGGGATTCACTTTGCTTTGTTGCCCAATTGAGATCTGGTCACGAATTGCCCTCTACTTACCCCAGAAGGGAAGCCATCTTTGCAGACCTTCCTGTACGTCATAGCTTAAGCGATTTCCCCACCAGCACCCCTTACCCTGGAGTCCATTTCTCAATGCCCTTCCCGCTGCTGAGTGTGAGCTCAGCGCCTCACCACCGTCTCGGCCACACACAGCCTCCTTCGCCTTGTTTTCCCCAACAGAAAGCTGACTCCTGAAACAGGGATCTCCTCTGTCTTCTGTATAAACCAACGTACACTTTGAAAGCTCTCAGAAATGCCATTAATTATAATAATAGTGACACTTTGTACTTTTATAGCCTCTTTCATCAGAAGATCTCTGAGTACTTAAAAAATATTATCTCATTAATCCTCACAACACCCTCGTGAGACAGCTGGCAGGTAAGCCCGTCCCAGTTTATCAGGAAAGGGAATGAAGACAGAAAGGTGATGTTTAGAGAAGGGGCCAGGATCAAACAAAGAGTTGGAAGCTTTCTGGTTCCTACACCCAAGCCAGCGGGACCGTAAACCCAATCGGGGGACGAGTCACCTATGCATGTTCTATAGAAACGTATCTGGACCTCGTGGGTGAATAATGAATGTGCCTGACATTTAACTGGTGTTTAGGAAATGATACCAAATCACTGACATCTTTGAAAAGTCACCTTTTTGTGCTTCAGCAAATATTTTCTGAGCATCTACTCGTGTCCAGCTCCCACTGGCAATACAGATAAGGACAGCCTATCAATAGTGTTTGTGAATCCTTCTTCCCAACTCTGAGGGCTAGTGAAGCTTCCAGCAAAGAGGAAAGAGTATAATCATATGTGAATCCCAAACCCCTTTCAACATCAGGAACACAAAACAGCACCTGAGAAAAAATATTAATTATGTCTTTTACCGAGGAATTGGGACTCTTATCCCCCTGAGCCACCGTTGACATTCCTGACGTGAAGCTGCACAGGATTTTGAAGGCATCTGAGTCAACCCTCTCATTATGCAGATGGCAGGAGGGGCCCACAGAGAGGCTGGGGGGCTCTCCTTGGGTCCTACAGCGAGTGGAGGACAAGGCAATGCAAGTGGCCTTTGTTCCACCTTTTCAGAGCCCTCATGTCTCTCAACACAAACACCTAAATAGTATGTTGGAGAGCATTAGAGAAAGTTCTGGTAAACAACAGTCCTTTCATTTTTGCTTCCAAAGAGAGCTGTGGGTGTTGGATGGGGGCGGTGGGGAGAGGGAGCAGGGCATGGAGGTCAGGGGGAGGCGCCTTCATGTGAGGGCAAGCCCAAGCCCCACCCCCCACCCCCGTGAAGGGCTGCAGCCTTGGACCCAAATAGGCCAAGAGCAATGAGGCTCTTGATTGGAGTGAATCAAACCCATGCGTTTCTAAAGCGAGCATGATATATAATAGATACCTGTCTGATATAATTAATTGTATTTTTCCTAAATTTACATCGCCCGAAGAGGAAAATCATTTTGCTTGGTAAAACCCCTCCTGCCACACAGCGTCTGCGAGCCGGCCAGATTTAATTGCTGCGATACAAACCACAAGAAAGACCAGGTTCCCTCTCAATCTATAACCACATCTACTGAAGAATAGCTTTAATCACCTTTGAAAGGGTGACCACAAGATAATTAAAGAAGAAGGGCACTCATTGGGAATCATCCAGAAATATCAACTCTCTGTTTATCACTGAGTCCGTCTTGGCATGGCTTTGCTCCCAAAAGCCCCACTATTTTAAGCTAAGCCTGTGGCTTTCCATTATGTGGCATGAAGAAAACAGGCCTGTTGTACAAGTCTGTGTCCGATGACGGGATGACAGGTAGAGGGGGGCAATTGTCATCTGAGAAAAACCCAGGGTCTGGGTGGGCCAGACAGAGATAAGATCTTCTTTCCTCTACTTCCTGTCTGCGTGACCTTGGCAGGTGACCTAACATCTCAGAGCCTCCTCCCAAAAGTGAGGGCCATAATAGTTATTCTGCAGGATTATTCCAGGCGGACGTTCACTTCATTTGAATCCCTTCCCTTCTGCAGAATGCCCACCCCTTTCTAGAAACCAAACAAAAATAAATTAAGGCCTGAAATTAATGGAGCAGATTATTTGAGCAGCCATGAGGAAGTGGAGAAGCAGGAAAGGCAGTGGGAGGCGATGATGTGACAGGAGAGGGTGGCTTTCTTGGCTTGATTTATTTTCTCCTCTATTGATGCTCGTCCACATCGCCCAGGGCAAGGCTCTGAGCAGGCACAGAACCAGTGGAGTGACATTCTTGGCAGCCTGTTTGCACCCAGAGCAAGCAGGTTTTGTTCCAGACCCACACTCCCAGGCTTCTGCTGTCTGGCCGCTTCTCTGCCACGAGGTTGCCCTGGCAGTGAAAGTCTATCTCCCTGGCCGTGACCTCCCTGCTCGCCTCCCCTACCAGCCCCAAGCACAGGCTCAGTGTTCTTGTCCAAACTCCTAGGAACAGAAAGAGAAGCAGCCCCTGCCCCTGAACCCCTCGCCTCTCCTCACCTAGAGGTAAGAGGGGAATAGGTAAGCAACTTGCTTTCCCTCTCACCAGAAAGGAGGGGTGAATTTGGTGATGCTACTAATTTGTATGTTCATTCATTTCTCTATCCATTGTAACCCAGGTGTGGACGGTGCCCCTGTCCCACCACAGTCACTTAGAAACCTGATGGTTAAACTTGACCGAACTTGACCCTAACCACAATTCCAGGTTTTCAAGAGTCACAGCTCTGGACTTATGACCTCTTCCTGTTCCTGCTTCTCACTTCTTTCCTCCCTCTGCCTTTGAGCTCCTATAACCAGACATGACAACTGACCTCTGCTCTCACCTCCACCACCCCAGTATCCAGGCATGAAGTCCAGCGCTCCCCATTTTTACAACAGTCCACTGACCTCTCCTGTGGCAGGCTGAATAATGCCCATGCCAAAGATATCTATGTCCTAATCCCCAGAAACTGAGAATGTTCCCTTATATCCATTTTGCAGATACGACCAAGGGTCTCAAGACGGGGAGATCCTTCTGGATTATCTGGGAGGGCCCAATGTAATCATGAGTGTCCTTATGTGAGGGACATAAGAGAGATCCAAGTCAGACAATAGGAGATGTGATGACAAGAGCCAGGGGTTGGAGTGATAAGAGCTGGTGGCAGCTGAAGAATGCAGTAGCCTCTGCAAGTAGGAAAAGACAAGGAGATGGGTTCTTCCCTGAAACGTCCAGAAGGAACCTGCCCTTCAAACACCTTGATGTTGGACTTCTGACCTCCGGAACTGTCAGAGGAAAATGTAACACACTTCATTAAGCCACTACGTCTATGGTAATCTGTTATAGAGGCAATAGCATACCAATTTGTCTCCAAAATTTGGGGAGCTATACTGTAGTGTCCCATCCAAGGTACCTGGCCTTCTACAGCCTTCGACAAACACTCCACCCACCACCCTTCTCCCATTTTTCACAAGGGCATCAGTTGGAAGGGTTTTTGCTGACAGGTAGGCAATATCAGATACCTGATACCTTATCTTCCCCAGGTAACCACAGTATGGAGGTCCATGCAGGCATCACATCATGATGGTGCTTGAAACTCTTCACTCCAGGTACCAAGGGGGCTGCTTTGGTGGGACTCCACAATTCCCATTTACACCCAATCTTAGAAGAATGGATTGGGCACGCTGCCAGGTGGGTCAGTCACCTTTATCATAAAAGTGAAAGTTTTCCCAGAAGACTCCAGAGCTGTCTTCCCTTTTGGCCTCTTGACCAGAACTGGGTCCCACGACTACCCCTTATCTTCAAGGAAGACTGGGAAATAATGGAACCGTATCATAAGAGTTTGCTGAAGCCAAACACAAGCCATTTTCCTGGCACAATGGTGTTGCCAACCAAACCAGGCTACATGGTTTAACAAAGAAACAAAGGTGTTGGGCGCGCCAGGGTAGCAGATGCAACAGTGACCCTGCAATAGTGACTGTCCCCTAAGTGTACCCCAGCCCCATGTCCAACTGCCAGCCCCTGTGTTTCTTTGCCTGAGGGAAGGAGAAGCAGGAAATGCTGAGACACTAACACCACCCCCAGTGGGCTCCGTCAGTGATCCCTGGGAGATGGTGAGTACATCACCCCACTTCCTTCCCTCCCCAGATAAGAACACTCTGAGTTGTGCTCTGCACTCTCTCCCAGAGTTCCCTCACAGGGCCCCATCTTTCCGAGAAATTATTTTATCTTCTTGTCAGGTGTTTCAAAGTCCACTGTCCAATAGAAATATAAGACAAAACACATATGTTTTTTAATTTTTTTAGTCCCATCATTTTTTAAAGGAAAAGGAGAAAGATGCAACGTTGCATCTTTGAACAATATAATTGATTCAATCCAATATATCCAAATGGTTTCATTCCAACGAGCCACAATGCAAGTGCTCACCAGACACAAGTGGTGGTGGCTGCCATACTGGCCAGCATAACGCAATCCTACGTGCAAGATGGCACAGTGGCTTGAATCCTGACTCAGAGCTGTAGATATGGCTGGGATTTTTCTCTCCACCTCCATTTCAAGTCACATTGTCAGCTTTTCCCAATACTCAGCAGCAGAGAGAAGGGGACCATTGTGTAAGAACAGGCCAAGTTGACTCATAGATTGAAGGGCAGATAAGGGGCCAACGATCTGGTTCAAGGGTCAACAAACTGCAACCCGTGGGCCCTAATCAGCCCCCAGCCAGTTTAATACAGCACAGGAGCTATGGACAGCCTTCACATTTTCAAAAGGTAGTCAATAAATAAAGGAACAAACAAAGAAATAGGAATACACGACAGCAACTTTATGTGGCCTGCAAAACCTGAGGTATTTACTATCTGGCTCTTCACAGAAAAGTTTGCTGACCCTTGGTCTACATATGTATTATATTAATATATTATATACTATTTTCTACATCAATAGGGTTAATAGCATTTAGATTCCATCTGAACCAGAATTCTTACAAGACTTTACTACTAATTCAGTGTCTCTGTAGTAGTTTCAATACTCACCATCAGTCTTTTCTGCATCATTTCTCCATTCTTGAGTTCTCCATTTGACTGATTGCTTGGTCAGATTTTGTGTTGTTTTGCTTTGTTTTTTCAAGAAAGTCAAAAACAAACAAAAACTCACAGACACAGACAACAGTTTAGTGGTTACCAGAGGGTAAGCGGGGAATGGGTGGTAGAGGAGTGTGAAAAGGGTCAAATATACGGCGACAGATGGAAAACTGGGTGGTGAACACAATGCAATATATAGATGATGTATTATAAAATTGTACACTTGAAACCTATATAATTTTACTATTCAATGTCATCCCAATAAATTCAATACAAATTAATTTTTTAAAAAGTAATGTTGAGCACTTTTTAATTTGTGTCTATTGGCCATTTGTATGTCCTTTTTGGAGAAATGTCTATTCAGGTCCTCTGCCCATTTTTCAATTGGATTGTTTGTGTTTCTATTGCTGAGTTGTATGATTTCCTTATATATTTTGGATATTAGCCCCTTATCGGAGGCCTTGTTTGCAAAAATCTTCTCCCATTTGGTGGGTTGCCTTTTTATTTTGTAGATGGTTTCCTTTGCTGTGCAGAAGCTTTTCAGTTTGATATAGTCCCATTCATTTATTTTAGCTTTTACTTCCCTTGCCTTTGAAGTCAAATTCATAAAATCCTCTTTGAACCCAAGGTCCATAAGTTTAGTACCTATGTTTTCTTCTATGCAGTTTATTGTTTCAGGTCTTATGTTTAGGTCTTTGATCCATTTTGAGTTAATTTTGGTACACAGTGACAGATAGCAGTTTAGTTTCATTCTTTTGCACGATTATTATGCTAAGCGAACTAAGGCACGCAGAAAAAGTCAAGAACCATATGATTTCACTGATATGTGGTATATAAAACTGAAAATAATGAAGGAACAAGACAAAGAAATGAAGAAACAAAAACTCACAGACACAGACAATAGTTGAGTGGTTACCAGAGTGTAAGGGGAGAGGGGGTTGGTAGATGAGGGTAAAGGGGATCAAATATATGGTGACGGAAGGAGAACTGACTTTGGGTGGTGAACACGTAATGTGATATATAGATGATGTAATACAGAATTGTACACTTGAAACCTATATATCTTTACTAACTATTGTCACCCCAATAAACTTTAATTAAAAAAATAGTCACTGTAAAATAAATAAATAAATAAATAAATAAATAAATAAATAAATAAAGCCAGAAAAGAGGGTCTACCAGCTAGAGCAGTGAAAAAAAGAAAAGTCATTTATATGCTCGATTACTTGAAATTCTACTATTTGATTGATAGTCCATGTAGTCTTTGTTTTCAGTTTAGTTTTGTTTTGTTGTTTTGCCTGTTTGTATACTTGACAAAAATGAGGCTCAGCCCCTCCCTTCCAGTGCTCAGCTGGGTTGTAAAACCTCGGAATGGAAGTTGTATTTCCTTCCCTCGGAGCTTTACACACCATCCCTCTGTCTTTGGACATTAACGGCTGTGCCACTGTTCCCACTCCCCTTTTGGGCTGCTGAATTTTGGCACGGAGCATCATTCTTCCCATGGTTTCCCAAGACTTCATTGCGTAACTTCTTTCATGTTCCAGAATCTATGCCTGTTCCATTGATACTTGAAACCCAACTTAATCTGGATATGGGATTCATGATTTATACCTCATGTCGTTGAGAAATCTACAGCCACTGCTCCCTGCTTTGGGGTGTGACATGTTGCTGGAGGGCACATCTAAAGTTTGATTTCTCTTCTTTATAAGATACTTGTATTTTCTGCTCAGAAGCCTGAACATTCCCACTTACCTTTGATGGTCAGTAAGTTGCACAGGATATGGGTTGGTGTCACACGTTCTTCATCAACATTTTCTTTAAAGCAATATGGCCTTTTAATGTCAGTCAGTTGCTTCCTTCTTCTCAGGGAAATTTTCCTTCAGTTGTATCAATAAACTTGCCCCATTTGTTGGTTTTGGTATTTTAGGGCCTCAGATTAATCTTATACTACATTAACTTAGTCTACACATGATTGCCTTTCCTCTAATCAATTTAGTCTCTTACCTTTCTCCTCAGCATTCATTTGGACGACCTCAAGCACCTTCTTAACAGCAGCAATTTAGTCTTTCAAGCATATGATTCTCTTCTTTGTTGTTTGTGATTTGTTGATTGACACAGGCATGCTGTTACTTCAGTCCTCAAGTTGTTTTCTTAACCCTATAACATCACTTTTTCTCTCATCGTGTGATTTTATTGACTCACCTCTAGATTCCGATTTTACTAAACTTGTAGCCATGTTACATTCTTCTAGAGCACAGCGCAGATGCTGCAGGTTTTCTTCAGTCCCTCGCATTGTACCTTCTTCAGGATGAGGTTCTTCATCTGTGTTTTATACATTATCTTCGTTCACTTCTCTGTACTTAGCTTCTGAGGTAGTATATTTACACACTGGCAAAACTATTGTTTCATTCACCTTGTCCTAAACAAGGGTGTCTCTGTACAAACTTGCGATATGTTTCTGGTAGAGAATTTACTAGGAAAATTGGGATCAGCTCCCTCGTCTGAGATCCTGGCAAATGTCCTGTACCACTGGTCACTTCACCCTGCAGGAGCTGCATTCCATTCTGAAGGCAAGATTAGCCACCTCACATTTCATGATTCCAGAAAGAGCTTAGGAAACAGCAAAATCAGCTCCAACTCTATCCTGTATCTACCTTGACTGATACGGATTAGTAGTATATAAAGACAACACAATGAAATTCCCTTCACTTTTCCCAAGGGTCCCTGATCATCTGCTTGCTCCATCTATTTTTAAATTAGGAAAGGAGGCTATTAGCAAAAAATATTTGAGAATTTGGTCATTTTTTCATTCTTGTATTATTTTAGAGGGTTGGTATAATAAGCAGAGAGTCACTTTAGATTCTTATGTTTCTTTCTTTGGATTCCCTCTGTATGTGAAGAGCATGAGATTGTGTGCTAGTCATTGCTTTGTTGCAATTGTTTATTCTTGGGTAATTTTTATTAATTTTTATCCATTTTATTAGATGTTATGACAGGAAGATTTTGTGGTCTGTCTTTATCTCATTTTACGTATTCACAAGTTCCCTCCCTTTCTTAATCCCAAACTTCAGTACATTGGAATTGACTCCTTTCCTCTATGCAGTTTTTTGGTGTCAGCAACGCCCTAACTTCAAGTACCCCAATCCCAACCATCCTTTAACCCCCAGGTCACATGACACGCCTACAGGAAGCCTTCCTCATTCACTCTGCAAAAAATAATCTCTTCACTTCCTTGAATTTCCCCCATTATTGCTCCATTCTTACAACACTCACACTTTCTGCCTTGTGCTAAATTTTCCTGTGTCCGTGTTGGCCTCTCCCACTGCACTGTAATCTCCATGGTGGCGAGGTCTGTATGTCGTCCATGCCTACATCCTTTACATCTAGTATAGAGCTACATAGAGTACGTGTGAGATATAGAACAGAGTGAAGCCCCGTTCATGTTTGTGCTCAGCAGGAAATGATTTTCCTTCTATCAATACATATACACAAAAAGCTTGAAGGGATATAAAAAAAAGACCTCAAACAACAAGCTTAGAATTCACAACAAATCCCATTGTAACAAATGCCATCAAAGCAAAGCAGTCTGAGTGACAATCAGATTTCTAGCTGGACAAGGTAGCCTACCTGCTAATAGCATGAGCTACATAATAGCACAGGTGATAACGATAATGTAGATTGACAACCATATTCACATATTACCCATAGTGATCAACGTCCCTTCATGTTTATTGTCCCATCTGATTCCCAGGAGAAAACACGAGGAAGTCAGTCTTCTCAGACCAATTGTACAGATGAGGAAAGTTAAGTGTGGCAATGTCAAGTATCTCAACCCAAGTCGTGCAGTTAATGGGCAGCAGAACCAGCACCAGTGCAAGTCTGTCTGTTTGTCCCACGGCATCTGAGATGGTTCTCTAATCAATCAGGACCCCTCACTGCTCCTGGATGGCAGGCAGCACTGCCCCAGGGGCCGTGCAGGTTGTTGACTGGTCAAGGGCATCTGCATGAGGGTCCAAGTGAGCAATCCAGCCCAGGCTCCTCTTGCAAGCTGTGTGTCCTGACACAAGGCCAAATCTGCTTAGAAGGAGCCCCGTTTTCCTAGTTCGCATGCTGACTGGAGGGGGAGCTAATGACAGGGATTGTGTTTGGCTGAGGTCTGTCTGCTCCCCCAAAGACCGGCTCCATAGGGCACACACAGTAGGCATTCATCAATTGTTCATTGAATGAGTATGCTCTAACTTACAAAGCTCATTTTCATAATCCACTTCACCCAGTCCCCCTAAGAAATTTCAAAACAGACAAAATTGTGAGAAACGGGAAGAATTGCTGACATTTTGTTGCCTTTGGAGAGGTGGAACTTGACCAGAATGCTCTATGCAGAATCCAGGATCACCGCTACGTCAAAGAAGGACCGAGTGTGTTCTCCTTGGCCCTAAAGGAGGCCAAAAAAAGGGGGGGACGTTTTCTCTTTCTGCTCGTCCCACAACTGATTCAGCCCCAGATGTAGGCAATGTGTCCTAGGATCTTTTAGGGTTAAATTTCCCAAACTTTTCCTACCATCTGTGCAAGTGAACACCAGGAAATGAATGGGCTGTTGTCCCCACGTAATTAGATGTGCATGACTTTTCTAAAAATGCTACAAATATGTGGATCCAGCCACTGGGACACCCAAGTCAGCGGGAGACCCTGAGTGAGCTGCAGTGTGAGGGACACAGGACAGAGAGGAAGAATTTAAGAAACCAAGTAGGGGAGATGTGGGGCTTCCTGGGACACTCATGGGAGGGGTGATCGAGAGAGGGGTTGGGACAGCTCAGGGATGAAGGGTGAGGTCTTGGAGAGAGAAAGAGAAATAAAGTGGAAATGGATGGTGTCCATAGAGTTGAGATTAATCTCGATTTTTAATGGAAAAAGAATGTGCTTACTGGGTCTCAGTTTGACAATCTGGAGAAATAATCTATGCTCTGTCAAGCCCTTAGGGCCCTTCTGATGGAAGAGTGAAGACTGCCTCATTCATTCATTCATTCATTCATTCATTCAGCGTGCATCATGCATGCATTGAACAAACACTTTGTCCATCTCCTTGGTTCCAGGCTGGGTACCAGAATTCAGAAGGTAAAGATATGATCCCAGTCATTAGGAGTTTCTATGCTGGTGAGACAGATGGGTGAGCAGTTCTTTGAGAAGTTAGGAATGGCCAGCTCCACCCAAGAGGAGCGGAGGACGCCTTACAGGAAGTAAGAAGAAAAGGCCGTGAACGCAGAAGGAAGGAGGACATGACTGAGGAAGGTTGGTGGGTTCATTTCCTCACTTTGCTCAGCCCACGTCCCTGTGTTCTCTAGTCAGCGTATCACGTCATGAACTCTAAGTCTTCCATGGCAATAGGAAGGGAAAGGAGGAATGTGTTGGGACAACCAGCCCTCCACGATGCGTCAAGTCCCACGGTGTAATGATGGTCGCCACTGCAGCAGCTCCCGGCCCCAGCACAATGCCAGGCTCTGTGTGAAGTGCTGGCACAAGCTCATTCAGTATCCCCGCCCCCTGCAGAGGGAGGTGGGAACTGGGCCACACCTGTATAGATGTGGAGTCAAGAGCACTCTGTGAGCGCCTAGGGGAGAGGGTTCCAGACAGATGGAAAGAGAAGCACAGAGGCTCTGAGACGACAGCACATGTGGAGAGTCCGAGGAAAAGTAAGGGGCCCAGCACGGGCCAAGTGGTGTGAGGAAGGTCGAGAGAGGGAGGGGACGGTCAGAGCAATAGCAGGGGCTCTGCCCCCGTGGTGGAACCTGCGAGGGCTCTGCAAGGACCTTGGCAATGGCTCTGAGCCAGACAGGAAGCCACTTAGAAAATTTGACAAGGAAAGTGACATGATTTTATCTATACTTTAACAGGATTGTTGTATATGTAAATCACATATACAATAACTATTAAAGGGTTATTCTGATTGCTATGCTGCTAATAGACTTGCAGTGGGGGAGTAAAGCTGAAGGCAGTAATGAGAAGCTATTTGTCAAATACAATGCACCATCACGCAGGGCACAGAGAGGGTGACCTTAGAGGCAGACCTTGTTATAACTCAGCCCTCACGTGGCCCCATGCCAAATGTGGTAACATACTGAGGGCTGAGACCCAGTCCCTACCAGGGCCTCCAGCTGGTCCACCACGGATTTCCTTTGATAAATGTTCGTCAAATGAATGTTTGTCACCCTTTGTGTAGTTCCAGGTCTGGTGGGGAGACAAACAGGACAAGTGAGATACTGTGAGGAAAGTTATATCAAGTGTCCCAGAGGAGGGGACAGCTGCCTATTTCTGAGGAAATGAGTGGGATGTGAGTAAAAGCTTCCCAATGGTGTTGATATTGAGATGGGCATTGAAGAGTGCACAGGAGTTTTCCAGGCAGATGGGAAGACCAAGGACACAAAGAAAAGGTCAGCATTAACTACTGCTCCAAGACAAGAAGTGTGTAGAATGCACGTGGAAAAGTTCTGGATCTGGAATGTAGTAGGTGCTCAGTAAATATTTGTTGCGTGTTTGAATGATTGCTATAGGGATGCTTGAATGCCAGGTTGTGAAGGCAGCTCGGAGCACAAGTGGATTATTTCTAGAAGCACTGAGGAAGCACTAAAATGGGTGTTGATGTAAATATTATGTGTCCTTTAAAGAAATCCCTGGAGGGCAAGAATTGAATGCTTGTCATCTCTGAATTCAAAATGAGGAACTGGAGCCCAAAGTAGGGTGAAAGGTATTCACTAAAGATGTGTTTTTCTAGATCCAGCCCAAGTCTCCCTCCAAGTCCAAGCTCTTATATGCTAGTCCACGTAGTCCTTTGGACACTTACTATTTAACGTGTATAAGGCAAAACTCTCCATCTGCTGCCGCAGACAAGCTCCTCTCCTGCAGCAGTAGACATCATTAGAGCTCACAAATATCTGGTTCCCCTCCCTTCTTGGCACAGCACCTGTCTCCTGTTTGCAGGCCCCGGCAGTTCTGGAAGTGGGCTGAGAAAGAAGGTGATGTGTGTAACATCTCAGCTAGAGCATAGAAGGGAAAGTGTGGACCTTCATGCTATTCCTACAGTGCCATCCTACAGTGACTGAGGAGGACACAGGCTTCAAAAGATGCAGCTACAAGGGGATGGTTTGGCACCCACCCGCACTGAGTAGGTACCATGAACCAAAAATAGACTTTCATTATAATATGAGACTGGGAGGGAGGGTATTTGTTACCACAGCATATGCTGTCTCATGCTGACTAATACATCTGTCTCTCCAATGTTAACCAATAATACTTCTCACTCACTCAGGCCCAAAACCTATCATACTTTTCTTTCTCTCACACCCTCACATACATCTAACCCATTGCTAAGTTCTACCTCTAAAATATTTCTGGAACTGAAGACCCATCATGTTCTCCATTTCGTCCTCTCTGTTTGAACCACCAGCAACCCTCCCTGGGGGGATGGAGTAGCTGCCTAATGGATCCTTCTAACTCCCTGCTTGTCTTCTCCCCACAGAAGCAAGAGGGACCTTGTTAAAACATTTATTATTTTTATTATTTCCTTGCTTAAGAAGACCCACTGTCTTGAGAATAAACCCAAACTCCACATTGTGGCTTACAAAATCTTGTATGACTTGGCTCCACGTTATTTCTCCAATCCCGTCTGTGACAATTACGCTTTTTTCTAACTCTGCCCCAGTCACCCTGGCCGCCTTAATGCCGCTACCACCCCAGGGCCTTTGCACCCGCTGCCCCTGTTAGCTGCAGTGCTCTTTCCTCAGTTCTTCCCACACTTCGCAACTTCTCTCCATCTTTTCTCAGAAATCTGTCACCTCCTCCAAGAGGCCTTCCCTGTTACCCCTTTGTTAAATCAACCATCCTCTTCCCAATAACACTATATCATATCACTCTCTTTTATTATCTTTGCACAACTTACCTCCAACTGAAAGTACCTTTTTGTGTGTACACTTTTTTTTATGACCATTCACTTCCACCAGAATGTTGTGTCCACTAGACCCCCAATACCTAGGAAAAGTCATGGCACAAACTAATCTCCCAACATATAGCCAGTGAACGACTACATAAGTGGATGAACCTACTTAGAGCAATTTTACCCACTGATGGGCTCAAATGAGACTACAGCAGATAGTACAGGAGACGATGCCATCGCGGGCCTGGCATTGTGTCCCGATTCTATTCCCTGCTCCAACATGAAGAAGGAAAGCAAAATGGAAAGGGGAGAGAGAACAGGAGAGAATAAAAATGCATTGTTCACTCCCTGCTCGGGGTGTCTCTCATGCCTGACAAATAATGAATTAGAGAGAGATCAGAACGTCCAAGACCAAAACAGTCATTAACTGCCACTCCCCCAACCCCCTCCCCGAACACACGCCGGCTGCCAGAAGCTGGCCCAGACAGTCCAGTTAGGAAACAAAAAGATGGAACAGAAAGGCCTCTTTGAGCAGCCTGGTTATTAAGAGCTCTAGACGGGGAGAGAGCGCGCAGCTTAACTCAAACATTCGTGCTGAAATGTGAAAAACAATTATGACATTCAATTATTCCATTAAGTGAAATTAACCATTCTTCTTGTTCTTTGAAAAGACCAAAAGAAAGCACAGATCTGAATAATTAGGTCAGTGAAGAATTGTGAAGAAAAGATGTCTAGACTTTTATTTTCATTTGAAAGTAGGAGGGTTTTGCATGTGGGGTGGGTGTGTGTGTGTGTGTGTGTGTGTGTGTGTGTGTGTGTGTGTGTCCGCTTGCTCTAAGAACGCCTTTGAATTCCCGGGGTGGTCATATCCGCGGCTCTGCCCTGGCAGGTACGGCCAAGTCCGGATCAAGGAGTGGCATTCCCGCTTTGATGTTGACTGTCACGCTCAGCTGCTTGACGATCTCTTTGGCTGCCTGCAAGTCTGTTGTCCTGGGCGACCAGGTAAACCCGGCCAGGAGCACAGATCCTGCCTCCCATCCTCCCTGGCAGAGGAGAGAGGGAGAGGTGTGTAGGTGGAGATGCCCCCCATTGCTTTTTCGATTCCCCAGAAGGAATTTGGCCTTCAATAATCATCTGTGGACACTGTGTTACCTGGTCGCAGACCCACAGACTACACACATGCACATGTGTGAATATACCACGCGCCCGAGTGGCTCCAGTGTGAAGACAGGAAGTGAAAGACAAGTGGAAAGACAAGAGCACTTCGGATCCCCTAGACATGCCATTTGCCCTCCCGAGCCCTCGTGCTCGGAGCTACAAATGAGGATCGTAGGAATATCCACCTGACCAGGTGGCTCTGGAGAGTAAGGGAACTGCCACATCTCAACCTCCAGCCCAGCCGCTGACTTATCTGATGCAACATGACACGATTTCCCCAACTATTATTCCCTTTTCCATATGTGAATCAAAAGCCTGCAAACATTGAGAATCAATGTCACCTGGGTTTTTTTGTTTGTTTTGTATTACTTTTTATTTTTATTATCCGTCAAGTGGTCCGCTTCTCCAAGGATGCTTTAGGACATCAAACCTGCTTCTCTGTGATAAGTTCTCCTGCAGTTTTCTCTAAAAATTCACCCAATGACAGGTCCAAAAGATATAACATTAAACTACGCCCTGGACATTCCTTTAAAAGGATAGTTAATTTCTTTAAAAAATTAATTGGTAAAATACACATAACATAAAACTTATCATTTTAATCATTTTTAAGTATAGAGTCCGGTGGCATTAAGTACCCATTGTTGTGTAACCATCACCACCATCCATCACCAAAACTCTTTCCATCTTGTGAAACAGAAATTCTGTACCCAATGAACACTAACTCCCCAACCCCCCCTCCCCAGCTTCTGGCAACCCCCTTTCTACTTTCTGTCTCTGTGAATTTGACTAGTCTAGATACCTCGTCTAAGCAGAATCACGCAATATCTGTCCTTTGGTATCTGGTTTATTCCGCTTGGCATCATGTCCTCAAGATTCATTTATGTTGTGGCATGGGTCAGAATTTCCTCCCTTGTCATGGCTGAACAACATTCATTGGATGTATAGGCCACATTTTGTTTTTCCATTCATCCCTTGATGGACACCTAGGTTACTTCCATCTTTGGCTACTGTGAACAATGCTGCTATAAATACAGGGGTACAAATACCCAAGTTCTTCAAGGGTCTTCAAGTCTCTGCTTTCAATTATTTTAAGTATTAAAATAACTTTTTAAGGAGAAAAAGCATAAAAGTACCATTTTCTTCTCCTGGAAAGCGAATTTCTGTTCAGGGTATTGAGCTAACGTGGCATCATAGAAAGTACACACTCTTTGCATTCAAACAGAACCTGGATTAAAATTTTGGTTGTAACACTTAAAAGCATTGTCAATTTATATAAACTGACTGCTCCAAGGTTCACTTTCTTGACAAGCAAAATGAAAAAGAAAATGTCCTTTGTAACCTAGAAAGGTGGTTGTGAGGATTGAATTAATGAGAACCAGCTCCAGGACGGCGGGGGAGGGAGTCAGCCTCGCTCAGTAGTATATCTCACATCACGCCTGGCACAGAGAAAGCCCCTAATAAAAGTTATTCCCACAAGGCTATGAGTAAATCAGTACGTAAAGGTCCCCTGACTCGGTGCAGGATACACAGGAGGTACTCGGTAACTCGGGGCTGGTGTTATTTTCACCGCTATCGTGGTGACCTCAGCGCATTGAGCTGGGATGATGACCAAGGCTCACAGGCCTGACCCTTCACTTGACAGGCAAGTCTGAGGAGAGCTGTGGGGGAGGAACTTGGCCAAGGTCACAAAGCAGACTAGGGCAGAACCGGAGTTTACACTCTGCCTCCTGAGTCCAAGTCTATGGCTCCACTTCATGCATTTCTTATTCCGATAAAAGAGTTAAGTCAGGGTTCAACCAAGGCCCGCCACACGGCTGCCATACGCCATCAGGAGCATATCCTTACACATCTCCATCACCCCCGAGCAGCCATCTCAACTAAGAACCTTGTGTTAGCTTCCCATGGCTGCTACAACCAGCTGGAGGCCACCTGCCCACCTCGGTTCATGACCCTCCCATGTGTAAGACTAGCATCACGCTTCAACCATCACCCAGCCTTCTCCGATAATTAGATCTCTCCCTGTCTCCCTCCGTAAGAACACTTGTGGAGACACTTAGTGCCCACACAGGTCATCAGAATCATCTCTCCATCTCAAGACCCTTAATTTAATCACTTGTACAAAATAGGTTTTGCCACGTAAGGCAACATTCACAGGTTTGGGAAGGTAGGACCTGAATATCTTTGGGGGGCATTATTCTGCCCACCACAGGCCTCCAAGGAGACCCGAGACTTGTATGTGGGTACCAGTTGATGTTCCCAACAAGTAAGTCCCCAAAATACCAAAAGCGAGGAGGCTGATGAGCCAGGGGAATCTTCACAGAGGATCTGCCTCAAACCTGACTTCTGCCCCATCCATCCCTCGAGACCAGCACTGACGCCACGCACACAGGGTATCTCTAATGGAATTCCTCCTTTCTACTTTCTCTCTCTCTCTCTCTCTCTCTCTCTCTCTCTCTCTCTCTCTCTCTCTCTCTCTCTGAATGTTCTTCTTGCCCACCACCCTCCCAGGAGCCAGGAGCCAAGCGCCCCATTGGGTTGCCTGCTCCAGCTTTGCTTAGTCCCAACATGGCTGCAAGCCCTTCTTCCAGTTAACCAGAACTATGAGTCCCTGTAGCTCCTACCCATTTGTGAGCTGAAGCTCTACAGCTTGAGGTTTCAGAGAATAAGTCTACTGTCCCTCCATACGTGGGCAAAGAACAGAGGGACGGGGGAGAGGGGCCCTTAGAAGGTCAGCATCCAAGGCTGCAGATGGAGCGTGGCTTGCCACATTTGATGAGAAAACAGAATGTGATACCTTGTGTGTTGGGTAGACAGGACTAAAGGAAAGAACAAAATGGAATGGAAGCAGAGATTCAAGATGTTAATGCCTGTTCACTATTTTTTGTGAGACCCTCCACATATACTCAACTATAAGTATTTAGCATGGTGCCTGTTGCTTGGAAGGTGCTCAAGACTTTTTTTTCTTTTTCTTTTTTTTTTAAATATATTTTTATTTTATTTTATTAGTTTCAGGTGCACAAGACAAAGCAAAACTTAGACGTTTATCATTTATATCCCTCCCACTGTGTGAACCCCCCTCCCCCCATCCACTATCCCTCTGTACGTCAAATATTTCCCACTGCCTGGTTTTGTAAATAAAGTTTTGTTGGAACATAGCCACACTCATCTTTTCTGTATTGTATATGGCTGCTTTTGCACCACACCAGCCGAGTTGAGTAGTTGCAACAGAGACAGTATGGCCTACCAAATTTGAAAATCATTGACTCTGGGTGGTGAGCACACAATGTGATATACAGATGATGTATTATAGAATTGTACACTTGAAACCTATGTAATTTTACTAACCATTGTCACCCCAACATATTTAATAAAAGAAAAGAAAAAAAAAAAAAAGATGTTAATGCCTGAGGTGGCACCTGCAGGAGAATCACCCTCCCACACCGTCCGGTGAAGGGACTGTGAAGAAACTCAATAACTTGAGCAGGAAAATTCTAACTATCATGAAGCAGGGCCCAAAGAATGTTAATCACAGCAGATGGGGAACACCCTCAGCCTGAAAACAAGACGTCACCTCAGTGAGGGACCAGAGGTCGTTGGGGAGGTTCCAGAGAAAAGCCATGTTCAGTGTTCATACAGAAAGACCTATGTCTCACCAGACCAGCTCAAGCCAAGCTGAAGAAGAGGAGTTTTGGTGACACCCAGCCCATCACAGTCACCTAAGATGGAACAGGACCTGAGAGGCTATTAACTGAACCAGCTACCACTGGCCAGAAACCTCTATGGGGTGAGCCACTCCAGTCCCATTGGTGATATAGTTATTATTATGCCCATTGTGCAGATATGCAAACTGAGGCTACATGAGGTTGACTAGCCCAAGAAAAGTTCTGTGGGACACAAGAGCTTGTGTTCTCTTCACTCCACACCCTTCTTTCTAACCTGCAGTATTTAACCATGATTCAGCAAGAATATCCTGACAATCACGTAGTGTCCCAAATCCTCAGCACAGAGAAGCAGAACAGACAGAAGCCATGGGGCTGAAGTGGGGTCCCAGAGGCTTCCTGCAGGGCTGGACACTGACCCTTCCAAAGCCGGACAGAGAACCCTACAGGCGGCTGAGGTGGACACTGCAGAGAGTGGCTACTTACCAGCTAACTTTGTTCAGAAGTATTTTGGCATGTTAGCAGCTAACACAGAGGTGTCTCTGCCCTCAAACTGAGTTTGAGCCCTATTTTTATGTGGCAGGTATTCGGTGTACCCTTGAGTGCCTCTAGGATCCAGCCCAGGCAAGTGGTGTAAGAGCAGTGAAATTGTCTGAGTTCTTCCACTCTGGAAGCTGCCTCCCTCCCTGGGGTTTGCACGGGTCAGGGAACTGTGGGAACCCCCTGTTTTCTGGGTCAGTGCTACACCAAGGTGGCCCCAGAGCCTGCACCTAGTCCCCCAACCTGGACCATCCCCCTAGGGTCTGGGCCAGCTCAGAAGCCTCCAGAAAACCCCAGGCTGAGCCTCTGGAGCCCAGACACCCAAGTGGCATCAAATCCTAAGGTTGCAAAGTGTGGGGATGCAGCCCAAGCCAGCAGTGTCTCATGGACTCTGAGATGGAAATGCTGCTCCAGCGCCAGGTTCCACCCAGGGCAAGTAGCTCTGTGATGGCGGGGAGGTCGGGTGACGTCAGGGGAGCCCCAAGGTCATCAGAGAGCTTAGCAGGCAGCGTTGTGATGATTGGAGCATAAGTGAGTCAGACATACGCTGGTCACATTTCCCCCAGAAGAAAAGCATACACACACACGCACACACGCACGCACACACAAGCACACACACGCACGTGTACACGCACACGCACACGCACACATGCTTACATATATGCACGCACACACGTGTGCACACACATGCACACACATGCACACACTCCCTTACTCACACGCCAACATTCACACTCATTCATACACATTCACACACACATTACCGCGCACTCACACATACTCACACACTGTATGCGTTCCTAATGCTGTTGTAACACCACCATAAACTTTGTGACTTAATACAACAGAAATTTATCACCTTGCTTTCTGGAGGGCAGAAATCCTACATGCATGCGTCTCCCTGGGCTGAACTCAAGGTGTCAGCAGGGCTGTTATGGACACAATGAAGCCCTAGCACACAGCCCGTTTCTTGCCCTTTCCAGCTTCTGAAGGCGGCCTGCAATCCTCAGCTCACAGCCCTCCTCCATCTTCACAGCTAGCAGTGGCGGACATGTCCCTCCCATGTGGCCTCACTCTGACCTCCCTGCCTCCCTCTGTCACTGTCAGGGACCCTGTGATTACATGGGGCCACCAGGATAACCACCCCATGTGAAGGTCAGTGGTTAGAAACCTCAGCTCCATCTGCAGTCTTAATTCGTCTTTGCCACATACCACATAACATATTCACAGATTTGGGGGATTAGAATGTGGACATATTTGGGGGCCATTGTTCCTCCCCCCTCACACACATTCATACCACACTTACTCTCACACACACTCTCACACTCACTTTCACATATACACTTACTCCCTCACACACTCATGGCAGGTGCTGAGAAGCTAGAACAGAGAGCGGAGAGGGCGGGGAAGCCCCTGGGAGCACTCTGGCAGTTCCCTAGAAAGTTACACATAGAATTACCATACGATCCAGCAATCCCACTCTTAGGTATACACCCCGAAGAACTGAAATCAGAGATCGGAATAGGTATTTGCATACCCATGCTCGCAGCGTCATGATTCAGAGTAACCAAAAAGCAGAAAGAACCCGTGTCCATGGACAGTTGAATGGAAGAACAAAAGTGGTCTATTCACACAGTGGAAGAGTATTTAGGCTTGAAAAGGAATATTATTCGGTCTGGATATTATTCAGACATTCAGGCACATGCTACAACATGCATAAACCTTAGACACATTGTGTGAAATAAGGCAGACATGAAGAAAACTACTGTATGACTCCACTTATATGGGTATCTAGAAGAGATAAATGCGTAGAGACAGAAAGTAGAATGCTGGTGGCCAGGGGTAGGGGGGAGAGAAAGGGGGATAATTGTTTAATGATCATATTGCTTCTGTTTAGGATCAAGAAAAATGTTCTGGAGATGGACGGAGGTGATGGTTTCACAACAATGTGAATGGGCTTCATGCCACTGAATTGCACACCTAAAAATGATTACTGTAATAAATCTTACACACTGTGTATTTTACCACAATACAATACTTTTTTCTTTTAATAGGCAATGTTCATAACAGAGAGTGGCCCTGCCAGCTGGTAAAGCAGGGACCAGTCACAGTGACGTTTCCTCCATGAAAGGGAGCAGAGGGTAAGGGGCAGCATAAGTGCCCTCCACACAGAGGTGAGAACTCAGAAGTGAAAGAGGAAGAGCAGGACGCTTCACCGTCCACCCAACACCATCCATCCAGAGCCTTTTCAGGACAGATGGCAAACCAAGACGGAGACATGAGGGTGGAGACTCTCGCTTCCACTAACATCAACTCGGTGCCATCACCAAGGTGCCATCTTGTGTCTCTCACCTACACACTCACGCCAGAAGACTTCTTCTTCCAAGAACACCATCGCTTCTCCTCTTCAACAGAGAGATTGCTCCCAGACGCTGCCCTGGACCCCCCGAGTGAGCTGAGCCCCACCCCTGGCTCGCCTCACACCCTGTTCTCATCTCCGTCATTTCACTCAACAACCCAATGTCATGTAGCCTTTTCCTTGTCACGCTCGCCTACAAAAGCAAGAGTTCCTCAAGGCTGAGGACCCCATGGTATTCGCGCAGTACGATCAGCCCTGACCTGTTCCCTGGCACAGAGTAGATATTCACTCATGGTTTGTGGGTGAATGAATGAATGAGTGAACGTGAATGAATGCATGCATTGTATCCATAACAGCTGCTTCTTCTGGGCAGCACTCGGTGCTTCACATGGACCTGGCCATTTCATGCTCAGAGCCATTCATGGAAAGGAGACCTTGTCATTCTAAGCCGTGGTGTCCCTGGGACTCTAGGTGCGACGCAAACCCAGGTGCAGACTAGACGTGTTACAGCTGTCTTGGCTGTTATTGTCCGTTTACAAACAAGAAAGGTGAGATTTACAGTGAAACGATTTGTTCACCCAGCCAGAGATGGAGGCACATTTTGGATGGATGAAAGGATACACAAGTGCCCACTATTAATACTTTGTGCTGCTTTGCTTTCCAGCTTCAGTTCCCAGGTGTAGAGACATGGCCCACTCTCAAGCTCCTCGGTGCTCATATTGGGCTCCCACCAGAAAGTGCCTGTGTTTCTATTCAATTCAAAATGACAGACCTAAATTACAACCCTGGTTCTCCCACTTGTTGGGGCAAGCCAACCTCTGAGAGACTCAGTTTGCTCGTCTGTTAAGTGGGGACAGTGAGGATTAGAAGACACCACACAGATGAATCCCTCAGCACATGGCCATCGAGCACTAAATGGCCTTACTTATCATCAGGGATGGTGACGTGGAGGAGGCCAAGATCCGGCAGGAGAATGGGTCCAAGACAGGTTTCCGAGGCGAGGTGTGGGAGGCGAGAATCCAGTTCCAGGGTTTGAAGTGGAACGGGGCTAGAGAGCCAAGAGGGAAAGTCAGAGAGGGAGTGTGTGAACGAAGAAGACAGCAGATTCCAGAGACAAGAGGTCATGCCCAAAGCTGGGCTTTTCTTTTTTCCTTCCTTTTTTCTATTTCTTTTTCTGTTCTGAGCTACAGCACACAAGTGCATGGGTGGGCTGGTCCCACTTAGAGGGGCCTGTGACAGGAAGGACAATTTTCCCCACAGCTGGAGACTCTTGGCATGCTGGAATTCAATCCCTGTTGAATGGGTGGTCCGCTGCTCCCCCACCCCTCCCCGCCACCCCCCATGTTGGAGTATGTCTTTGCAGCTCTGGATCCAGCCAACACAGAGCATTTTCCTTGCTGCTTAAATTAGCACATGAGAAATAACTAGAGATAGAAATCACAGTTCACTTAACACTAATTATTTCCCTGGAAATGAAGATTAATATTGAACTTGTTACTTGCAGTGAGAAGAGTAAACACACACTGGCACACACCCTCCCAGTAACTGTGCAGGTCTAATCCTTCAACTCTTCAGACCCAACGCACCCAGCAGCCCTGGTGGCCAAACGTTTCCAAGTGGGTTGTTATGATCGACCCAGGAATTTGGGGATGTTTAAGCCTGGCCACGGGGGTCCCAGGGTAACTGAGTGAGTTCTGGGGCTCTCGTGCTCCCTCGCACTGTGTTAGTCCTCCCCAAAGGGACAACAGTATCTGGTATTTGTGCAGACACCCCTGTGTCCCCAGGAGCTCGGTGAGAAGCTCTGGTTATAGATGTTCAGACCGTGGGGCACTGAGTGGAGGGGCAAGTGGATGAATGAATGAATTAATTAATGAATGAATTAATGAATGAGAGGAGGGGTGGGTGCAACCATGAGCAATGGGTGTAAATGAAACAGCTCCCCCAGGACCACAGTGCAAGCAGAAGAAGGATCAAGAACCATCCAGTCCAAACCTCGGTCTGTAGCTCTGTGTGCAGTCAGCAAACCAGGCAGGCTTCACAGAGTACGTAGCACTGAAAATTGGGCAGCATTTTAAGGAGAGAAGGTTATTCCTGCAGAAGAATCAGTAGGAGGTAAGGTCTGAAAGCAGGAAAGTTGGAGGCACGAAGGTGGAAGAGTGAGAGGTATGTGAGAGCATGAGTGTGTATGTGAGTGTGTGTGTGTGTGTGTGTTGTTTTCCTTCTGGCAGGAGCAAAAAGGATTAGGAGGGATAATATTAACCACATTTGTGTGGTAAGCTCTGGGGTTTACAAAGCACTTCATACCATTATCGTGGGGAATTCTCACGGCAGCTCTATGTGGTGGGTATTTGCTCCATTGTAGATCAAGGAACCTGACATGCAGGGAGGCAAAATAAATTGCCCAGAGCCACAGAGATGAAGAGTCATTGAGCGGGAATGTTAAGTCAGGCCTCCAGAGCTCCATCTGAGCACTGTCCCTAGTCAGGTACCTTAGAGAGAGGGCAAGCGCCTCCAGCACCTGTGCGAGAAGCGAGTGGCCCGGGCTGGCAGTGTCTCTGTCATCAGCAAATCACATCAGGACCCCAGTGATAAGAAGATTCAGACCTCAGCTTCCAGAACTGCTCTCCTCATGGAAATTTCTCCAGCTATTCTGTGGCCAGGGTAGGAAGCCAGGAGCTGGAACCTGGGACTTATATCAACTGCACATGAATTAGCTAAACCTCGTAGCAGCCGTGGCATACGCCCCAAACCTTAGGTGTTTTTGTACCCCAAAGCTATTACGCCAAACTGCCAAGCCATAGTGTCCCTGGGACTCTAGCTATGACTCAAACCCAGGTGCAGACTAAAGATGGTACTGCTGTCTGCCCCTTTTCCCCTGCCCAGCAAAGTCACAGCAGGCCTCAGCATGTACCTCGGGACCCCTCTGCAGCCCCCCATGACTCAGAGGCTGGTCCCTGGAGGTTACTGGTCTGAGCAGTAACCCATGAGCAAAGTTGGAGAAATGAAAGTGTATTGCGTGTCACCTCAATGTGAGCCCAGTGTAAGCATTTATAGGGAGTTTGAAGCAAGGGGTTCACTTCTGCAAGCTCGGATCCTCCAGCTCACAGACCACATGGCAGACTTTGGAGTTCTATGGATACAGGTACCAGCAAGGTGACCCTGGGCTAGTTCCTTCACTTGCCAGCCTCAGCCATTGCATCTGTCATAGGGTGGTCATTCCACCTGGTGAAGGCGTCATGAGGATGGGAGAGGCACATGTGAATGGTTGGCACATTGCCCATGAAACCGGTACGTCCCCTTCTCTGGGAGACTGTTTCGTCAGTCCCAGAGGTGCTCGGTGTCCTTGCAGAAAGCCCCCCTTTGTAGGAGTTAAAATGACATGAACTAAGGGCTTATGGTTTGGAGAACTGGATTCAACATTCCCTGTTCTAAGGCTGGGCATCTTTAAGTTACTTTAAGGGATTTTACATGCTTTCCAGTCTACACCTCCGTGTAGGATCGCATCTGACTCTCTCATTGCCTTTGGGAAAAGGGTGAAAGAGCATCATTTCCTCCATCTGATGGGGACTGGGTGTGAGTTTCTTGAGGAGGGGATGGTGACAAAGGCTGTGTGAGCCCCGGGGATGCCATGGCCACCAGGGCACATACAGAGACCTGCTCCGACCCTCCCCCATCTGCCAGAATCCTCTGGGTGTCCCTTTCTAGCAGTAAGGTGACCTCTGCTTGCACACTCAGCTGGTGGGGTGTTCACTGTCTCTCAGTGAGTCCATCCTTGGGCACGTGGCCATGACAAAGCTGGCACTTAGCTGGGAGAGGTGGAAGCAAATGCTTGAGACTGAATGGTCAGCGAATAAAAATGGTCTATTAAAGTTGGTATTTGTCAATGTAAGTAGAACATATATACATAGCAAAGAGATATACTAAAATGGTAAGGTTTTAATCAAAGGATGGCAGGATGAGGGGGTGATCATAAGCTTTTCCAATCTTTGTCACATTTCCACATTTTCCATAATGAATATCTGTTTACTTCTATAATCAAGAAAAAAACTAAGCATTAATCCAAAGAAGATATTTCTTACATCAAGCAAATATAGGTATATGTCTTCCTAAAACCCAAGTTTCTTGATTACCAGCCCCGTACTCTTATCAATAAAAGAAAGACTAGATGGAGATGGGAGTATTTGTGAGCTACCTGTGTTCTACAGACTGATCACAGTAAAATCAGCATGTCAACTTCAACACATAAGGAATTGCCAGAGGTGGATTAAGCTGGCACACGCCGTTAGTCACAGATCAATTAGTATGAAAGTGTGTGACGTTAGTGGCTCGTCACCTCACTGGTCACTGCCTCAGTTTACCCGTGTAAAGAGGTGAAGTTAGACTAAACGATTCCTATCAGCTCTTCAGAAGGGATCAGAGGAAAGAAATTTTAAAAGTGAGCATCCAAACATTGAAACACTGAAAGCTATTGATGACAGGGCACCCCATCCGTAAAAGTCTCCATCTTCAGAGGACCCCCTTCTAAAAAAAAAAAGAAGAAACTAATATAGGTGGAAATTGAAACTAGTAAACATAATACCAACATTTAAGAACCATTGCCCCTAGTAGATCAAGTAAGAACAAAGACAGAACAGCTCTGAAATGTTAATAAAAGTAGCAGAAAAATAGATTTCCAGTTGTAAAAACCACACCCACACACACTCAAATATGGCACAGGAAGCTTCACCTACTGATGCAAAGCATCTAATTATTAAATAATAGTGGAAAATCATAGCACTAGAAGGGTCTTCAGAGATCATCCAACCACTGCTTTTCAATATTTCTTTTAATCCACAAAACCCTTGTCCTCAAATGAAACCTTACATAGGACGGTTAAAAGCAGAGCTGCTCTAATTAAAGAAGAGGACGCAGAGGTAGATGCCTGCGATGTAGCACCCACAGGGGACACCTGTGTCCCTCCACAGGATGTTAGGCACCATAGAGCCCCTGTGGAAAGCCACTGGTCTCACCCACTTTAGAAACCGGGGCCCAGAGGGGAAATGTGGCTTTCCTAGTGTCACACAGCAAACTGGTAGCAGATGAAGGACTGGCCCAAACTCCTTCTACAGGTCCATGCAGCCTCCAAACCCCAGGGCTATGACAAGAGGTCAACTCTACAGACTCGCCCACTTGTTCCGAAACTCAGACATCCCATGCATCTCATACCCGGGAAGAGGTGGCCCTAGATCAGGTACCATTGGATGTCCTCCGGGGCCTTCTCTACCCCTTACACCCCACATCTTATTGATTACCCTGTTCTTTTGGGTCTGCCTCCTTAATCAATACTAGTTTTAATCAGCTCCCCTGCTCTGCCCACCTCCAAGACTGAGCCAAGGCCTCTTCATTAAAAGAAGTCACAGACCCTGGGTGGTTTCTGAAAGACCCGGCCACATGACTGTTTGCCAGTCACAGTAAACACAGAACCTTTCCTGAAGCTGACAGCAGACTGAATCCCTCTATGAAGTGCTCACATTGGCCATAACTTCCTTGAAAATAATGTCATTTCTTTTTTTAATGTTTTTTTTTTTTTTTAATTTGCCACGATGTTTTGTTTTTCGTTAAAGGATGAACGATAGCTCCTGGTAAAACGGGTGACCCCTAGATTTGTCTCCATATCTTAGCAATCTGTCCCACGGTCCATCAAAGAAACGGTGAGGCAGTCATGATGCTTTTATTAGCAACCTTTACACTTTGTCAAAATTAAAATGAAAATGCAACATTCATATGTAAATCCAGTTACCTTCTAGGCTCCTCTTATCCTTTATCCCTTTCACAAAATTACAGATTATTAAGAAATGTTTGAAGAGTAGGAGACAGGCTTCGGGGGAATGTGAGGGAGGCAGAGCGAGAACAGGGGGATAGAAAGAGCAAGGTGCTTCGACCTTGACCTTCTCTTTCATGTTCAGAAGCATCTCAGTCTGTGGTTTCATTGCTTATCCATTGCCCAAGACATCCCAGCCCTGGCAGAGCCAGACTCAAGGCTCACCAAGAACCTGAAATGTGGGGAAAGGCAGGAGAAAGGTATGCGGGAAACAGTAGCTCTTGTCTGTAAATATTTCTCCTTGATCGTGAACCATTTGCAGCACGAGATGACAGTGGACATTGCTTGGCAAAGGCCTTACTTGAAAAATTATGCAGCCAAATGTGCAATGTGAGAATAAAAACAAACAAACAAAAAACACCCAAAAGGGGAAAATTCTCTGAACTGCTTCCTTGTATCCTTTTCAGATATGAACTGAGAATGGCCAGCTCACACCAACACATTGCGGTGGGAGCCCTGAAGGACGGAGCAGTAATTCTCCCCACGGTCATCTGGGAAGGTTTCGGAGAGGAGGTGAATTTTTTAGCAGAACTGTGGCAGACAGACTCTTGCAAAGAACTGTAGGCAGCCTCTAGAAGGTAAAGATGGCCTCCAGTTGATAGTCAGCAAAATCCGGAAGCTATCAGTCTTACAACTGCAAGAAAACAATGTTGCCAACAACACGGGAGTGGCGAAGCAGCTCTTTCCTTAGACCCAGCAGCGATTGACACGTTGGCAGATGCCTATAGGGACCCTCAGCTGAGGGCCCGGCTACACGTGCCCAGTCCCTGACTCACAGAAACTGCATAGTAACCAGTAGACAATGTGCTGTTCTAAGCCACCATGTCTGTAGTTGTTTCTTATGGAGCCATAGAAAAGTATACCGGGATATTGGAGGAGTAAGAATTTGCAAATTAATAGAAAGTGGAGGAAATTCCAGGCAAAGGGGTAGCATGTGCAAGGGCATAGGAACAATAAAGTATATATTTTGCTCTAAGATAGGTACATTTAGACCTCCCTAAAGTAAGAAAGTGGGTGGGAGGTGGAAATCAGAGGGGAATTCCAACAGAAGTGTTGAAAGATACTAACTTCAAGACCAGCATTTCATTGACATGGCCTCACATCTAGCCCCCTACCCCACCCCCAGGGAACTTTGTGTCGATTTGGTTCTCAGTTGCCACCCACAGAGAGTCTTCTTCACCAGGTGGTTCTGAGACAGCCAATCCATAGAGCAGGAGTGGGGACCACGTCTGCACCAAACGACAGCCCATCAGAGACCTCTCAGTATAAGAGTGACATAAAATGTTTATGTTCAGCAGGGTTAACCTAGAAGCAGTCTGGAGGCTGGTCTGGTGGGGGCAGAAGGGCTGGAGCTCACCTGGGAGACCACGGCACGATGGCAGTCTGACTGAGGGCATGGCCATCAGCTGGAGAGCACGCTGACGGTGCATGGGAGAGGTAGGACTGGGCCTTGCAGAGGTGAAGGAGGGAGAGAGAGGAGAGGGAGGGAGGGAGGGGAGGAACTGGATTTGGGTGGGGGCGGTGATAAGGAGCCCTGTTTTCATGAGTTGAGTTCTGCAAGCTTCCATCTTCAATCCTCGCTGACCCACGGTCCTGCTAATTGGGCCTTCGCATGTTGACTTTGGCTCTCTCTGTACTGGAGCCAATTGTCCAGACTCCAAATTTCCAGAACATAGGATATTCTCCACATGGAGGCCATTTATAGGGAAAACTGCTAAAACCTGATAATCCCTGCTAGTGGGACAGCGGCTGTTTAGTTGTTTCAAACCTTTAATTGCCACCGTGTTTGACTGCAAAGGCGCTGGAATCGGCACAGCCACAAAGACCTCTAACAGGGTGGCCCTCCTCCCGGGAGCCTCTCCTCTAAAAAGCCGATTACCTGACGCTGCCTCTGGAGAGTGATTCCCTTGCAAGGCTTGGAGCTCAGAAATGCATTCCTTAGTGCCACATGCATTCACTGAGCACGTCCGGAATAGCCAGCGCTGTTCCAGGCACAGGGGCTAAACAAGACGGGGAGGTCCTCATTAATAGAGCACCCTACCTTTTCTCTGCTGTGAGAATCTTCAGAACCTAACACCATCCTGCCCCTCACACTGTCTCAGTTCCTTCAAAAGTGCCTTTCCAGCTAGGGTTGCATTTTCCAAAGTGGGTGTTATGGAACCCTGTTTCGTTGGGGTATAAATAAAGGTCAGACCTTCAAAAAGGAGGTGTGGTGATAGTAGACAACGCGTCTATAGCACTCACATGTTAGGCACTGTTCTGAACACGTCCTGATGTTAACTCAAGCAATCCCACTAACTATTATAGCATGCTCCATCTCTTACACAGAGGGAAACTGAGGCAGAGAGGTTTAGCTGCTGCCAGAGCTCCTAGAGCTGGTCAGTGACCGAGCTGCGATGCAAACCTGTGCCGTAGGGGAGGGGAGGGGAGTCTGAGACTTCACAACACACATCCCCAGTTCTACTAACAATTGTCACCCCAATAAATTTAATTTAAAAAAAAAAAAAAAAAAGAATGTATACAGACCCGAGGGAAAAAAAAAAAAAAAAAGAAACCGTCACCCACGTCCCTGCTAAACATGTTTCCGTGTGCTCATTGGCCACTCAGGCGTCCTCTTGGGAAATATCTGTTGAAATATTTTGCACGATTTTGACTGGGTCATTTGCTTTTTCTCCACTGATTTGTAAGGGAACTTTCTGTATGCTGTAACCAGTCCTCCACAGAGATTATAGGGTATTGTAGATACTATCTCCCACTCAGGACGTTCATTTCCTTGATGAGCAGGAATATTTCAATGTGATGAAACCCAACTCATCAATGTTTGCTTTTATATTCAGCCCTCGCTGTGTCCTGTTAAAAATATATTGTCCTGCCCCAAGGTCACAAAAATCCTCTTCTATGTTTTCTTTACCTTTGACATTTCGAGCTAATATCCATCTTGAATTATTTTTCATATATGGCATCAGGCGAGGGTCAAGATACATTATTTTTCAGTGAATATCCAGATATTTCAACGTCATTTTTTGAAAAGATTTTTCTCTGTTAAATCTTTGGTGCCTCTGTTGCAAACCAGTTGGCCATAAAAGTGTGTAGCTATTTTAGGCTCTCTATTCTGTCTCATCCATACATGTGTCTATACCAGCACCACATGTTTTCATTACCGCAGTTTTTATTATCCATCAAGGAGATGAAAATGAAAATGATGATGAGCTGCAACTATATGCCCATCAGAATGGCTAAAATTAAAAAGACTGACCACACCCAGTGCTGGTGAAGATGTGAAGTAAACAAAACGCATATTTCATGCTGGTGGGGATGCAAAATAGCACAATTGCTTTGGAAAACTGGCGGTTTCTTATAAATTAAAGATACTCTCACCCAATAACCCAGCAATTCTACTCCGAGACGTAGAAATAAAAGTGTAGGTACCCATAGAAACACTTGTACGTGAATGTTCATAGCTGCTTTACTTGTAACAGCCAAGTCTAGAAAACCCCAAACTGTCCCTCAGCAGGAGAGTGGATCCGCAAATCGCAGAATTCTATCCAGCAACACAAAGGAACAAACGATGGATAAATTCAACAACACAGTGAGTCTCAAAGACATTATGCTGAGTGGAAGAAAACAGATGCAAAAGGGTATTTACCATAGAATTCCAATTATAGGAAGTTCTAGAAAGGGCAATGTTCATCTATGGCAAAAAAATCGATTTTATTAACAGTGGTTGTTTCTTAGGAGGAATGACTAGAACTTTCTGAGCTGATAGAAATGTTTCCATCTTCATGCAGTGTGGGTTACACAGATGTACATGTCTGTAAAAACTCACCAAGCTCTGCATTCTACCACGATAAAAACTAGAATAAAATGCAAGTTAAAGACATTTAAAGTGGGAGAAGAAAACTAGAAAACAGGTTTCTTTCCTCTTACATGGCATCTAGTTAAGCTAAAACAAGCTAGAAATCTCTAGAAGAAGGCTAGAGTTTGCAGGGTGTTCTAAGTTTCATTTTGGCCATTGCTATGGGCTGAATTGTGTCTCCCAAAATTCACATGTTGAAGTGCTAACCCCCGGCCCCTGAATATGTTACCTTATCTGGAAATAGGGTTATTGCAGATGTAAGTAGTTAGGATGGGGTCACACTGGAGTGGGGTGGGCCCTGATCCAATATGACCGATGTCCTTATAAAAAGGAGACATTTGGACACAGACACGCACACAGGGGAGACACCAAGTGAAGAGTGGAGTTAAGCTGTCACAGGCCAAGAAACTCCCAGAGCTAGGAGACAGCTCTGAAACACCCTTCCCTAGCACCTGCAGAGGGAGCGTGGCCACTGACACCTCCATCTCAGGCTGGCAGCATCCAGAACCGTGAGACCATACATTTCTGTTGCTTGAGCCACTCAAGTTTGTGGTACTTTGTTACTGCAGCCGGAGCAAACTGTTCAGCCACAGTTTTTCCTTAGTATATATTTGCCAACAGACTCTAGATAATGTCTCTTGTTCCAAGGAATGACTCATTTATTTACATTTCTTTTTCACAGAGATAATGTGACTAAAGTAGCTGCATTCATATAAATGAAGAACTCTAAAAATGATAATGGCCCCTGACCTCTCTCCAGCAGGAACAATGGAGGTTTCAGTGAGCTCTCTGAGTGTGTCTCCAAAGTCCAGAAGGCAAATAAATGCATTGCTCCCATTCTGAAGATGAGGCAAATAAATCTCCCGTCAGACAGCAGTTCCCTTGGCAAGTGCAGCTCTCTCTGCACACCTGGATGTCAGGCCATCTCTCTTTCAGGTGTCCCCATGACCACTGCCAGCTGCGTGGGGCCTAATCCAGGTGGGAAGGAGGAAGAGTGAAGGGCCAGCACCATGGGCACCTGGCCAGTCTCTCTACGTGATCCTGGAGCCAGGCACAATCACGTGAGACTTCCAACTCTGCTGGGTATCACTGCCCCTGGAACCCCAGACAGACCACCACGCCTCACTGACTCCTCATTTTTCTTTCCCTGCAAATCATCGTGACTCCTAAGCCACAGGACCCATGAGGCCAGGGGACACGAGCTCCCCTCCAGGCCTGGCACAGACAGTGGGAGCTGCCTCTTTGGCGTGGTCTCCTGAAACCTCCCCTCTCCCCGCCATCCATCATCCCCTCTGCTCGGCCCTGGCTGATGCCGACAGCCTCTATGGCACAGGGGTGGCCCGGAGCCGGGTTTGGAAAATGAAAGGCCATTTCCGTGTCTCTTCCAAAATGGGTTAAACAGCATGATCTCTCATTACCCATTGACGGAAATGGGAAATGCGGAATAATGTGCAATAACTAGTTTCAGCCGATTCTGATTTGCGATATATCTCCTTTTTAACTGAGATAATAACAGAAAAGCATGCATTCATGAGGTTTAGTAAAGAAAGCGCAGATTAACACCACAGTCAGATGACTTTTGAAGCAAAGCTTCGATTAAAGTCGCTGCCAAAAAGTCACTTTATCTTCCCTCCGATGCATCTCAGATTTTATCTCCCCTTTTATTCTTTTTGTCCTTAATTTTAAATCCTTTTTATTATTATTTTTTCCCATGTAAGCACCAAGGGGGTTGTTTGCGACTCATTCTTTTGGAAGCAATTATCCACAAGAGAAGCGTTCACCTCATTTGGGTTGCATTTTATATCCAAACCATGATAAAAATGCACAAAATTGACTTTGCCTGAGCAGCTCAGACACTGAAAAGCCCTTCTCTGTGAATTGTGATTCAGCTGCCAGATGACCCAGCCCTCCTCGGAAGACCAGGTGCATGGCTACTGCTTCCACCACATTTCTTCTCCTAGCCCTAAGATTGTCTCCTTGCTACCTAACAGGGCAAGTACAACTTTTTCCTCTAATTGCCCATTAATTCAGACCTTTGGGATGCCAAGCTGTCTGCAAATTTAAAAAGAATTAGTCTTGCTTGGTCTAAAGAAAAACATCTCTTACCAAGATGGTTGCAAAATCCTCTTCAAAGTTTTTATGTTTTTTCATACATGCTTAGGGTCCGGGTGAGAAAAGGATGACTTGTCATCCCAGCCCTACGGAATCCATCACAGTCATGAGGTTCCTGGACAAAGTCTCAGGTATCTTGAAACGCTATGTGCATGGTGCATCTACTGTATATCACATCCCTGTTTTGTTTTAATATACTAATGATGTATTAAATTAATTACCATCGGTAACAACAACAAAGACTTTCCTCTCTGTCTTGGAGCTATTCAGCAAGAGACAACTGAATTGACTTTTTATCAATTTTACGAAACGTAGCTGAACTGAAGAGAATTTACACCAAACTGTGCCTTGGTACCGGCATCGGGCAACTTCTCTTTTCTCGACTTCAGTCTCACAGCATTTAAAAACCCCAGCCATGTGCCTATGTGGATAGAAACATTGTCGGCTCGGCTCGTTCAATCAGGAATGAGCTTTCCCCAGCGCTGGCCCAGAGGAGGAAACCAAGCAGACCCAAGGGTGGCAGGGTGCGTCCTGCAGGTGACTCTTGGTGACGATGGTTCTAGCTTCTTGCTGAGAGGCTGGATTGCCTGTCTCTGATCCACCAGCCTAAACATTTACTGCTTCAGGAAAATATTTGTCAGTGAACTTTTTTCGTTAAGAAAACAACTGATGGTGTACCTTATTTTCCCACTGATGCTCTCATTTCTTCCCATGTAAACAAACGCATCCCGGGGACTCTCTCTGCCCAGCCCTGGAATGGTACCTGGAGTGAAGCTGTGTACTGGGCACCTTTTCCCATGAAAGCACGTGGAGCTTTACTCTGTGTTGGTGGCCAAGGGCATTTAGACTTCAAAGAAAATGCCTTCTCAATGGGCGAGCTCCACGAGCTGCATTTATGACAAGTGGGAACAATTCTTTATTCAGTCCATGAAAGAGTTTTACCTTTTGTCCTGGAGCCTTTGCTTTTTCCCTCCTTGAAGAAAAATGACCGTGCAACCCCAAGTTAACAAGCTCTGACCATACCTTCTGCCCAGGGAGGCGGCCAACAATGGTGGGGGAAGTGAGCTTTCCAAAGCACTTCCCGTTTCATCCCAAACACAAGCATGAGGATCCAGGTCCCGGCAGCTCACTAAGCGGTGGCTGTACCCACCACTTCGGCACCTCTTGGAGGGATGAGGGCTTATGAAGGAGTCTTGGCTGGTGGACCCTTCAAGGTGAACAGGCAGAGTCCTGCCCTCAGGACCCCACCACCAGTCAGCCTGGGGTCTGCCCCCTCTGCCTTTCAACTCACGGGGTATGGCCCTGCTTGTGGGCCTTCACTCATTTGTGTCCCACTGCAGAATAGCTCCAGCTCCATGCCCTAACACGGGAAGAGGGTCCTCTTGATCTCTTGCCTTAAATCGCCTTAAATTACCTCCCACCAATAGACAGTGACCCCCTGAGGGCAGATCTGTGTTTATCTGCTGTGTGTGTTTTGTGTGTGGGCATGACCTGTGTGGGTGTGTGCAGGACACGCACGCTTAGCCCACGTCTGGCTAACATCCACAGAATAGAGGGAATGGGGGGAAGAGTACATGGTTAGCTATAAAAGGACCTCAGCTACAGCCCTGGACTATTCTCTCCCCAGGGGGAGAAAAAGTTTAACTGACCTGTCTCAGGTCACACCTGCCCCTCAGCTAAGGCAAGAAGGGGGCACTTCTTTGTCGGACCCTCTGACAGTACACGCAGCAATGTCCTTCCCCAAAAGAAGTCGGGGTGCTGGCAAAGATGGCAATTAATGACAAGTACCCTGGGCGAGAGGGGGAGGCAGATCCTCAGAGCCGCCGTTGACATGGGCATCTGATCTGTGTGCGTAATTTCAATCTCCCCCCGCGTTGAGAGAAAGTTGCATTCTCCTCTCTCCCCACAACCGTCTCATCCAAAACAAGCTGATCCCTCGCTGTGAAATATTGCAGGTGAGCAGATGCTGTTTCCTTAAATCAGGACATTTGTCAAAGAGCTTTGACAGGTCCTTGTCAATAAAGACAAAAAAATTCAAAACATGTGGCCATACTGTGTTGGGGGAAAAAGTGACAACACATGTGTTTTTCTTTTCACTCAATGTTTCGCCCTTGAAGTGAAATATTTTTTCCTTATTATGCAGAATTTATGAGGTTCCCCAATGTTTAATCTTCAGCTTAAACTTTGATCTTGAATGACACTTCCGTCAAACAACATGCCCAAATCAGAAAGAATGCAGACCAAAAGCATGAAACATTAGATTTTGCGTGGGGTGGAAAAGCTTTGTTATCAGACAGACCTGATTTCTAAACCCAGATCCCCCACTGACTGGTTACATGATTTGGACAATTAATCTAAGCCTCAATTTCCATATCTGTTAAGTGAAAGTAAAAACAACACTTCATTACCTAGGGTATTGTGAGGATTCAGTGTCCCCATTTATCGTCCGGCACCTCGGTGGTACTTAACAAACTGTTGTTTGTGGCGTGGATGCTATCTATGTATTAGGAGCTTCATCTGTAATATCACTGCACTTTATAATGACTTCACAAGTTTGTTTCATCCCCATTTTACAGATGAGCACACTGATGTCACCTCCTGAAGTCTCTAAAGCCAGCAAGCTCTTTCAAACACTGCTGGCTGCCTAAGCAATTGGAAATTACATCGGCTACCGTGAGCTTTCCAAGTGTGCACCTCCAAGAAGCCTGAAGGGTCAGAGCTGTGACAGTCCCTCTCGATGGGGAGCTGAGTGTTTCCGCCATCACTCAGACATGAGGGTTCAGGACCCCACACCCCTGCCACCGCCCACTTGCACTCTCAAGTTTGCGCCTGGAGGACTGGCTGGTGTCAGCGACTCCACCCCAACTCCACTGTGGTGTGTGTATTGTGTGTGTTTGCACATGTGTGCACGTGCGCAGGTGCATGTTTAGAACTTGACTCTTCTCTCAACCACCACGGAACGATGCCTACAAGTTCTACCTTCTCTACCCATTGAGGTAAGTTACGGTTGGCTTTCTGTTAAGTGTATTTGAGGAGGTCACCTCAGAAGGCTGGGAACCACCTGGAGACAACTCCATCAAGAAGTAGGACAGAGAAGGTGGAGCCCCCAGCCAGTCACCCCATCTGACATAAAACTGTTAGGATCACTTTCTACGTGTGTCAAGACATTTTAAGGATTGGAAAGCACGAAGTCAAGAAGCTGAGAAAATACCAAAAGGTGAAATGAGGGCGGAATTATTTAGAGGCTCTAGTTCATTGAGTCATCAGAGCCTCCCCACCTCTGCCAACCAGTGGCTTCTCAGAGACTGTCCCTGAGTCCCACTTGGGCTGCCTGACTCTCCTCTGCTTTTTCAAAGAAGCAAATGTCCGGGCAGCCGACACCTGCTTGCCCGGAGACCCGTCCCCTCGGAGATTAGATTACTTATATTCAGACTTGGGAAATGAAAGAGACCCGGAGAGGGGAAGGAGGTTATCCAGGGTGGAGAAGGTGAAAGAATTTCAATATCACCGTCTCGTTTCTTATTCGGGCAAAATGAAAAGTCCTCATTATTAAATCACAAAGCAATTAAAAAATTAAAAATTTCATAAGACCCTACATAAAAGAAATACAAGTGTTTAATGATGGATTAGAAAGTAGAAGTAGGGGGAGAGAGAAAGTAAAAGCCCACGGTCTCAGGGGGTTCCCTCTCCGGCGGTGAGAATGGTTTTTGCCTGCACCCTCATGCCAGCCGCGAGAACTAATAAATTCCGGGCTCCCCTGCCTAGAAGCCAAGGCCGATTAATATCTGCCTACCTTGTTACCTAATTCATTATGGAATAGCAGTTAATTTGATTTGATATTATTTTAATAAAATTCTGTAATATATTAGATTGTTTCAGGCTATCAAAATAATTTTCCAATTATTACGGTTACTCAAGCAAGTCTTTTTTTCCCCCTTCATGAGCGGCAGTTGGTCTGACTCAGAATATATTAGCTCCTACAGCTTTATCCCGGCCGGGGAGCAAGGGATCCATGCATGGTTACCCAGAAGAGCTCCTGCTACGCGTAGGTGCCCGCAGTTCACAGTGAAAGGCCGTGGCCACGGACTGACGTGGATTTATGCCCCGTGATTCTCTGACCACTGGTCTGGCTGCCCTTCGACCACTGCGTTCAATGTTCAGGTAACACTGAGGTGAATTTATATTTAAAACATAACCTTTGAGACCAATCAGTGGAGGACTGTCAATGGCTTGGAAGCTGGGTTATTGATAACACCTGGTGGAGAGTTTGTGCTTTAAAAATTCAAGTTCAGTGTTCACTCTGTTGGCATCTGACCTGCCTACACGGCCGGCTCGTTGGGTGTCAAATGGAGAAGGCTGACGTGATTCACAGTGTGGCCTGATGGATCAGAGGCCATCATTTTGCAAAAGCAGTGAATGCTGACACATAGTTGGCACAAGAAATCACTGCCATCTCTTCCCTGCCAGGCCCCTTGGGAGGGGAGGACGGGGAGGCTCGTAACCTCAGGAGGGAATTTGGGGAAAAGGTGCTGGGCTTGGAGCAGGAAGCCTGGTTTGGGTTCTTGATGTGTGCCCTTGTGTGACCGTGGGTGGCACTAACCCACCGTGTCTGTACCCAAACTGGAGACTCAGGTTTCTTGACTTTGTCACTCAGCCTCTGATAGGGCCTCCCAGGTGTGCTGACACAGTTGATAGGCTCAGTCGCTCATGTATTCACTCATCAAACGCTTGCAGCGCTCTCAGGATATGCCTGGCACTACGTGTGGTGACAGGGCAGGCAGAGTCCCCACTGCACAGAGCTCACGGGTGCCCGTGCAAGACCTGCAGCCAGCACCCTGAGCGGCACATAGTAGGTACCCAGTAAATGTGATCATACTGCTTAATCCATTGGTCACAGGGGTGCCAGGTATTAGCCAAATAATCACATAAGCAAATTACAAATAAAATAATTCGATGACTATGTAATCAGAATCTATGAAGGAAACGCACAGTGGGAAGTGAGTGCTGATAACAAGGGGACAGAGTCTGGGGCGATCCAGAGAGTGAGTAGGGAAAACAGGTGCAGAGGAGAGGCAGGGGGCTCCAGGCAGAGCAAACAACACACCAAAGTCCCTGAGGAAAGACTAGGGGGACTCATGGCACAGAAAGAGGGAGTAGAAGGGGTTGATGGCACAGGCCCACAGGCACCTTAAGGTGGGTGGTGTGACCCCGTGAGCCACCAGAAGCAGTGAGGTCTCAAGCTTGGGAACAGTGCGCTCAGATCCGTGTTTTTCAAAGCTTACTCAGCGCAGTGTGGAGACTAGACTGGCACAGTGAGAGCAGGTGTGGCCGACCATGAAGAGGTTGCGGCAGGTGCCCGGAGAAGAAGTGACACCAGCCTGGACCTGGGCGGATGTCAAGGTCGGATGTCAGTCCCCAGATCACTCACACCTGTGTCAGTGTCAGGCGGCGGGGGCTGCTCAGAGCAGGATTGCCCATCGCAACGCCATCCTCCACTTCACCCAGGACCCCGGGCATCCGAAGCCTGCTTGGCTCACTGTGCATACCACACGGCCCACCGTCCTTGCCAGGACCTGGGCTGAGCTGGTGCTGCCCATCCTCACCCAGAATTCACCTTTTGGCCACTTACTCCGTGCCGCCAGGCCAGGCATGGGAGAAATCCCCACGTCCCTTCCAAAGAGAAGGAGGAACCCGCCGTGTGTGGACCCAGGGGCCGTGCCTCCACTGGCCACAGCTCAGCTGTCTTCACCTCTCTGCCCTTAGAAGCCTATGACTGGAATACATCTCCCAATTACAGTGACGGGATTATAACTGGGTCGCAACTGCCCAGTTAGGGGGTTGGAGAGAGGAGTGCTGAAGGGAGAAGTTGTAAATAGACCCTGCTCATCAAGGAGGCCAGGTAGGAGCTGAGGAGGACCCAGGTCCAGAGGGTGGGAGGAGGGAGCCTGGAACACGGACTCCATCACCCCTCGGTCATGCCTCTCAAATATATGGTGATGGAAGGAGAACTGACTCTGGGTGGTGAACACACAATGGGATTTATAGATGATGTAACACAAAATTGTACACCTGAAATCTATGTAATTTTACTAACAATTGTCACCCCAATAAATTTTAAAAAAATAGCTTATATTTCAAAATGACAGTCTACCTGGGAGAGCCAATGTCTGATCAGAGGTGATCAGTGCAGTCAACCAATGTCAGAGTCCACCTCTTCTGAGAAAATCCAGGCCCAAACTTTGAAACCCAGACGCTCCATTGTTGCCTTCCTGTCCTGTCCAAACAGGACCAAAGCTTAGTGCTTCTCTCATTGACTCCTTTCATGCACAATCAGCTAAAATGACGGCAGAGTCTCAAAATTGCTACAAGATGGTTATAAAGTCTTTGTGTGGACAACTTTTCCACTTGGTGGTAAAACTAGAAGGCTTTATCACTCTTTTATAACTTTCCATATAATTTTTACAAAACCAAAGAGCCAGCATCAAAGACGACGGGCTGAAATGGTTCCCGTGATCGAAACCAAGCAGCAGAAGCCAGCGCTGAAAACATGAAGGCTCACATCTGCTCCACGACCTGCCCGCAGGACTTGGCCAGAGAACATAGCCCGGGAGCAGCAGATGCAGGAGGAGGCTCAAATGTAATCGTCATGCTGGGTTACTGAACACGGCCATAAAGACGGAGGCCGTGAAATGTGCTCCCCGTGTCCTCGCTCATCACGTGCCGGGAGACCAGGAGGCAACATGAAAGAGAAGCAGAACTTGGAGGCAGGGTGGTCTACACTGGGTCAGCCCACAGGTCAGCCACCTTGTTGAGCAGTGACAAAGGGTGGGCAGGCAGTCTGTGCTCCTGGCTGCACGCTACGTAAAGGTGGAAAGAAAGAGTTCAAAGTGGAGGTGGCCCATGCAGGGTCCAAAGCTGCACTTGGCCTCTTATCAGCTGTAGGACGGTGGGCAATTTACTTCACCCTTTTCAGCCTTAGTGAGCTCAACCGCACAGGAGGGATGTTAATTTCACTGTGCAGGGTTGATGGGAGCGTTGGAAAACAATGTGTGGATAGTACCAGGTACCACAAACATGGCTGCCATTATTAGGAACACGGGATGAAGGGAAGCAATTCGTTTCAGAGTTAAGAGCGTGGGTTCTCAAGTCCGATAGACCTGAATTGAGTCGCAGCTGTGTCTCTAAGTGTTACAACAGTCTATTTCACTTTTCTTGGCCTCGGGATCTCATCTGTGAAGCGGGACAGTGGAGCCGTACCTACCCGTCATGGCTTGAATGACGCCCCCTGGTTTTGCAACATGGCTGGGGTTGTCTCCAGGTGACCTCCTCAAATACACATAACAGAAAGCCAACCGTAACTTACCTCAATGGGTAGAGAAGGTAGAACTTGTAGGCATCCTTCTGTGGTGGTTGAGAGAAGAGTCAAGTTCTAAACATGCACCTGCGCACGTGCACACATGTGCAAACACACACAATACACACACCACAGTGGAGTTGGGGCGGAGTCGCTGACAACAGCCAGTCCTCCAGGCGCAAACTGAGAGTGCAAGTGGGCGGTGGCAGGGGTGTGGGGTCCTGAACCCGCATGTCTGAGTGATGGCGGAAACACTCAGCTCCCCATCGAGAGGGACTGTCACAGCCACGAAGATCCCGGGGCTGTTTCCAGAAGGAACACGCAGCGTGTCTCAAGGTAGGGGAGACCCCACCAGCTTCTCCCCCCACCTCTCGAAGGTCTGCCCCATGGCGCCACCCTCTCTACCCCTCGGTTCCCCTGCTAGGACACAGGGAGGACTCATTCTGTGTCCCCTGCCCCTACAACAAAGGACATGGCAGAAAGCCGGAGGAACGAGCAACTGCATTGCCACACATACTGCTCATCACCTAATGGAATGAGAAAGCAAGACCAAGAACACCTGGGGGAAGCACCAGGGTCTGTCCAGCCGTTCTGGGTGGAGTCCTGGCTGTCATGAGCATCACAGAGACCACCTGGAGAGCCACGTCTGCCCAGGGCAGCTGGCCATATCCTATTGACCCCGTCTGCTATGGGTTATAGGGAGCTTTCTGCCAGCACCTCTAAGCTCCACAGCTGGTGAACACCAGGCCATTTTCTGAACTGATTTCTGATATCCAGGCCCCATGTACCCACCTTACTCTCGCTTATTGGATGAAACACCAAGAGAAAGAAGCTGGGCGGGCCACCTCTGTGCTTCCCCAGCCTTTCCCACCACCGGGCTGGTGCTCCCCAGCTGTCTGCTGTGTTTCAGCCCAGACCTCAGCATCCCCTTACAGACCTCAGATGCTGGCTGGAGCCTGATCCACTTCCCTAAGGCCTCAACCTCTTCCAGAAACTTTCTTCCTCCTCCACCTTCTCCTCCCAAACATACCCTGGAAGAGATTTGGGATAGCTTCACTATTGCACAAGAAACCTCTGCAAAGAGAGCCAGAGACGTGTTCACCCTGCCTGCCTTCCATGGGACCCTGGCACCCAACCCAGGCCCAGCCGCACTTCCTGTCCAGTTGGTCACAGTGTGACCCGGCCATGGTGCCCTGGTGGACTCCCAACAGGTCCCAGCATCCTCACACCGTGAGCCAGGCCAGGGCAGTGACCACGGCCATGTACAGGGCCTGCCTGCTTCCTGCTGTCCATACTGTCCTCCCCTAACTGGAGCTGCCTCTTTTAGCTCTGAGTTTCCTTTTCTTGGGTCTTTCCATCCCTCTTCCTCCTCTTGGTCAGGGCCCCTCCTTCTGAAGGAAAAACACGATGTCTTGGGTAGATCTGGGTTGACATCCCGCTGTGCTGGTTTCCAGCTATGTGACCTTGGGAAAGTCACTGTCCTCTCTGTGCCTCCGTTTCTCCCTCAGTGAAGTGGGAGAACATTGTCAGCCTGAGGAGGTGCTGGGAAGGTGAATAATAAAACAAGTAAGAAGTCACGTCTGCCTGTGAGGCACTCACCCCGGCACATTAATCATTTCCCATCCCGGTGACCCTGACACCAGCACACTTCCCGCATCTCCACGCAAGTGACAAATGGTGGCTCTAAGAGGGGAAATGAGTGGCCCACGATGCGGGGCCACCCACAGATGTGAGAGGGCTCCTTGGAACTATGAAGAGTTTACAGATGTAGTGAGTTTAACTGAACCTCCAAGAACACGATTCCTGGAGCAAGACAGTCTGGGCTTGCAGCCCATCTGGGCCTCATCCTTGCTGTCTGACCTTGGGTGGCTTACCCATCCTTTCTGTGACTCAGTTTCCTCATCTGTAAATAGGGATGCTAATAGAACCTACCACACGTGGTGGTGTGTGAAGTGCAAATGCATTCATGCATGCAAAGTACAGTGCCCTGCACACAGAATGACTCAATAAATATCAGCTGCAATTATTATCATTAATCATGATTATTCCAAAAAGAGCAGCAGACAGGGGGTCAGGGGCACACAGGAGCCTCATTCTTGATGCAGCTTGTCCTGCAGTGGCGAGAACATGGATTTTGAGGTCAGATGGGGTTAGGCCCCAGGTCCACTCTGACCCATGCCAGCTGTGCCCCCCTTGAGCCCATGTGGTGTCGTCCTCTGTGCAGCGAGGCCACACCCACTCCAGGATGCAGGTCAGCCCCACCACAGTGTGCCTGAACCTGCTTGCAGAATACAAAGCTCCATCTGCAGAAGGGTCAGTGGCTGTTGTTGCTGCTGCTATGCCATAGGTGAGGACAGCTGGAGCCACCCAGGCATGCCACACAGCTCCTCAGCCAGTCAGCAGCCTCTCCACGCCCAGCCAGGGTCTTCATGACCTCAGGTGGCCATATCTTTCTGCTGGTCAGTCAGGAGAATGGGACGCCCTCCCAGTTACCAGCGAGTGTGAGACCAGGTATCTTGGCAGCCGGGCGGAGCTGACCTGCCCTCTCTTGACCCTGTACCGGGGGACCATAGGCATCCTTCCTCCCTGGGAGAGCGAGGGCTGTTATCAGTGTTCACAAAAGGCCCAAAAGCATCAGAGGGACTCATCTTGAAAAAGCTTCTCTCCTTGTTTTAATCAGCATCGTCATGAAGGAATGCCAAGAAAATATAAAGCTGTACCCTGAAGGAGGAAAACTACTTATCACATTACCCAATAATAATTATTACAATTCCCGGTGTTTATAATGTTTGGGAGATCAAAGTCAGAGGAGAAGGCCAAGATTACGTTACCCGGAAGGGTTTTTAATCATAGCATCTTTGGCATGTGGGTGCTGAGGATGAGGGCAGAACTGGGAGAGTAACTCTCACCGCCAACGCCCACCTTGGAAGTTGAGCATAAGAGCACAGGGTGAGCATGGGAGGGGTCTCTGACATCCTGTGTTTAAGCCCAGTGTCCTCCACCCATGCACCGTGGACCCCTGAACAAGTCATTTCCTGCTCAGAGCCTCAGTGAACCCATGGGGGGTGGGTCCTTCAAGTGGCCCCCTTCACCATATCCAGGAATGATACACGTGCCCTAAGCAATGGAAAACCCAAGGCATCTCCGACCTCATGACAGGGGGAGGAGGCTCAGGGTCTACGGGAGCTGAAGGTGGGGCACCATCACCAAAGGGGAGGGAGGGCCTGTCAAATGAGAGGCTTGAACCGAGTGTTAAGACCAACAAGTTTTCTGAGGAAACATGGAAGCCAAGGGGGACCAGGCAGAGGGCCAAGGACAGCAGACCATGGTGCATTCACGGAGCCACACCTGACACAGGTGTACTGCTGAATACCCATGCCCTGAAGCCCACACTCGGATGCACACAGGACCAGGCAGACTCAGCCATGTGGCATGTGGGGTACACAGCATCACAAACTAAGAGTGTTCCATGCTCACCTCCCCTGCTCTCCCTGCCTCTCCCACCATCAGCACAGAATGTCACCTCTGGAGTGGGCTGGCTCCTACTGGAGTGGGCTGGCTCCTACCCAAAGGAGCTGAGAGGATGCCCCACCTTGGTCTTTAGAAGCATCTGAAAGTCCCCCACCTGCATTTTGCTCTGGCTACATCATAAGCTTCCAGCCCCCCTTCCAGGCCCCTGCCCTCCTGCTCTGTCACTTGCGGCTGCTACCAAAATACCATCGACCAGCAGCCTAAACAACACACTTAACTTCTTGCAGATCTGGATGCTGGGAAGTCCGAGATCAAGGTGACAGTAGATGTGGAGTCTGGCAAAGATCTCTTCCTGGTTTGTGGACAGAGGCTCATTGTGTTCTCACGTGGCTGGGGGTATGGATCGGGGTGAGAAAAAGAGAAAGACCTCTTGTCTTTTCTCATTAGGGCACTAATCCCATCAGGAGGGCTCCACCCAAATGACCTCATCTAATCCTAACCAGCTCCCAAAGATCCCATCTCCAAACGGCACCTCATTGGGGATTCGGGTTTCAACATGTGAGCTTTTCAGGGATACGAACATTCAGTCGCCACAGAATTCACACGCCTTGTCTCCTGCCCTCCACCTGGACACCCGTCACGTTTAGTTCCTTTACTTCAGCTCACGTTAAAGGCCCGTCTGGGTATTGCCACTGGGGAAAGCCTCACTGTCCTCTAAGAGTTCCTCACTGGAGGAAACTCAGACACGGTGTTTGTCAAGGAGAAGTAGTGCTTCAACCAGCAGGCCAGACCCAGCCCACCAATATACTTCGTCACACTTGCAGACTGTTTTAAAAAAGTTTTTTTCAGTTAAAGTTTATTGGGGTGACAACGGTTAGTAAAGTTACACAGATTTCAGGTGTACAATTCTGTCTTACATTATCTATAAATCCCATTGTGTGTTCACCACCCAGAGTCAGTTCTCCTTCCATCACCATATATTTGATCCCATTTACCCTCATCTCTCACCCCCCTCCCCCTTTACCCTCTCTGGTAACCATTAAACTGTTGTCTGTGTCTATGAGTTGTTGTTTCTTTATTTGTTTGCCTTGTTCCTTTGTTGCTTTCAGTTTTATATACCACATACCAGTGAAATCATATAGTTCTCTGCTTTTTCTGTCTGACTTATTTCGCTTAGCATTATATTCTCAAGATCCATCCATGTTGTCGCAAATGGCACTATCTCATCTTTTCTTACCACCGAATAGTATTCCATTGTGTGTATATACCACAACTTCTTTATCCATTCATCTATCAAAAAACACTTTGGTCGTTTCCATGTCTTGGCCACCGTAAATAAAGCTGCAATGAACATTGGAGCACACGTGTCTTTATGGATAAATGTTTTCATATTTTTTGGGTAGATACCCAGGAGAGGGATTGCTGGGTCATGTGGTAATTCTATTCGTAATTTGTTGAGGAACCTCCACACTGCCTTCCATAACGGCTGCACCAGTCTGCATTCCCACCAACAGTGTATGAGGGTTCCTTTTTCTCCACAGCCTCTCCAACACTCGTTACTATTTTTCTTGTTGACAACAGCCGTTCTTAGAAGTCAGTCATTACAGATCAGCTTTCACAGATGGCCCTGCAGGAGCCACTGGGATGCACCCCTCTCTCAGCTGCAGCCCCACTGTAGACAGGACACACCCTCTTCAGTTGAGCAGGGGCCCCAACCCACCCCACTCCCTTCAACTTTATTCCACCTGCCGGGATCCTGCAGGCACGTGTGTTTGCGGCCTCTGGGACCACAGACTCCAAGGGCACCATTAACCAATTTCTGTCTGTTTTGTATGGGAGTTGTCTTATTGAACTTGTCACACTGTGAGCATTCTACAGGAAACCCCCCAGAAATCCCGAGTCCCATTTCCCACTGTGTAGAAGGAAACACTGTGACTGGGAAGGCAGAAGGCCTTGGCAGGCTTCCCATATTCACTTTGCATTTGACGACTTGCACAGCACCTCAGGGAAGTAGGTGCTGGGCTCTGTTTCCAAACACCAGAGCACAGCTTTGAGAAGTTGGAGGACGTGCCCAAGGTCACCCAGCCAGCAAGACTCAGAGCTCAGGCTGGGCCCAGGAGTTCTGACCCTCCGTCCAGTGTTTTTCCCACCACACAAGGGCTGCCTTCTATGTAGAAAGGGGAGTTGGAGACCCAGGGAGGCCCAAAACCACACAGGTCCCAATGTCACACAATCATCAACAATAAAGGGGTCAGCGAATGAGCAAATGATTTTCATCTGTTCCACAAACATTTCTCTGAAACCCCAAAAGTTGAAAGTATATGTGTAAGAAAAGTTTCTCTTACACACACACACACACACACACACACACACACACACACACACACACAGCCTTTGGCTCATTGGATAGAACACACTTGAGTATCACCGGCCTTAGCTGCCCGGAGACAGCCCAGCAAGCATCAGCCCCCGACCGCCAAAGGGATGTTTGTTTCTTATTAAGCTGATCTGGTCTAGATCATAGATAAGGCAGGATCATGTCTTCAAATGCAAAAGCAAAATCTTTGAACAGAATCTCCCAATTAACAGTCTTCAGGGGCCAGGGCCTGGGGAGGTCTGTGACCATGACATGTGTGGACATTCTGTCACAGCAGGGGAAGGGAAAATAGGGAGAGGGGAGTCATGCTCCTTCCTGATTGCCTCGGATTTCAAGAACACCTCTTCTCTCTAGAACAATCCTAGAATGAATGAGTGAATCATTTATTTAGCTTTTGGCCTGGTTTAAGGGGTGCAAGAGGACACAGGCACCCTTCTGACAGGAACTCCTGGTCTAGGGAGAGAGAATGGCAATGAAATGAGAGGTGACGGCAGACTCTTAAGGCTGCTGTGATGACTATCCCCCAAATGTGTCTCCCTAGTCACACCACACGCTTCAGCGGTGCTGGATCTTCTCACCACACAGCCTTTGCTTCCTTGCTCCCTCGGCCTCTGGTGCCTTTCCTGGGTTCTGCCATCTGCCAGGTTGCTCTGATCTCCCAGACCTCCATCAGTTGTCTGCTCCACAGACAAGTCTTTCTTGCTCCCCCGACATGAAGGAAATATTTATCACTGCAGCCTGTTTATGTCTTCAGGACCTGTATCACACTTTCTTCGTGTGTGTGTGTGTGTGTGTGTGTGTGTGTGTGTGTGTGTGTGTGTGTCTTCCCCACTAGACTGGAAGTTCCTTGAGGGCAAGAACAAGGCCTGGTTTCCATCCCAGGGTAGTTTAGGATGGTACCAATAAGAGAATCTTGGAACTGAGAGGGACTCACCTGGTCCAATACCCCACAAAGTACTCGAATCCCCTCTGCAGTTCTTTAGGGGCAGCTGACCATCATCTGCTTGGTTACCTCCTGTGATGGAGAGCTCATGTTCTTCCAAGGCAGCCAACCCCATCCTTGAGGGACTTTGATTATTAAAAAGGTCTTTCTCACAAGGAGCCAAAATTTACCACTCTGCAGCTTCTGCTTCCTGGTCCCCAGTCTGTCCTTCAGGGCCTCTCAGAACAAGCTGCTTCTCTGTTCCCCTCGGAGTGGTACTCGGATACTGGAAGACAGTGATCTGGTCCCTCCTGAATTTTCTCAAGGACGATACTCAGGTCCTCTGGCTCCTCCTCATGTAACTTCTTTTGGAATTCTTAGGCCACTTCGGCCACCTTCCCCTGGACCTACTGATGAATGCTTCAAATGTTCTAATCAACATTTTAACCGTGGGGACCTTTCTCCAAGGCAGAATGACCTGCTAGAAAGCCTGAGATGATGGAATTTCAACATGAGAGAAGCTAGTTGTGTGAGAGGTAGTCATGCTGTTTGTCACCTTTCAGCCCCAATTTTTCCATCCAAAAAGTGAGGATAATATTAATTGTGCCCACTTTATGAGGTTATCCTGAGGATGAGATGAAGTAATGGCTTGTGAAAGATGCTATAAAGATCCTAAAAGGCTCTGTGTGTACATCAGACGGGGACAGCCGACATTTGTTACTTCTACTGTGTCACAGGCTCTCTTCCTCTGATTTTAAATTCCTTTCTTGAGGCCAATTGTTTTAAACATCCCTTAATAATTGGGTAAGAATTCAGATAAGAGAAAGGAAACAAGTGGATAAATTTAGATTTTAAAAAAAAGGATTGTTTAACTCTGGATTACAATCATCAAATTGTCAAACAAATCCCATGTCATAGGTTCTGACAGATCCCACGTTAATTTTTAAGGTCAATGTTGAAAACAACAACTTTCTAATGAGGTTAAAAACATGTAATAATTCTCCAGGCAATTAAATGAATATCATCTGCTTTACCTCACGCTGAATTTGTCATTTTCAACATTTCTTCTAAAGGGTAGAGTAGCTCTTTCAGACCCCATGATATTTTTCCCCAATTGCATGATATCTCAAAAGTCACAAGACCGTAGACTCTCAGTACCAGTGAGGACAAAAGATATCATCTAGTCTGCATCTCTCTTTTCAAAATGGAACATCTCTGATGCAGAGGAGGGATGGGGGTTGCCCATGACCACAGAGTTGGTGGCAGAACCAGGACCAATTTGGATTTGAAAAGGCAGTGACCTGGTGAAGCACAGGCTTTAAAGCTCCTTCAAGACAATCAAAAGGCTCTCTGAGCAAGGCACTCAGCCCTTTAATAGCCTGTGGACCCCATCTTTGAATCGAAAGGAACAAGAAACCAAAACAATATCAAAAAAAAAAAAGAACAAAGTTGAAGGACTCACACTCCCTGATTTCAAACTTATTACAATGTTACAGTAATCAGCACAATATGGTATTGGCAAAAGGATAGATATATTCATCAGTGGAATAGCATGAGAATCCTGGAATAAACCCTTACATTTATGGCCAATTGATTCTTTACTAGGGTTCCAGGACAATAAAATGGAGAAAGAATCGTTTTGCAACAAACAACGCCGGGACAACCAGATACGAACACATGCAAAAAAGTGAAGTTGTACCTTTACCGCACACATATACAAAATTCAACTCAACGTGGATCAAACACCTAAATATAAAATTACAAAGCTCTTAGAAGACAATGTAGAAGTAAATCTTTGTGAGCTAGGTTAAGCGACTCTTTCTTAGATAGGACAACAAAAGCAAAAACAGCAAAAGAAAAACTAGGTAAATTGGACTTCATCTAAATTTAAAACTTTCATACTTCATAGGATACTATCAAGGAATGAAAAGATAACCTACAGAATGGGAAACAATATTTGCAAGTCATAGGTCTCATAAGGGATTTAAATCCAGAATATACAACATAACTCTTACAACTCCATGATAAAAAAACATACATAACCTAATATAAACAAGGGAAACGTCTGAACAGACATTTCTCCAAAGAAAATATACAAACGGCCAACAAGGATATGAAAAGATGCTCGACATCACTAATCATCAGGGAAATGTAAACTGACCCGACAATTGGACACCACTTCATGCCCACTAGAATGGCTGGACGCAAAAGGATGGACAGTAACATTTGTTGATGAGTTTGCAGACTTCCTATCACTGGTGTGAATGTAAAATTATACAGCCTCCTTGGTAAAAAGTTTGGCCGTTACCCAAATGTTAAAGGTAGAGTTACCATATGACTCAACAATTCTACTCCTAGGTATCCACCCAAGAGAAATAAAAACATACATTTTCACAAAGCTTGTACATGAATGTTCCAGCGGCATTATCCTTTGTCTGTATTCCAAAACAGACAACGAGGAGAAACAACCCAAGTGTCCGTCACCCGATGAATGGATGAAAAAATGTGGTATGTCCACCAAAGTGTAATATTATGTAGCAATAAAAAGGAGTGAAGTGCTGATACGTGCTACAACATGGATGAACCTCAAAAGCATTCTAATCGTGAAAGAGGCCAGCCATAACAGAACACATATTATTACCTGATTGCACTTAGTTGAAATGGCCAGAACAGACAAACTCACAGAGACAGAAGTAGACTAATAGTTGCCCAGGAATGGCAACAGGAGGCGAGAGCTTTTCATGGGACAGGATTTCTTTTTGGGGAGATGAAAATATTCTAAGATTAGACTGCAGTGATCATTGCATAACTTTGCAAATACGCTAAAAACTATTGACCTGTACACTTCCAATGGGTGAACTTTATGTATGTGCATTATATGTTAATAAAGCTCTTTTTAAAAAGGACAGGGATAAATTCAAACCTTCATACATTCATAATTCCACATTCATTGAATGACTACTATGTTCTAGAATGTAGGGTGCAATAATGAACCCACCTTCCAGAAGCACCCTACATTCTGTTGGATGCTAGAGACGTGAAGCAACAAACGAACTCGTCTGTGGGTCAAATCCAGCCCATTTTTGCCAATAATGTTTTATTGAAACACAGCCATTCTCATCCACTGACATATTGTCTATGGATCTTTTCCCACCACAACGGCAAGAATGAGTAATTGCAGCGGAGACCATATAGATCGAAAAGCTGAAAATATCTACTGTCTGTAACTTTATAGGAAGTTTGCCAATTCCTGCTATAGAATATTGGGTGATGCTATGCGCTAAGAGTTCAAATAAAACAGGAGAAGAGGGGAGCTCGTAGCAGGAGCTGCCTTTGAGGGCATGTGAAGAGAGAAGGCCTTTGTGAGAAGGCGGCACGGGAAACCCTAACAAGGGGATAGAGAGAGTCATGTAACCCTCTATGTGCAAAGTGTTTCAGGAAGAAGGACCAGAAAGTGAAACGGTGGGCACCAGCATGGCAAGACTCTGTCCTGGGAGCCATGTGAGCTGGGGTGAGTCACAGCAGAGACAGCAATCCCCAGATGGCCGAGCCCACGACACCAACTCAGGCCAGGAGATCCCTGAGATAATTTCAGAAACTCTTGGGATAGCAGACATGACAATCCATTTCACTTCAGTACAGGAGAATCACCAAAAGCCATTGGTGAGAAGTCAGTTAGATGAAGCTGTGCTTTAGAAAAGAAACGCCGACATGGTCAGCCCTAGACTCTCAGGCTGATGGAAGCTGTCACGACCACATAAAGAATGTTTTGGCATGAGGGGTGGTAATGGCCATGCAGGACCTAAGTTAGAAATGTAACTTCATCACTTACTGGCTGTGTGATGCAGGAATGGGTATATAATTATGTGTCATTATATTATTATACGAAGGACTCATTATCTCAGGTAAGGCAGCCTCCCTCTTTGAATCCCCACTGCCTCAGATGTGAGTGATGATAATACCCACTCCCCAATATGTACAATTGCCCACCCTGAGCCGGGCGTGGGGGTTCCTCAGGTTGTGCTGTTGAAGCTGAAAGAGGTCAGCGGTCGCAAACAGTTCACACTCTTGAAGGACACCTCCTCTTGGAGTGCCACAAGTCTCTGAGCTCCACTGACACATAAATGCCCCAAGGTAGAGTGATGGACCCTCTACTGTCTAATCCTGGATAAGAAAAACACAAATATCCCCACGTCACATCTGCAAGCCTCAAAACCTTAAAATAAATTAACCCTCTATAGGATACATTGAAAATTCCAATTGCTTTTGTTGACAAGGTCAGTTTGGAGACAGCATCCAAAATGTTTTAGAAATACATCCGGATCTTTGTGTTGTTTCATGGTATGGCTGGGGCACCCCTTTGTCTTATCTCATAGGAATTCAGGAGGATGACCAAGCCGCCACACAGAATGGGACCAGATGGCCTTACGGTGCAGGGAGTCTGTAGGGTGACGGCTGCACTGGCGAATCCCCGAAGACGTATAGTCCTGCTGGGCAGCTGGCATCCCAGAGAACCTCACCCTGGTGGTATTTTCACAGTAAGGAGGCTCATCGCCGCTGAGACGAAGAAGCTCGAGGGAGTTACCCTGTCCGCACCTTGAAGGAATTACTGGTGCCACGGTCCCCGGAGCTTCACCTCCCCTCTCTAAAGATTGGCGTCACAACAAACTACAGTCTGACTGCAAGGTCCTCCTTCCCCCTCCAACAGGGAGCGTCTGCCTTCATCACTGGAAATTCTCCCCGGTCTGGAGGACCCAGTCCCCTCTTCCCAACCTGCCTTCCACAAATCCGTGATCCACCTGGGAACCAAGAGACCCAGGACTTGTCCAGCTCATTGCCCCCAAGCTCCAAACTTCCTAAAGGGAAGGAATCCTTTGCTCAAAGTAAACCTTGGGCAGAATGTGCCTGGGGCATCAAACAGGTAAACACGGAGGCGCACTTGTTAAGTTGGTGGGCGTGACCCTCCCCCCCCCCACCCCCGCCACAGGTGTCTCTTCCTCCTGCTCCACTCCACAGTCTATTGGACCCACCAGGAATCCAGGAAGCAAGTCTGAAAACAGCAGGCTAACCTAATCTCTTTATTTTACAGATAAGAAAACTGACCCAGGGACGGGAAATGCCTTGCTCGAAGGTCATGGCAAAATCTGACCCAGGCTTTAATTCCTTTGGTTTAGGGCTTGGCCATCTTTTTCAGTAAAGGGACAGCTAGTAAATATTTTTGGCTGTGAGGGCATTAGGTCATCTCAGGCATTGCCTCCTCCAGGAAGCCCCTCTGAGCTCCCACAGGGTCTGTGCCATGTCTAGTATTGCACCTGGGAAATCACGTTGCACCAGTTCTGGAAGAGTCTACCACTCCTCTGGGCGATGGCAGGAACCACATCTACTCATGCCTGAATCCCAGCCTCTGGTCCAAGGCTTGACCCACAGCAGAGACTCTGTCTCTGCATCTGCACTATTATCTGTCCCTTTATTCTAGCTTTGGTTTTCCCCTTCCTTGCTGAGGGGGGGGGGGGGTCTTCTGTCTGCCAGGACAAAAGAGACACATGCTTGCTGGTCACCTCTTTGAAGGCTATTAGGCTACTATGGTACTTTGAAAGGAAATGATTATGTCCCTGCCTAAATGGGGGAGGAAGAAACTTCACTGGCTCCCAGGGGCCACCAGAGCTGGGTAAACCAGAGCCAACTCGGAGCACGTCCAACATAGTATGGCCAGTCTGTGGCCCTGTGGGTGGCTGTGGGGGAGCCTCCATCAGGCCTGCCCTGCAGCTACAAGCCCCAGAGGCCATCACAGGTGGCAGGATCATCTGTAAACACACAGGTGTCGGGCATAGCGCAGTGGAAGCAGTCTCAGCCCATGCAGGGCTCTGCCTCCCAAACCCGCAAAGCTACAGAGTGAATCCCTGTGTCGACTTGGCCAGACAGCAGCCCACACCTGTGGCGGATGGAGGTACCAGGAGCAGTCCCATCCCTTCCTTCTTTTCTTCCCTTCCTCCCTTCAATAAATATAAATATTTAGTCAGCCCAGCCCTGGTTGGCCCTGGGACACAGAAAAATGTTATGGTCTCATAAATAGCTTCCTGTCACTCTACCTGGTGACACGAGTGGACGACACCCTGTCTTAGGCTCAGGGCCATGTACTGCTGAGGACGCACACTCTGCCCTCAGGGAGCTTGAAATGTGAGTGACAAGCACAGTCAGACAATAACCAAGTAATCCCACGAGGACATGTGCAGTGATAGCCCTACTGTGTGCTGAGGAGGAGAAGGGGATGATCGAGGCAAAGAACAACAACAGTAATAACGACCGTAGGCACACAGTCCCCACCATGTGCTGGGCACTGCTCCAAGAGTGTCACGGGCACTGATTTCTTCACAGCCACCCTAAGACCAGGCGCTTCCATCACCCTCATTTTAACACAGAAGCACACAGAGGAGGAGGAAATTGCACAAGCTCAACCGACCATGAAGGGCTGGGTGGGGAGCCCGCAAACCCAGAAAGGCTGGCTAAGGGGGGACATCTGAACAAAGACTAGAAGGGTGAGTGGCAGTTAACTAGGGAGACCCGGGACGTTCCAGGCAGAGCAGGGCCAGGTGCTGTCCCCGTGGCAGGAAGCAAAGCAGGAGGGGACTCCTGTGATGGTCTAAGCAGTGACTAATGAGTCAGTTACACAAAATGCCTGGGATCCTCCTCCTGACCCCGCACCCCAGCCACCATGGGTCTCCTCCACTGGCTCTCACGTCCTTCCTCCGAGGGATGTCATGGCTTTGCCCAGCTGCCTCTCTTCCAATGGCTAAGCTCCTTGTGTGTTTGGGGCAAAGAACAGAGAGGACCCCCTTGTTTCACGTTGGCTTTCCAGAGCCTAGCACCTGCCTGACAAGTGGTAAGTGCACAGAAAGTTTTATTGGGAAAGTGGGCGTGCCATGGCTTCTGTCCTGCATAGTATGGGGGTGACAGTGGATGGAGCAAGACAAAGACGTAGCACAGGACACGGCCCACCAGCTCTCCCCACCACCGCACCTCTCTGAGGAGTTCACAGTGGGGAGGGGGAGAGATTCACAAGACTAATGCCTGGTGGTGCCTGGGATTGGATCCTGGAATAGAAAAGGGACCTTATTGGAAAAACTAGTGACACCCAAATGAAGTCTGGAGTTTTGTTAGCGGTAACAATGGTTTCTTACTTGTGGCTAATGTCCCAGGGTAATATGAGGCGATTACATTAGAGGGGATGAAACTGGGGGAGGGCTTTACAGGACTGTGTAAATCCAAAATGATTCCAAAATAAAAAGGATATTGCACAAATTTGTAAGACATTTGGGAAAATTTGAACACTGGGCAGTGGATACTATTGAGGAATCAATGTTAGTTTTTAGGCTTAATAATTGTATTCAAGTTCTGCTTCTCATTCAGCTCTTAGGTATCTGCTAGAAAGACATACTGGAGTCTCAACTGATGTAATTATCTGGCCTCACATAATCCAAGTGAGTTAGGGTGGAGTGTAGCTGGAGCAGGGTTATACTAACGACTTAAAATTGGCCATGAGCTGATAAGCACTGAAGCAGAAACGGGTACGGGGTTCACCTGCATTGGTATGGGTTTCAAATGTTCTACAATAAAAAGTAGTTTTTCAAATGTTAACTCTATTGACTAAATACCCGCCGGGAAACAGGATTACTGGGTCACATGACAATGGTTCGTGAAACCAGAATCTCACAGAGATCCCCGCAGCCGCACCTTCACTGCAGCACCAGTCACAACAGCCAAGACGTGGAAGCCGCCCGAGTGTCCACGGACAGGTGTTAGTAAAGAAAAGGTGGCATATACTCTTACATTCAATGGAGTATTATTCAGTCCTTACAAAGCAGAAATTCTGCCCTACGTAACAACACGGATGAACCCTGAGGACATTAAACTAAGTTAAATAAACCAGTCACTGGAGGACAAATACAGCAACATTCCACTTGTATGAGGTAATCAGTAACAATCTAGAATAGTCAGACTCATAGAACAAAGACTACAAGGTCTGACAGTTAAGTTCACAAACTCATCCTAGAAAAAGTGCTCCATACCTCATTGCTGAATATCACTACGGTCACCTTTGTAGCACTCCCCTTGGGAAGCTATGCACTGACACCAGCACCTAGTCCATCCTTCAAAGCAATTTTGGAACTCTTTTTCTGGAATGGCCATCATATTACCCTTGATGTCCTGAATGTCATCCAAATGTCTTCCTTTCAATATTTCCTTTATCTTCGGGTAAAGAAAGAAGTCATTGGGGGCCAGATCAGGTGAGTAGGGAGGGTGTTCCAATACAGTTATTTGTTTACTAGCTAAAAACTTCCTCACACATAATGCCCTGTGAGCTGGGGCATTGTCGTGATGCAAGAGCCATGAATTATTGGCAAAAATTTCAGGTCGTTTTCACCTAACTTTTTCATGTGGCCTTTTCAGCACTTCCAAATAGTAAACTTGGTGAACTATTTGTCCAGTTGGTACAAATTCATAATGAATAATCCCTCTGATATCAAAAAAAGTTTAGTAAAATTGCCCAACAAGTTTGCGAACTTAATTGTCAGATCTCATAGAATGGTGGTTGCCAGGGGCTGGGGTGGGGGAGGGGATGTGCTCATCGAGGGGTAGGAAGTTGCAATTGTGCCAGAGGGATAAGTTCCTGAGATCTGCTGTGCCGATGGATGATGACACGGCATTGTACACTTAAAACTCTGTTAAAAGGGTAGATCTCATGTTAAGTGTTCCTACCACAATAAAATAGGCTAAAATAAAATGAATTCTAGACACAGGTTGTCTGGGTTCAAAGTCTAGGTTACTAGTTAGGATGCTTAACCTTTCTGAGCCCAGTTTCCTCACTGGCAGAATGGAGTCATTAGAACCCTAGCCCTTAGTGGCAATCAGGTCAGTTAATGCAGGACGAGCTCTCCGGAAGACAGCCTTTGTGTCCAGAGCTCGACAAATATTAGCCATTGTTCCTAAAGCGAATTTAGTAGTAAGTTTTTATTTTCCGCCGTTATGTGTATTATGTTCATTTGGGAACCTTCTACAGAGTTCTTACTCCAGGTAATGGAGAGTGGTGGCCGAGGGCAAGGAAGCATCACTTTAAATAAAATTAAAATTTAGAGCAGTGAAGACACGTGGTGACATGGAATATTCCAGTGGGGCTGGCAGAGGAACAAATGGGGACCAGACTGCTGGTGAGAGGCCAGAGATACCCCAGACAGAAGAGGAAGCTGAAAGAACAGGACAGAGCAGGCCTGTGAGGGGAGAAGGGGGGGCAGAGGATAACCATGGGTGGGCTTTTGTCCCCTGAGGGGGCTGGGGGAAGGCGAGAGGCCAGAGCTGCAGCCAGACAGAGGACTAGTGAGCCAGCAGGTTGAGTGACAGGGAGAGCCAGGCTGAGAGAGCTCCAGAAGGGCTGAGGGGCCAACAGGTTAGGGAAATGCCTCCAGTCTGATGGAGGGGGAGGCCGGTTGACCTCTGAAAGGACCCTTTCAGGTGAGCAGGAAGCCACAGGTAAGTGATGCAGGCAGTCAGCTGCAACTCTTCCCCAGGTCTGCTGAAAAGGGAAGGCAGGGTGGCACTGCCTTTGGGAGCGCGTAGGGTCAGGGCAAGGACTGCGGGTGACAGGAAGAGGGCAGGTGGCCAGGCAGATGCCACCTGGCGAGAGGGGTGGAGAAGGGGAAGAAATCATTGGTGGCAGAGCCATCAATCAGCCCTATGTCCAAATCATGTCCCGAATCTCTGCATCATCCTTCCATTGGGCTAATCTGGTCCAAGCTGCCACCATCTTTTACTTCCTGCCCCACCCCCTTCATTGTGTTCTTTAAAGATCAGATGGAGTTATGTCATGTGGGGTGTAATGCAGGGTCTCTGGCCCCGCTCCCCACATAAGAACGCAGGACATGGTGAGGCCAGAAAGGAACACCAACAGAACCATAGATAGGGCAGTCACACCAACTATATTCTCGCTGGCAGCTGGATTGGAGACACAGGAAGTAGGAGCCACACTATCCGCAACCTGCTGTCCACTTTTCTCTGCCAGCCAACCTCACTTGCTAGCTGCAATCGCCATGCTAACTGCAATCCGTGCTTGCTAGCCCAGCCACAATCTTCTTGCTAGACCCCATTTTCTGCTAGCGTAGCCACGGCAGTTATATTAGAGGCCAATGGCTCACTGGTTATAGCTGACGGCCAACTAGCCACAGCTGATGGCCATCCAATCACAGTAGACGGCCATCTACTACCCGAGTGAGCACCTTTCCACATGAGGGCAAGAGCCTGGAAACTGCACTCCTGGCTCTGTCCCCATAAGTTACCTTTTGAAACTGTAAACTAGATCATACTGCCCCGTTGAAAACCCTCTTGGGCTCTCATCACATGTAAAGTAAGATCCGAACTTTTTACCCTGGTTCCCACACTCTATTCTCAAGGCTGCCTATCTCTTTCCCTTCTCATCTCTGGAACATTGTTTGGAGACCCGAGTTCCTGCCATCCCAGGAAACCTACCATTTGCATGTAATTTTGCTGTTCTTCCCATGTAACAGTGGAGACTAAATAAGACTTGGCTCCATGACATTTAAGCTAAAACCTGAGTGACAGGAAGACCTGAATGCCAGATGCAGAGAACCGTAGAACTAACGGCCTAAGTCAGGAGCAAGACGGCCAGTTTGGCTGAAGTACAGTGAGCAAGGGTACAGAAGGCTCTGAAATGATGTTTCGGTCAGCCCTTGCTGCGTAACAAATCAGCCTAAAGCTTAATGGCTTAAACCACAATAATCTAGTATTTCTCCTGATCCCATGGGCTGTCTGGGCAGTTCCTCTGCTGGTGTCACCTGCTAAAGCAGCTGCAGTCACATTCCACTGGAGGATTGGCTTGGCTGGGATGTCCAAGGAGGCAGCCCTCACATGTCTGGCAGTTTAAGCTGTGTTGGCTGGTGTACCTCAGTTCCCTCCATACGGCACAGCCTTGGCATATGGCAAACTGTGATTCACCTGCCTGACACCTGTTCCTCACTCTACTCTGGACCTGTAGCTTTTTCCAGTGAAAGCCCAAAGGAAACATCTCATCATGGGGGGATTTTAGGAACACTAGGGACAGTCCTCCAAATGTAAGCCCTCTGACCATTTGGCCCCTCCAGCTGAAATCTATGCCCAATGGAATGTAAAGTGACACCACAGCTAAGCCATGACAGATTATTGGTCCTGGAGGGCCCGTGAGCTAAGACTTTCCTCTCCCAGAGCAGGACTGGTGATCAGAGGGAGGGTGGGCACCACACCTGGCAGCCTTCAAGTTTCCTGCCCTGAGATTGTCCCTACTCAATGGCAGTTTGAGAGTCCGTGAAACCAGCCTGTAGTAAGCTGTTTAGAGTAGGATGGGAGAAAAGGAGTATGAGGTGGAAGTGACATTGTTTAAGGAGAAAAGCAGAACAGCGGAAAGGACTTTGTTTGGCATTAGTCATGGAACTTCTATGACCCTCGGGCTTCTCTTCATTAAAATGAAAGAATGAAGCAAAGGAGGTGGGCATGTTTGGAACTCCTTACAGTTCCCTGTATGTGTTCAGTGCCCTGTGTTCTGTGCCTGTGAAGAGAGGATATCCTGCTCCACGATACTTTGTTGATTGGGAAATCTTTGGTCTACCAATACAGACACCAGAATCAGACCTGTGAAACTCTGTGAGATGAAAATTTAAGTCTGAGCCACATGAGAAAGAAAATGCACAACGACTCTGGGAATCAAGAAGCCAGAGCATCTGATGCTAAGCCGTCGGTTCGTTTGAGTTTTCAGGGAGAGGGGTGGAAATCTCTCCATCTGCACGTACTTAGAAAAGCCAGCACAGGAATCTCCCGACAGCACCACACTCCCGAATACCACTGAGGCACTCCACGGAACACTTCAGTTGCAAAGTAACAATTTCTGTTTCTCTGGATTGCCACGAGTCCTCTTTTATTGATGTCATAAAGTAGGTATTTACGAGACAAGGTTATTAAGATCAACAGGATAAATGGAACACCTAATTCTGTCTCTTTCAGGGCGGCACAAAGCATTCTCCTGGAACCATCCCAAACAAATAAAGGGACCGGGGCGCTGTCACTTAGGCCTAATCCCAAAGCAAAGAGTTCACCCTATTAACAGTGAGTCACTTTTTACATGCTTCTTTGAGTTGAAAATTCTCTTGGCCCTAAGTAGCCTTTATTGAAAATTAAAAGGAAAGAAAAGTACAGGTCAGAATTCACCGTGCAACTGGATAACCACATTTATAACCAGGCTGGCAGCCCTGGTTTTCATTTCAACAGAAGAGAAAAATAACAGAGAGAGAAAAGAGCCCTCTGTTTTTTAAGTCATTTGGACACGTGTAACTGGTTTATCTGATGCCTCTTTTGAGGGAAAATGTTCCAGTGTTGGTTGGGGGCGTGGTGAGTCGGATTCTGCTTTGGAATTCAGAAACCAAGGCTCGGTGACTTGTCCACAAACCAAGAAGGTAGAAGACAATGACGTCGAGCCTTCTTCCTCTGATTCTTGATCCAGGGCTCTTTTCACCACACCCAGGGAGCAGCAGTGGGCTCAGCTGGACCAGTTCGGGAATCGATCTGCCAGGGTTAAAATCCTGCCTCCACCACGTACAAGTAGTGAGGCCGAGGCAGGTAGCTCATCAGCCTCTCTGTGCCTCCGTTTGCTCACCTGAGAAACAGGTGGCCGTGGCAGAATGTGGTGGTAACAACGATCAAAGTGTTGTCTTAGGATTGTCTGAGATAATGAGACAATATCTAGTTGAGACAACGCAAGGAGGCACTTAGGAAGGTGCAGGGCATATATTAAGCACTCAGTAAGTGATAACTTAAATTGTTGCACTTCGTTCTTCAGGTGAAAAACTTTATAGACGAGAAAATGAGGCTCACAGAAGTGTGGCGACTAGTCCAAGTTTGCACAGCAAGCGACAGAGCCAGGGCAATGATCAGACACTCGTAGGAGCAAAGGCCTTCAAGGGCGACTGTTTCTGTCCCAATGGGATGCAGAAAATGACAGCTGTGGCCCTGTATAAGGAGCTAGTTGATGGTGTCCCAGGATGAGACCCAGGTCCTAACCCTTTGCTCTTTCTCTCCTCGTCACGTAGCCCCTTTAGGTCCTAATTGGGTGGAGAGGCGAAGGCACTCCTGAGCCAGCAAGAGCCATGGACCAGGGAATGGCCCCAAGGGGTGAGCGTCAGCGTCCCCCACAGCCCCTCATGGTCTAGCGTGGTGCCTGCTCTTTTCCCCAAGGGGGCTTCCTGGCAGCACTGCTCAGCCTTCACAGTCTTCCTTTCTGGGTGAGTATAGTTTTATGATGGGGGAGACAGCCTATGCCCTGACAATAGCAGAATTACCACGTGGGCAAGGCAAAGATGCCGTCAGATCCAACATCCCAGGAAGTGGGGCCTCCTCTGTTGTCATGACTCGTCTTTCTGCAAACGTTGGCAATGGGAGCCCAGGAGGGGCATTTTCAAGTGTAAATGATCTAACTGCCTGGAGCACGGGTCATTCCCTAATGACACGGCTGGCTGCTGAGGCAGGTGCCCTGAGCTCATGTACAAGTAGAGGCCAGGTTGGGGGACACGGAGGTCAGAGCTGGGAGGTACACAGACGATCAAGGCTTCACGCCTGCTTTTTTACAGATGAAGACACAGAGCCCAGAAGTGAACAGTGCACCTCAGTCTCAGGACAAGCCAGTGGCAGAGTTCAGTCATTCATTCACCAAACTTTTACGGAGCCCGTCCTCCACTGGGCCCTGCTCGGCACTGGGGATCAAAACGTGAAGAAGACAACTGACTCAACCCCTGCCTCTAAAATCTCACTGTCCAGTGAAGCGTGGCATGGTCCTCAGGGGATGGGAATTACTGACTATTAAATCCAGAGGGCTCAAAGGCAAATGCATAGAAGCGAGGTCTTTTTTTTTTTTTTTTTTTTAATTTATTGGGGTGACGATTGTTAGTAAAATTACATAGATTTCAGGTGTACAATTCTGTATTACATCATCTATAAATCCCATTGTATGTTCATCACCCAGAGTCAGTTCTCCTTCCATCACCATATATTTGATCCCCCTTACCCTCATCTCCCACCCCCCACCCCCCAGAAGCGAGGTCTTTTGTGACTGGTTTCTTACACTTATTATGCTTCTGTAGCATGTATCAGTACTTCAGTCCTTTTTATTGGCAAACACTACTCCATTGATGGCTACAACATGTCTTGTTTATGGATTAATCACTGACGGACATTTAACTTGCTTCCACTTTGGACCTATTACCATGTGTCCCCAAAAATAAGACCTAGCCAAACCATCAGCTCTAATGCGTCTTTTGGAGCAAAAATTAGTATAAGACTGGTCTTATTTTAATACGGACACGGACAATAGTTTAGTGGTTGCCAGAGGGTAAGGGGGGTGGGGGGGGAGGTGAGGGTAAGGGGGATCGAATATATGGTGATGGAAGAACTGACTCTGGGTGATGAACATACAATGGGATTTATAGATGATGTAATACAGAATTGTACACCTGAAATCTATGTAATTTTACTAACAATTGTCACCCCAATAAATTTAATTTTAAAAAAAATAAATAAATAAATAAAAATAAAATATTAGACTGGGTATAATATATAATAATTATAATACAGGGTCTTATATATAACATAATATAATATAATGTAATGTAACGTAATGTAATGTAACGTAACGTAATGTAACATAACATAATATAATATAATAATACCAGGTCTTATATTAATTTTTGCTCCAAAAGACACATTAGAGCTGAGGATTTGGCTAGGTCTTATTTTCGGGGAGACACGGTAATATTATAACTAATGCTGCTATGAATGTTTGTGCACAAGTCTTTGTGTAGACATATGTTTTACTTCTTTTAGAAAGTAGCTAGCAGTGGAATTGCTGGTTTGTACGATAAATTTGTTTTTTAAAAACTGTCCAAGTATTTCCCAAAATGGCTGCAGCATTTTATATTTCCACCAGCAAAGGGTGAGGGTTCCGGTTTCTCCACACTTTCACTAACACTTACTACTGCCTGTTTTTCACTATAGTCACGTGATTTGTGGAATCCTAACAGGTACCCCAGTAACGGGGGTTGTCGCTATTCCCACTTGACAGATAAGAAGACCAAGGTCAGGAAAAGTGAAGGAGCTTTCCCAGGGTCACAAGTCTGTGAAAGAGCAGTGTTAGGGCTTGACCCAGGTCTGCCTGGCACTGAGACTCACCTGCCCCTAACCACTCTCTTCTCCTGCCTCCTATGGCACGAGGCACTACACTGGCTTTCCCATGTCACCCATCCGTTGACCAGTGCCTACTAGGAGCCAGCTCAAAGAGCTCACAGCCACCTGTGTCACCTCATGCCTCATCGCTTAAGCCTCAAACTAATTTTTTTCCTGAGGGAACTGAGATTCGGGAGAAAGGACTGTCTCTCCAGGTATCAGCAAACTTTTTTCTGCAAAGGGTCAGATCGTAAATATTTTAGGCTTTAGAAGCCAGACAGTCCCTGTTCCAAATCCTCAACTCTGCCCTTGTCCTGGGAGAACACAAGAGATGACACATAAAAGAATGAACTTGGTCTCTGCTGATCAAACGTTATGCGCCGAAACAGGCAGCAGGCCAGGTGTGGCCCACAGGCCAACCTGAATCTATGGATTGTCACACAAGTAGGAAGCGACCAAGGAAAAAATGCAGAGCGGGTGAGCCTCTCTCCCACTGCTCCTGGCTGCCTGGCACAGCCCACCTCCCACGCTGAGTTCAGGATACTCTTTCCAGTGTATGTGCATGTCCCTTTTTCCCTCCACCATCACTCATGGTTGACTGGGGCCATTACGTCACATGCTTAGCACAGTTCTACCGCCAGCAAATTCCTCGTGTCCTGGGCTCACGCACCTGCCCTGACAGCAAATACCTGGCTCAAGTCCCAGCTCCCCTGCCTAGATGTGGGCTCTCTGTGAGCCTCACTGTTCTCATCTGGAAAGTGGGACCGTGGTAGTGCCTGCATCACAGGTCGGTTTTAATAATTAAATGCATTTCAGTAGGAACATCACTTTCAAGCAGGACCCACCAAAGGTAGGCTTTCAATAAAAGATAGTCATTGCTATGGAGCCCCAACCTCAAGGAAATGGACTTAGTTTTATATCCATGCTTTCTTTACTATCTCACAAGGGAAAGCAAAGAATGCACTGAGGTTAAAAGTTCCTACAGAATTATTACGGGCAGCTCAGGGTGGCGCCATACAGTTTTGCAGAAAGTAGGACAGCCCCAAGGACAAAACTGTCACATGATAGTAGTAATAACAATGATAATAATGATGATAATAATAGTTCACATTTATTAGGCACTTAGGAAAGCAACGTGCTAAACGCTCTGCAAACACGCTCTCAGAACAGCCAGCATCTGGACAGCCTTTTAACGCTGAGAAAACATTTTCCTGAGTTGTGTCTCATAGGTACCTTCCATCACCCCGTGAGGGTGGCCAGTCTAGTTTACAGATGTGGAAACTAAGGTGACTTAGCCAGGTTCCCATGTAGAAAGTGGTCAAGCTGGACCGTCACCCGGGACGTTGAATTCCAGGGCTGGCAGCCTCCCGCTCCTCACGCCCCACTCTGCTCTTGCCAGGGCCCCGTCTCACTGTTGCTTTATGCCTCTGCCCTTAGCTGCACAGGAAACGTCTCCTGGCATTATTCGTGTTAATCCTCGAGGCACTGACTTCTCCCAGGAATAGGTCTGCTTTGAAAGATCATGGGAAGGGGCAAACTTAACCGTAAAGAGTAGTCCTGACGGTAGACCCTCCGTGTCCAGACCAGCAGGCAAGGTGCCCTGGGCGCTAGAGGACCGTCCCTGAGTCTCCCAGCTGGTGACTCTCTGCTCCATAGTCCTCCATGCAATGGATGTGGGATCCAGGTGTGGAGCTTTAAAGGGGGAGAAACCTGAGCAGCCACTCCAGGTGGCCTGTGCCCAGTCCTGGAATGCTCTCACAAGGTGAACTCGAGGGAAATCCCTCTAAGGACAGGAAATGATTCCTGCGTCCCAGAGCAGCTCCTGCTTGGGTTAGAGACATCTGCCCTCATAACACTCCCTGGTGCCCGCTTTCCTCCGCCCCACGACAGCCTCAGGGCAGCTGTTGCCCTGTCCCCTCCTACCCTCCCCAGGCATCTCTGCAGCCCCGGTGCCCTCAACTCTCCTGGCGTCATTTCCAGCATCCCTCGGGAGCTGCCTCGGTCTTCCTCAGCCACTCCTGCTTTTGAAAGACAGACCAACCTCAGACACTTGTCGTCTCTAAGGGCTGATTTCCTCACCTGTAAAATGGGAATCATGATGCTTGTAGTGTGGCTGTGACACTTAGGCCAGACACGCAAACTGGTATCTAGACAGGCTGACATGGAACTTTCCTAGGAATGGTAGAAAATGTTCATTCTATGGCAAAGTCAGGAACCCTTACCCTGGCTCCGCGGCCAGTTGCTGTGCCTTCATCATACATCTCACGGGCCTTCCCCTCACATCGGAAGATTTGGGTTTCAATTGAACAAAATTGCAATGTTTGATTTAAAACCACAGAAAGTAATCTTCATGACCGTCGGTCGCTCTGTCCTGGTACCAGTGTCAGGTCTGGGCAGAAGAGGTCCCAGTCCCATGGGAGAGACACTGGAAACCCGAGAGGAAGGAGAGGCCTGGTCCTCACAGCGCTCCCACGGCCTCCACGCAGGCCAAGTGCACTGCACACAGCCATCCTCTTGGCCCTCTCCTCCCTATCTAGAAGGCTTGCTTGATGTCTTCTGTCTTGTGTCCTCGTGCAGCAATGATCACTTCCTCCCTGAAGTTCTCTCTAGCTCTGCCAGACAGCGGGAGGTTGCTGTTTCCCGAGCCCCACCCCACCACACCATTTTCATGCCCCCCGTACCCTCCTTGGAGTGGGTGTGTGGGTTCACGGATTGTTGGAATAATGCTGACTAGCCACTATGAGACGGACGCTTCCTGCACACCCCGCACTGGGCTGGCTGATTCTTACGCCTCCCCTCCTGTCCTCCTGAAATCCTTGGAAGCCGGCCCTCTGCTCTGATTTGCATAGAAGGAAACTCAGACGGGTGATTTTTCCCAGATTTGCACACGTGAGTTAGGACAGAGCTGGGCTTAACCCTGAAGCCTGGACCTCCATACACGGTCTCAGGTACGTCTCTGTCCCCAGACCCGGCACAGTAGCTGACGCCTCTGACAAGCTCAGCTAGTGCTGGCTGCCTTTGTGAGTGAGTGGGAGACTAAGCAAGTAAATGAATGAGACCATCGAAACCTGGGTCTGTGCCCCTGCTGGAGCCCACAGAGCGGGGACCCATGCTGCCATCCCAGAGTGCCGCGGCCCTCTCAGGAGGAGGGTGGTTATGAGCTGTTGTCTTACAAGGACAGGGCCTCCCAGGTACCTCGTTTACTAGCAGGCCAGGTGGCAGCCGGAGCCAGTGGTTCCTCAACCAGAGAGAGTGGGCTTCCCCACCCCGGGACATGGCCTTATCTCTGACGGCATCACCTCCCTTCCATTGCGGGAGTTCTTGATCTAATGACCTTGGCAAACAGAGAAACTTGGGCCAACACCAACCTTTGAAACTTTCTTCCCTCTCCTCCGTTTCTTCCCTTTTTTTTTTTCCTGTTTCTTTTCTTTCCCTTTCCTTCCTGCCTCCTCTCTCCCCTTCCTCTGACCATTTCCTTCTCATTCACTCATGGGAACTCTCTCACTCAGGGCAGTGACTGCCCTGCTCTGGGCTGGGTCCTGGTGCCACACTGAGAACCGGGAACCCACCCCTGCCCTCAGGGTACCCAGAGCCCAGTGGGTGACAGCTGCCATGTCACATGGGCCAAGACAGGCTGCAGAAGCTAGAAGCACACGTGTGTCTGGGGCATGAAGCAGGCAGGAGAGGACAAGAGTCAGATTCCCTGGAACTAAGGGACTCCAGGAAGGCATCTCAAAGGAAGTGTCCCTGCTCTTTGTCCGAATGGCCTGCATTCTGAGCGGAGAGCCAGGCTAAGAAGACAGACGCTTGTTCTTCCTGCTGCCTGCCGGAGACTCTCACTCCTCCCCGTACCCGAATCCCAGCGTTCTCCTCGCCTCCCTGACTCAGAAAGCCACGCCCAAAATGAACCCCATGCTGAATCCTAACTTAGGTGGGGTCCGAGGCTGTCTCACAGTCCTCTGAACACCGGACATCACCGCAACTCCGACCTGAGTTTGCCTTGACGTGGGCAGAGCTTAATAAGTCCCTTATCAGGTACACCTGGCAGGGCCACAGTTCTCAAGGATATTTTGCATTTTCACCGTTGGCCTCTTCTCACTGCCCTGCCACCCCACTTGCATTTCATTTTTCTCTCTCTCTCTCTCTCTCTCTCTCTCTCTCTCTCTCTCTCTCCCAAATGCAGAAGTATTTGGTTGGGTTGCAATCTGGCACCAATGTTCTGAGCCTTAAGGCAGACATTTGTCCCAGAATTTGCTGGAAATCACTTGGCCTGTCTTAGCTGGGTGACGGCAAAAAGCAAGCAGCCCCAGTTCCCTGCACCTTGCCCCCACCCCCGCCCCCACCAAGCAGTTTGGCTGATCAGAGGCTCCTGGAATTTCCCTGGGCTACACACCAGCTCCTCACCAGGCACGCAACTCAGACGACTCCTGGAAACTTCCCCAGCCCGTGAGTCACTGGTCAGGGCTGCAGCCCGCGGACAACAGGGTGCCCGCTCTTGTTCATCCTGGCCTCTGCCAGGCCAGCTTGTCTGCAAAGCTCCTGAAGTTCCGGGTGGATGTTGCATGCCGTCTTTAGAAAGCCTGCATGAGACGCGTGTACTGGCCTAGCTTGGTTCGGAGGACGGTGGCACGTGCCCGAGCAGCTACGAATGAGAGAAGTTATCTGTTCATTCCCTCTTTTATCTGTTCACTCATCCATCCATTCATTTATTTCTTCACTTATTGAAGCTTAGTTTATTTTACTGATTTTCTCCTCCACTCAGTCATGCATTCAGACTTGTATTAGTTTATATATCAATACAGATATAGATACAGATGCAGATATCGATTCCTTTGTTTGCTTACTCATTTATTAAGCCATCCACCATGCACTCATCCTCTATTTTCCATTCATTCATGCACTGATTTCTCCACTGGTTTACACATTGACTCACGTTATGAATGTATTTATTAATGCATTCCTCCATCCATTTATTCATTCACTTGATCATTCTGCTTAACTCACACACGTTCATGCAAAAAGCAAGCCCCTTCCTGTTGCATATGCGGCATTGCACATCCCTTGAGAGGGTAGGTTAGAACTGTTAAGACACCGCCCGCCCCCCACCTCTAACATCCCTTAGTCTCATACAGGAGATAAGCCAGGAATGTCAGCGAGCAAACCACAGAGAAGAAAGGGAATGCCGCCTGCCAGAGGACGGGAGGGGGCGGGCTTTGGGGGCCTGGGGAAACAGAGTCAACTTGTGCAGGGGTGGCCAGAGAGCTCTCCTTTGACAGCAGTGTCCACGGGGGTGTGAGGAGGGGGTGGGGTGGGGGAAACAGTTCCTCAAAGCATTGAGTGGGCAGCTGGACCAAGGAAGGGGAGTCCCCAGCTCAGCTGGCAGCTGCGCATGAACAAATAAAGATGCAGGAGGCTGGGCGTCCTGGTGAAGCCCTGGGATGTGGAGCCACAAGACCCCAGGCTCAGTTCTAGCACCGCCTCTGAGTTGCTGTGGGACAGTGGGCGACTTACCTGACCTGGGTGAGCCTCACATCCACGTGGGGTCATGACCCCATGCAGGGTTATCCTGAGGGCTCCGTGGAGCGCATCAAGGGTGCCATGCACAGACTGGTGTGTGCGGCCATTGCCTGTGTCCTGCTCTGAGCCGCACTGGACAGGACGACCCCTTGAGGGTAGGGACCCGGGGCTGGGCCAGCCTGCTTCCGCCATCTGTTCAGAGACTAAAATAGAGCTGGCACATCATGGGTGCTCAGGAAATATTTGTTGAATGAACGAACGAGCTGGAGAGGAATCACAGAAACAACCGGATCCAGTCATTGTCAAACCACTACTTTTAAGGTCCTACAGGGGCCACCAGAGAAGGCTCAGCGCCACAACCCACTTGACCCAAACACCTCTATGTTTACCTGTTTACATATTGGATTTTCTTTCAAAATTTAATTTGAAAACTGGGTTCCCCCAAAAAAAGGTTTTAAAAAAAAAATAATGGTCTAATTCTCTTCTTAAAGATAGGAAAGTGGGGGGGGGGGTGGGGGGGAGAGGGAGCAAGTACTCAGGATCAGAAAGCAAGCTGCTGATGGGACCAGAAGGAGACCCCAGACCTCCAGACTGTTCATCCAGCAAGTCTGCCCACGGTCCCCTGGCCTTCCTTCTGTCCCAGCATTGACCCTCCAGGCTTGTGGGGGCCACCTGCCATCCATTCCCCTCCTACGGGACTCTGAGATTCTAGGTGGAAGTGGAAAGAATGGTGAAAGGGAAGTGATTGGGCCCGGGGAGGTGAGGCGGGAGAGGGGAGGGCTCGCCAGGTATGCAGGTCTCCTCAGGTGGAGGATTCAGCTGGAAATTCCGCGGGAGAACAGCTAACTCCGTGTGTCCAGGGTGTTGGGTGTTGAAACCCTATACATTTTTTTAATCTATAATTATGTGGCACACACCTAATTAAAATGGACTATAATTGTTGAAATATTTTATTGAAGTCTTTTTTTTTTGTTTTTTGCAAACGACAGGTTTAACAGATGATAAAACTTGTCTTGTGGTTTAACTGGGGCTGCCAAGAACCTCGGGCAGAGTACAGGGGTGGGGCTGTCCAACGGCGGACAGTCAGCCCATCTGAATGCCAGCATTCTTCACTGAGGGCTCCTGAGCGCTGCTCTCGGCCCCGTGCCAAGCACTCGGGACGGACACAAATAGCCTGGGTGGGTGTTTTGTGCACAGAGATGATTGAGGTTTGCTTTAGCTGGATGGAGAAATCCTTTGAAATTGTGTTCCCGGGGAGTGAAGGCAGCTAAGATCAGAGAGAACTGTTTATTCAAAGCCCACAGAAGAAGTGTGATCCTTACCCCGCTTTCAACCAGAAACGCAAATGACCACACGAAACAGGTCTCAGCAGTGCTGGGTGCTCACCTTTTTCAGGGAGTGGGATGGATGCGTCGCTGATGACGCCTCCGACAGCAACTGTGATTTACTGACTCTCCCAGGCTCAGTGTGTGCTATGCTTATTTTTCATATTAACTGTCGACTTTATGGAGGAGGAAACTGAGTCACGGATTAGGTAGATGGTGTAAGGTCAACAGCAGGTAAGCATGGCCTGAGTCTTAAGCCAGCTCTACCCCAGCAGCCAGCGTTTCTCCACTACTGGGTTCTGACTCAGATCCTAACAGGAAGGGAGTGAGTGTCATCATACGAAACGGACGGAGTCAGACAGGGGGCGGGAAGGGTGAGAAAACACGCCCCAGGATTTGGGATTCCTTTTTGTTTCATGTGTCCGTGTGTCTGCTGATAGCATGGAAGCCAGGCGTATCATAAGATTGAAGGGCACTCCACACCCCACGTCCACAAGACCAGAACAAGGGCCAGGCTGGGGAATGAGGGAAAATTCATTTTGTGTCCCGGCTAAGGACGTGGGTGGTCATTGTACCCCAGTTCTGAAAGGGCGAGCAAAGGAGAGTAGGGCCCTAGTTGGGGGCAAGGTCTCTCTCAAGATTTATGATCCGCTTTAACTCCAGTTACTATCCCAACCCAGAAGGGAGGTGAGGTTGTCAACCCCAGGTTACTGATGACAATTGCCAAGAGGTGAGTCTGATCTGACATGATACAGCTAAAACAAAGCTCCAAAATCACCAGAGGAAAGTACATTCTCGGAGTTTACCTGGTGGTTGGTTTCTGCCTCTTCTTAGCTTTGTTCTGGCTTTGCTTGTCTGCTTGCCCTCGACTGCGTGCTTACTCTTCATGCACCTCTATTTATTGCGCACCTAGTGCGTCTGAGACCCTATGCAGGCATGAGTCTCTCACCCAAGCACGGGGTCATGGAAAGCACAGGCGTCTGGACTCTCGAGCCAGCCCAACCCCAGGCAGCTGTGGGATCTAAGGAGGTCTCTGTGCCTGAGTTCTGTACCCGCACTGCAAGCGGGGTGAGAGCCCCAACCTCGCCCTGGGGTGCAGTATGGAGGCAGGGAACACAGTCTGTGTGGGCAAGGCTCCGGGCCTGAGAGTCCTCCCCCTCCACAGCCACCCCACCTGCCTGTCCTTCTCCAGGGCAGGGAGAGGGTGCTTCATGCAGGACTCACGTTGACAGCTGTCCAGGAAGGGTTATTTGTACAAAGCATCTGGTTCCAAATTAAAATGTGGCAGGGTTGTTCCCTCGCCACCCAGGCCACCCCACCCCCACAGGACTTGCCATCCCTCCCTCGGTGTCCCTTCCGCCTATTATCACCACCACACTTCCGCCTCCACCTGCTGGGTGACCCACCCATGCCTCACCCGCACTTCCTCCTCCATCTCCAGCTCCTGCCCTCCGCCCTCCGCCCTCCTCCCCCTCCCTAGATCCTGCCCCACCTGTTGGGTCTGTCCATTTGGCCTGGGAAGGAGTGGGCGGTGCCCTGCCCTGCAGCCCTCAACCCCAGGAGAAGGCAAGGGGACAATTACGTTATGGAGCTAATTAATTAATAGAATGCTCCCATGCCAGTTGTCTCATTGTCTCATCAACCCTGAGAGATACATGTCTCATTATGCCCATCGAAGAGATGAGGAAATTACAGGTTGAGAAGGTCACTGCCCAAGGTGACAAATGGCCCAGCTAGGGGTGGGGTGGAAACTTGGATCATTTTATCCTACTTACAGTGAGAATGGCTGTCCTTAGGAACACGTCTTCTGGCCTGTGGGCACTGTGGGTACAGGAGCCTTGGACTCAAAGGACCTGCAGTTAGGTACCATTGGCCCGCCTTAGGGGTCAAGGGACCAAAGCTGGGAGGTGGGTGACTGGGCTGAGACCTGGCAAGGTGCTCAGCAATGAAATGGGTGAATGGGCTGAGGGCTTTGTAGGCCCCTCGCTTCCTCTCCCTTGGGAGCCCAGGTGAGGGGGAAAGCCAGGTTACCTACAGCCAGTTTCTCAGCCTTGGTGCCGTGGATTTCAAAAGTATTAATTCAAAGGTATGTTCAAGCCACAGATGTCCCTGCCCAACTTGGGCTCAGCAATGGCCTGGCTTTAGTGCCTGGGCCCCAGCCACATCCTGCTGCAGGACAAGTTGGATTTGCCTCCGGGCCTCAGTTTCCCCATCCAGATGATGGGAATTGTCGTGCGGGGAGGCCTGCGGGGTCTCTGCTCCCGCTCCCCATACAAGAACGCAGGATATGGTGAGGCCGAAAAGGAACACCCACGGAGCCATAGGTAGGGGAGTCATACCACTATATTCTCTCTGGCGGCACTATACTCTCACTGGAGGCTGGATCCACACTGTCCGCAAACCGCCATCCACACTTGCCAGCCCAGCCGCCATCTTCTTGCTAGCCGCATTCTTCCTCCTCTTCTCCTTATCTAGTTTAGCCACAGCAGTTATATTAGTGGCCAACGGCTCACTGGTTACAGCTGACGGCCAACTAGCCACAGCTGATGGCCATGCAATCACAGTTGGCCATTTACTACCTGAGCCAGCAACTGTCTATGTGAGGCCGAGAGCCTGGAAACTACTTTCTGGGGCTCTGCCCCCACACTCCACCCCTACAGGCTCTCGCCTCACACACGCGACAAGCGTCTTCCATGAGGGACCTGTGCGAGGAGCCTGGGGGTGAATGCAATATCCTGGACACAGCCAGGCTCTCTGGGCACAGCCAGGGTTTCTCAGGGCACCACCAGTGCTTCTGGGCACGGCCAGACTTCCTGGACTTCTTAGGGTACCACCTGTCTTCCCGGACACAGCCAGGGTTTCTCAGGGCACCACCAGTACTCCTGGGCACTGCCAGACTTCCTGGACTTCTTAGGGTACCACCTGTCTTCCCGGACACAGCCAGGGTTTCTCAGGGCACCACCAGTACTCCTGGGCACAGCCAGACTTCCTGGACTTCTTAGGGTACCACCTGTCTTCCCGGACACAGCCAGGGTTTCTCAGGGCACCACCAGTACTCCTGGGCACAGCCAGACTTCCTGGACTTCTTAGGGTACCACCTGTCTTCCCGGACACAGCCAGGGTTTCTCAGGGCACCACCAGTACTCCTGGGCACAGCCAGACTTCCTGGACTTCTTAGGGTACCACTAGTTTCCCCGGGCACAGCTAGGATTTCTCAGGGCACTGCCACTTTCTCTGGGAACAGCCACACTTCCTGGACACAGCCAGGGCTTCTTCAGGGCTCTACTACTCTCTCTGGGAACAGCCCGACTTCCTGGGCACAGCCAGGGTACCTTCAGGGCTCTACTACTCTCTCTGGGAACAGCCCGACTTCCTGGGCACAGCCAGGGTATCTTCAGGGCTCAGCCAGACCTCTCAGCGCACTGCCACTCTCTCTGTGCCTCTCAGGGTACCCTGCTGGAACAACAGCGACTCACAATCAAGGTGCTTACATATTCTCAATGGCGGCCAGTCAAGAGACAAAAGCAAATATCCCCCAGTTCCACTAACAACAGTTCCCAAACAAACAGTCAAGCAGTCCATTAAATTAGGGATGGAAGGCAATTCCCCATAGTCCATAGTCATTCACCAGGGCTGTCCTGGGGGTGAGGGATGACCTTGACCTCACCCTCATCTCCCACGGAGGACTCAGCAAGCGTTACCTCCTGGGACTATAAGTCCTGCATCCGGGCTGCCTGAGCAGGAACTTCCCCGGCCCACAGGGCTGCAACGACCTTCGCTTTCTCCGGCCTGTGCTGGTTGGGGAACCGTCCACATCTTTCCACCTCTCCGCGGGGCTCCATCTCTGCAGCAGCTGCATGGCTTTTCCTGTGCTGGTGGGAGAACCGTCCACATCTTTCCACCCCTCCACGGGGGTCCAGCTCTCCGGCAGCTGCTCCTCCTGGTTTTCCTGAGACTGGGTGTTCACACGCACAAACTGCTCCACCGTCCTTTGGAGAGCTTTGCCTGGCACCATATCCTGCCGACTACGCCATGTGTCATGCGGGGGACCCTGCTCGCTGCGCCATTTGTCGTGCGGGAGACCCTGCTCGCTGCGCCATTTGTCGTGCGGGGAGGCCTGCGGGGTCTCTGCTCCCGCTCCCCATACAAGAACGCAGGATATGGTGAGGCCGAAAAGGAACACCCACGGAGCCATAGGTAGGGGAGTCATACCACTATATTCTCTCTGGCGGCACTATACTCTCACTGGAGGCTGGATCCACACTGTCCACAAACCGCCATCCACACTTGCCAGCCCAGCCGCCATCTTCTTGCTAGCCCCCGTTCTTCCTCTCTTCTCTCCTTCTAGCGTAGCCACAGCAGTTATATTAGTGGCCAATGGCTCACTGGTTACAGCTGACGGCCAACTAGCCACAGCTGATGGCCATGCAATCACAGTTGGCCATTTACTACCTGAGCCAGCACCTGTCTATGTGAGGCCGAGAGCCTGGAAACTACTTTCTGGGGCTCCGCCCCCACAGGAATACAATACCCACCTCTCAGGACTCAGTCACATGGAGTGCAGTGCAACGATCACTTTGCAGGCACTAGTCCTGTTGGTCCTCTTTCCCCAGAAGGTTCCATCAACAGCCACTCAGCTGAGTTCAGGAATCCATCTCCAAACCTCAGAGATCATGTGTCTGTCTTTGCAACTGATGGAGTTTCCTGTGAACCACTAAGGCCATCAAGGGAACCGGCTTATTGATTATCCAAAAGGCAAAAATGTTCTGTCCAACCAGTTCCACTGCAGCGCTGTCCTAACAGTAAAACGCAACGATGTCAGCAGTGGTGGGATGCTTGAGCACACAGAGAAACACCCATTCCACAGAATACTCTGCAGAACGGGAAAGCGTGAGGATGAGGCAGGGGGTTTTTCGATAGTACAGGGACGTTATGCTGTAGCGTTCACTGGGAAGCATCAAACAAAATTCAGGATCGGCTTCACCTTCAGGGTATTTTCGTTACTATGTAGCTTTCTCTTTTTTGTTTTGTTTGGTTTGGTTGGTTGGGTTTTGGTAGCATAAAGGTAGAGCACCTGGGGACAACTTCCTCCATCAATTTCAGAGCAGACCCAGCTCCCAATTGTCCCATGACCACACCGGTCACGCGCATGCTCCTGGCAGAACCCCACAACGATGACATGCGTTGGCGCTGACTTTGGCACACGGTGGGGGTGTGCCAGGCTCAGGGCGCTTGACCAGCAACTTACACGGCCTGCTTCCAGGTACTTCAGCTTTGCCCTGGGCTGGGAGGGACTGCCATGGCAGTGAGAGAAGAGGGGGCAATGTGTGGAAGCTGCCAGTGGTCACGTGGGCCCTCTCTGGGGCGGCACCTCTCTGCCTGATTTCTAAGTCTCATCCTACATGCTCATGCTAGAGACGTCTTCGGGGTTACGAGCATGGATGCTGTCGCCGGGCCGCCTAAGAGTGAATGTCCACCCTGCCAGGGCCAGCTGGCGAAAGGCATCACCACTCTGTGCCTTGGTTCCCCATCTGGAAAAGGCGTATGGTGACAGCACCCCGCCCCCAGAGGTGATACGGGGTTCCTTGGTCTGCAAAGCTCTTCGAACGGGGCATGCCCCTGGGCGGTGCTGCATGAGGGCTTTCTGTGAGTACAAGTTCAAAGGCAGCTGAGCCAGGACAGTCTGACTTCAAATCACCAAATCCTTCCATTCGACCCCACTGCTAGAGGTCCACAAAGAACTCGGAAACAAGACCCTTGAAGGGCAAACACAGAGGGTCGAATAGGGCACTGGGGACGCCTGGTTCCTGGTGGGGAGGAGGAAAGGGAGGGACAGGGGCTGCTGGGGTTTGACAGCCTTGGGTTCACATTGTGCCTCTACCACTCACTAATGAGCTGACCCCCTGCCAAATTCTTCTGCACCTCTGAGCCTCGGTTTCTTCACCTGTGAGATGGGGGTACCTCGCACCTATTCGTGAAGCAGTTTTCCATCAGCTGTGAGTACACACCAGGTAAAGTGCAGGAACTGTGCCATTAACCCTGCTCCAAGACGCCCGGGGGGGGGGGGGGGCTGCGGGGAAGATGATATGAGGAAACGTGTGCGTGGCACCCGCCGGTGCTAGGTACCGCTGAGTCGGTACAAGCTGGATCTTTCAGCAGTGGAAGGCTCAGAGAGGAAGGAGCCGGGCAGCTCCTGGGAGAAGAAGCAGGGGCCTCAGGTGACATTGAAAGGAGACAGGACTTTGGACAGTCAGAGATGAAGGGGCAGCTTGGAGGATGACCTCAGAGGATCCTCAGATGGTCACGTTACTAACAGAGCGTCCACACGTGTCTGGGATGTAGCAGATGGTGGGAGAAAGGAAAGGATGGAGGAAAGGGAGGGGAGGGGAGGGGAGGGGAGGGGAGGGGAGGGGAGGGGAGGGGAGGGGGGGGGGGAGGGGAGGGGAAGGAAGAGAGGAGAGGAGAGGGGAGGGGAGGGGAGGGAGGAGAGGGGAGGAGGAAATGGAAAGAGGGGACTAGACAGGAGAGGAGAGGGGAGGGGAGGGAAGGGGAGGGGAAGGGAGGGGAGGGGAAGGGAAGAGAGGAGAGGAGAGGGGAGGGGAGGGGAGGGGAGGGGAGGGGAGGAGAGGGGAGGGGAGGAGAGGAGGGAAATGGAAAGAGGGGACTAGACAGGAGAGGAGAGGGGAGGGAAGGGGAGGGGAAGGGAGGGGAGGGAGGAGAGGAGGAGAGGAGAGGGGAGGGGAGGGAGGGGAGGGGAGGGGAGAGGGAGAGGAGAGAGGAGGAGAGAGGAGAGGGAGGAGAGGGAAGGGAGAGGGGAGAGGGAGGGAGAGAGGGAGGGGAGGGGAGGGGAGGGGGGGGGAGGGGAGGGGGAGGGGAGGGGAGGAGAGGGGAGGGAGGGAGAGGAGGAGAGGAGAGGAGAGAGGAGAGGGAGGAGAGGGGAGGGGAGAGGGAGGGGAGGGGAGGGGAGGGGAGGAGGGGAGGAGGGAAGGAGGGGAGGGAAGGGAGGAGGGAGGGGGAGGGGGAGGGGAGGGGAGAGGAGAGGGGAGGGGAGGAGGAGAGGGAGGAGGGAGGAGAGGGAGGAGAGAGGAGAGGGAGAGAGGGAGAGGAGAGGGGAGGGGAGGGAGAGGGAGGAGGGAGGGGAGGGGAGGAGAGGAGAGGCAGGGAGAGGGGAGGGGAGGGAGAGGGAGGAGGCGAGGGGAGGGGAGGAGAGGAGAGGGAGGGAGAGGGGAGGGGAGGGAGAGGCGAGGGGAGGCAGAGGGGAGGGGAGGAGAGGAGGAAATGGAAGAGGGGACTAGACAGGAGAGAGGGAGGGGAGGGAGGGGAGGGGAGGGAGGGGAGGAGAGGGGGGGGGAGGGGAGGAGAGGGGAGGAGAGGGGAGGGGAGGAGAGGAGGGAAATGGAAAGAGGGGACTAGACAGGAGAGGAGAGGGGAGGGAAGGGGAGGGGAAGGGAGGGGGAGGGGAAGGGAAGAGAGGAGAGGGGAGGGGAGGGGAGGGGAGGGGAGGAGGGAGGAGAGGGGAGGAGAGGGGAGGGGAGGGGAGGGGAGGGGAGGAGAGGAGAGGGGAGGGGAGGGGAGGGGAGGGGAGGAGAGGAGAGGAGAGGAGAGGAGAGGAGGAGGAGAGAGAGGGGAGGGAGACAGGAGAGGAGAGGGGAGGGAAGGGGAGGGAAGGGAGGGGAGGGGAAGGGAAGAGAGGAGAGGGGAGGGGAGGGGAGGGGAGGGGAGGAGAGGAGAGGAGAGGGGAGGGGAGGGGAGAGGAGGAGAGGAGAGGAGAGGAGAGGAGAGGGAAGGAGAGGAGGGAAATGGAAAGAGGGGACTAGACAGGAGAGGGGAGGGGAGGGGAGGGGAGGGGAGGGGAGGGGAGGGGAGGGGAGGAGAGGAGAGGAGAGGAGAGGAGAGGAGAGGAGAGGAGAGGAGAGGAGAGGAGAGGAGAGGAGAGGAGAGGAGAGGAGAGGAGAGGGAATATGGGAACTGTTTGACTTCAGCCCTTTTCCTGAAGTCCCATCTGTGGCCATGGTGATGCTGACACTGCTCCCCCACTGCCTGACCCCACACAGAAGGCCCCTTGTTCAGCAGCCCTCTGCGTGGTCTCTGGGGGACGTGATTACAAACCTCGACACTCCCGTTTCACCCTTTCAAAGAGCACTGCTCCCACTCGGGCGTCTGCCTCCCTCCCCCTCGTGACATAATGCACCCTGCTTGCCACTGAGAGATTTAGTGTCCCCCACCCTTGAAAAGAAAAATGTAGCTTGAGATTTTAATTCCTATTCATGTCATTTTACAATAGCTTCTTTCATTCCCACTGGCTGTATGACTTTTTTTTTTAATTTATGGAGTACATTTGTGATGTATGAATTAGAGAAAGGAAATGTTATTTAAAAGGTCCCAGGGAGTGAGCTGTTTCATGTCTGAGGACTGAAAAGTAAGTGAAAAGGAAAGGCGGGGTGGCAAAGAGAGCTGTGTTCTAGCTGAATTGGCCCCCAAAGTGCTGTGTGACTTTGAGCAAGAAACTTAACCTCTCTGGGCCATGTGAGTCTATGTCTAAGGGGCAGCTTCCCATTCTCATCAAATAGTGTTTCTGTTAACCATTACAGCAGCCCTGAGAGTTGGGTATGGTCACTGCCATGATTAATATGGAGAGGCCCCTTCAGGAGACCTGAGCCCAGGCCCCAACCCATCTCAGCCCGCTGGGAAGAGAGCAAGACTGAGTGCCCCGCCCCCACCCCATTGTCCAGCTTCAGCTGCCAGGGTCTCTCATGGGCAGAAGCATAAGTGAAGAAATCCAGTAAGCCTGGGGAGGCCAACGTTTAGACTTCATAAAGCCCTTTTCCTAAACAGCTGGCCACAGCTGCCCAGAGCTAAATCTTACAGTAAGTTGGCCCACAGCCCTGAAAACTGAGGGGCTGGGGCATGGGGGCTCAAGAAGAGAAGGAGCAACAGGCATTCTCGGGCGTGACAAGAGGCTGTTCATTCTGCCGCTCACTGGCTGGGAGATCATGCCTCAGTTTCCCCAATTGTAAATTACAGACAGTCCCCTCCCCCAGCATTGCACAGTGACGGTGAGGATGACACAGGATGGTGGATGTCAGACAGCCCAGGTCCAGGCCTGACAGAGAGTGTGTTCTCCGTGGGTTCCCCTCAAAAGTCCAGCCCAGACTGCCCTTCCCAGCTTTGGCTACTGTATAGTTGGTCCCCATCCGTCCTAAGCGTGCACCGCCCCACCCGACCCCTGCTCAGGACAGGCACACCTATCTCTGCCTCCTATTTCCTAGCCTCTGGGGACAAAGTACCACGTGCTGGTGTTTCTGAGCAGGTTGTGCCAGGCTGTGGGCCACTCTGTCCATGCCTGCTGAAATGACCGCTCAGAAAGGAGAGTGATTTTCCTGGTTTGCTATAGGTGAGCTATATGTTTACATCATTTACCTAATGATGTGAGGTCACAGCAGAGAAACCAGAATGAGTGCCAGGTGTAAATGTCTTCATGGGCCAGATCCCATGGCACAGAAGGCACTGACCTAGCTCACGGGGTCCTTCCTGCAGATGGTAGAAAACCATCAGTTCATGATAACTCAGTGTGGTCTGATTTAAACAATCACCTTTGGGAGGTACCCAGTCAGATCAGGGCTTTTTCTCTTTCCTTCTGTCCAGAAAAGGCCTGAGGGGCTACGAGGGAGAGGCCAGATGATTCTGGGTTCAGGAAGGATGGCTGGGCACTGCCCACAACTGCCCTCGGTGCCCACTGGCCTTGGCAAGCTTCTTCCTTGTTTGCACAGCTGAGTGTCTGAGGTCCATGGCTGCCTTACTCCGTGTTCTCCATTCCCAAGTTCCTCCTGTCCCAGGTCCAGGCTCTCCTGGGTCCTGCAGCCAGCAGCCCCCATACCTCCAGGGCTCAGGTCCTGCCGGAAGCTTCCCAGAGACGTGCCACGCAGGGGTGTGCGGGACTGTGAGGCCGAGAGAGCCCTCACCCAGCCACCCCAGGCTCTGCAGCCAGTGGCACCTGGCTCTCCCATCCCACCCAAAGTTGATCAAGGAGGAGCAGGGCTAGCCTCCGGTGGACATCTTCTCAGCTGAAAATTGGGAGGTTATGCGAGAAAGAGGAAATGCGTGTCTGCCACAGTGACCGGTAAGGGAAACCAACATGCTCTATTTCCTCCATTAGCGACAAGACATATGAGACCCTGCACGGTGGAAGAAGTTGTCCGTGCTCACACAGGCAAGAAGTGGGAGAATTAGAAATCCCCTCAAATCCTATACTTCTTGACAATGTCATGGGCGATTGCACACCCATTCCATGACCCCAACACACAACAGTGACAACACACCCCAAGCCTTCACTGTGCACCAGCCTGGCCCCCTCCTCCACTGACACAGGCCCCCTTTTCTCCCACTCTGTGAACCCCCTGTTACATCACAGTTAGCAGAAAGTGACCCAAATGGAGCCACAAACACCCCATGGGCAGAAAAGGAGATGTAAAATCCTATCGGTCCTTCTGACAGTTAAAGTAAAATTTTATGTGAGCAATATACTCTCGCTCTGATTACCATGCAGTATAATTTTATTCTGGTTTTTCTGGGCCTGCTGAACCCGTGCTCTTTTAAGTGTTCAGATGCTCTGCTTGCCAAGATAAATGATTATAATTGACAGGGCATTGTCAATCTATAGCAAAGCCGATTTCATTAAGCACGCTAAGGGCCAGCTCTGGGGCAGGTAGCTGAGCGGAGAGGGGTTTTGATCTCACCCTCTCCCTGTAGTACAGTCCACACTGGCACCAAAGGCTGGAGGGCAAGAGAACAAAGGGAACGTGATGTCTCTGAATTCAAATCTTTTCCTTTGAAATGAGGCGTCCGGAATGGCCAATAAAACTGTGGAAATGGATTTCTGGCTGTATTTGATGTTAAGCCTTTAGTGTCAAGTGCCAGGTCTATTGGTTGCCTTTTCATTCCCCTCCTTCCTTTCTTTCTTTCTTTTGCTCCCCTTGTTTTTCCCCATTCTCTGGAAGGCCTTGAGGGGAACTCGTCCTTTCATAAATAATTTCTTAGAGTGTCTGGATAGGCACTTGCACGCCATTGCTGCTTTGACATGAGAAGAGCAAATTAAGTCTTCGAAGAATTGAGACTTACTCTGTGTCTGTAACAGACTTGGTCTCATATAGATTGACTAAGATCCAGACGTCTCCTGCTTCAGTCTTAAATTCTTTGTTTATTAAGGCGTCTCCATGTGGAGAGTCACCTTCCTCGTCTTCCGAGTCATTATAATCCCACGTACCATCCCTTTTGACACGGGAAAAAGAGTCAGACAGAAAGCCCAAGATTTAGCGCCTCCGCTTTAATCCTATGTAACCAGGTATCCACGACAAGGAGCCGAGCTCCCATCCTGAGCCGTTAGCCTGGTCCTTGATGGAGAGAGGACGTGTCCGTCCTTGGTGGCATCTTTGCCGTCATCCTGGATGATGCAAAGTGAAGACTGAGCACCTAGACAATTGTCAGCTTCTACACCAGTAAAACTAGTGTGTAGCCCCAGCCACCCAGGTTATATCCCTAAGTGGATCAAACTGTTCATCCCTATTTACATAGTGGTTTGTGGTCCCAGGGAAGAGGAAGGACTTGTGAGGAGAACAGCAGATGGGATACAGAATCTGACAAACTGGCTTCCATCCCTGATGCTGCCTCTGACTGGATGATCTTGGGTTACTAACTTCTCTTCCCTGAGGCTCAGATGTCTGGCTGTAAAATGAGGGCAATGATTCTTTCCCTGTAGTGAGTTCTAAATGATAGTGGATGCAAAAATGTTGAGGGAATTCCAAACCATTGTACAAATGAGAGCCAGCATCATTGCAAGAATGTCATACCCATTAGTATCATTAAATCTTCATAATAGATTAGCAGAGAAAGGATTGTTTCCTTCCACTCTTGGAGCAAAGAAAATCAGGCACCAGAACACTTTGTGGCAACCATAGAGCCAGCGAATGGGAGAGTGCATTCCCAGTGATAGAGCCACCCAGTGGGAGACTTCCAGTCCCAGTGACAGAGCCACCCAATGGGAGACTTCCAGTCCCAGTGACAGAGCCACCCAACGGGAGACTTCCAGTCCCAGTGACAGAGCCACCCAATGGGAGACTTCCAGTCCCAGTGACAGAGCCACCCAATGGGAGACTTCCAGTCCCAGTGACAGAGCCACCCAATGGGAGACTTCCAGTCCCAGTGACAGAGCCACCCAATGGGAGACTTCCAGTCCCAGTGACAAAGCCACCCAATGGGAGACTTCCAGTCCCAGTGACAGAGCCACCCAATGGGAGACTTCCAGTCCCAGTGACAGAGCCACCCAATGGGAGACTTCCAGTCCCAGTGACAGAGCCACCCAATGGGAGACTTCCAGTCCCAGTGACAGAGCCACCCAATGGGAGACTTCCAGTCCCAGTGATAGAACGAGCCAGGTATGCTGGCAACCATGAAAATGTCCAGGTAAAATGTACAAAACATCTTAAAGGCTTTGAACAGCTGGTAAGACAGTAGAAAGTTAAGTAAAAACCAAAGTGAGAGTTAGAGAAAGAAGAGGTGTGATGCCACTTTTACCTTAAGGGCATCTGGTATACCTGCAGAACTTGACCTTGCATTTTCAGAGCCTGAGAGGACATAGGGGACATAAAACCTAGAGCCTATTCAAGGGAGGGAGTTCAAGAGAAAAACTTCCTTATATAAAAAGTCAGGGTCTCAAAGGGTGTGAGCATGAATTAGATGGAAATGCACACATGTGCGTGCACACACACGTACACAGAACACAGCCCTGGCACTGAGCAGAGGAGACCGTAGAGAGTAAACGAGGACACGTAACACAGCCCAGCCTCCATCTTTAGCCACATCTTCCTTTACTGTCTGGTGCATCCTCACCCCCCAAACTGCTTGACATGTTCCCCAGCTCAGCTGTCCACATGCTATCCCTCCCCTGCTACGCCTTCCATTGGCTGAACACTCCCTGGCTAAACTTTCATTGGTCAGCCCTTTTCACATGCATCCCCCCTTAGCCACACACCCTGCTTCACTCCACGTCGGTTGCTCCCCATATCAGTTAAGTCTTTTCTAATCATACCTCTGGGGGAAAAAATCAACTTTTGTCTGTTTAGGTGTTCAGATATAATAATAATAATAATAATAATAATAATAATAATAATAATAACAACAACAACAGATGATAATCATGGGCACCTCTTCCAGAAACAGCTTCTCCTACATTTTCATAGAAGCTTATCACGTCTGGGAGACAGGACTGAATCATAGATACCAGCGGAGAAGGGACATCATCTAGGGACATTAACCCTTGGCCTCAACTTTTCTCCTTGCCAACCCTGATATGGTGATGTTTCTGGGAAGTTAAAGGCACAATGTCCAAAAAAAGAAGAAAATTCAATAAAAATGTTGGAAAGTAACATTAAGGGAATATCTAAGAGAGCAAAACAAAAAATGTCATGAGATCACAGCAAAGGAAACCATCAATAAAACAAAAAGGCAGCATACTGAATGGGAGACGGTATTCGCCAATGATATATCCAATAAGGGGTTAATATCCCAAATTTATAAAAAAACTCACAACTCAACACCAAAAACACAAACAACCCAATTAAAAAATGGGCAGAGGACATGAAGAAACATTTCTCTAAATAACATACAAATGGCCAAAAAACTTATGAAAAAAATGTTCAACCTCACTAATCATTAGAGAAATGCAAATAAAAACCACAATGAGGTATCACGTCACTGTCAGAATGGCTATCACCAATAAATCAACAAACAAGTGTAGGTGAGGATGTGGAGAAAAGGAATCCTCGTGCACTGTTGGTGGGATTGCAGATTGGTGCAGCCGTTATGGAAAACAATATGCAGGTAATTCAAAACATTGAAAATAGAACTACTTCATGGCCCAGCAATTCCACTCCTGGGTATCTATCCAAAGAAATCCAAAACACTAATTCAAAAAAATATGTACACCCCTATATGTATTGCAGCACTATTCATAATAGACAAGATATGGAAATAACCAAAATGCCCATCAATAGACGATTGGATAAAGAAGAGGTGTGATGCCACTTTTACCTTAAGGGCATCTGGTATACCTGCAGAACTTGACCTTGCATTTTCAGAGCCTGAGAGGACATAGGGGACATAAAACCTAGAGCCTATTCAAGGGAGGGAGTTCAAGAGAAAAACTTCCTTATATAAAAAGTCAGGGTCTCAAAGGGTGTGAGCATGAATTAGATGGAAATGCACACATGTGCGTGCACACACACATACACAGAACACAGCCCTGGCACTGAGCAGAGGAGACCGTAGAGAGTAAACGAGGACACGTAACACAGCCCAGCCTCCATCTTTAGCCGCATCTTCCTTTACTGTCTGGTGCATCCTCACCCCCCAAACTGCTTGACATGTTCCCCAGCTCAGCTGTCCACATGCTATCCCTCCCCTGCTACGCCTTCCATTGGCTGAACACTCCCTGGCTAAACTTTCATTGGTCAGCCCTTTTCACATGCATCCCCTTAGCCACACACCCTGCTTCACTCCACGCCGGTTGCTCCCCATATCAGTTAAGTCTTTTCTAATCATACCTCTGGGGGAAAAAATCAACTTTTGTCTGTTTAGGTGTTCAGATATAATAATAATAATAATAATAATAATAATAATAACAACAACAACAGATGATAATCATGGGCACCTCTTCCAGAAACAGCTTCTCCTACATTTTCATAGAAGCTTATCACGTCTGGGAGACAGGACTGAATCATAGATACCAGCGGAGAAGGGACATCATCTAGGGACATTAACCCTTGGCCTCAACTTTTCTCCTTGCCAACCCTGATATGGTGATGTTTCTGGGAAGTTAAAGGCACAATGTCCAAAAAAAGAAGAAAATTCAATAAAAATGTTGGAAAGTAACATTAAGGGAATATCTAAGAGAGCAAAACAAAAAATGTCATGAGATCACAGCAAAGGAAACCATCAATAAAACAAAAAGGCAGCATACTGAATGGGAGACGGTATTCGCCAATGATATATCCAATAAGGGGTTAATATCCCAAATTTATAAAAAAACTCACAACTCAACACCAAAAACACAAACAACCCAATTAAAAAATGGGCAGAGGACATGAAGAAACATTTCTCTAAATAACATACAAATGGCCAAAAAACTTATGAAAAAAATGTTCAACCTCACTAATCATTAGAGAAATGCAAATAAAAACCACAATGAGGTATCACGTCACTCGTCAGAATGGCTATCACCAATAAATCAACAAACAAGTGTAGGTGAGGATGTGGAGAAAAGGGAATCCTCGTGCACTGTTGGTGGGATTGCAGATTGGTGCAGCCGTTATGGAAAACAATATGGAGGTAATTCAAAACATTGAAAATGGAACTACTTCATGGCCCAGCAATTCCACTCCTGGGTATCTATCCAAAGAAATCCAAAACACTAATTCAAAAAAATATGTACACCCCTATATGTATTGCAGCACTATTCATAATAGACAAGATATGGAAATAACCAAAATGCCCATCAATAGACGATTGGATAAAGAAACTGGTACATTTATACAATGGAGTATTATTCTGCCATAAAAAAATAAAAATGAAATCTTACCATTTGCAACAACATGGATGGACCTAGAGAATATTGTGCTAACTGAAATAAAAATCAGACTGAGAAAGACAAACATAATATAATGTATATGCATCTAAAGAAAGGAAAACTGTATTAAAATTGTAATATTCAATACATACCAATAACAAAAAATGATTACAAGTTACATTTGACTTCTGCAATTACAAGAGGTGCTCAAAGTCATTACCATCAGCATCCAGACACTTCTGATTATGGCAAACTACTGCTTGAGCAACGTTGACCAAAGTGTCCACTTGTATACATGTTTTTGGCACCCCCGGTATATAGTCACAGGATGGGGAGTACAGCATAGGGAATATACTCAATGGTATTGTAAGCTATATATGATGTCAGAGGGGTAGTAGCTTGGGGGAGGGGTTCTCACTTTGTGAGTGGTGTAAATGTCTAATTATTATGTTGCTTTGTAGACCTGAAACTAATAAAAAAAAGAAAAAAGATATATGTACACAATATGATAAATAGATGATGTACTATAGAAATGTATACTTGAAACCTATGAAATTTTACTAATTGTCACCCTACTAAATTCAATGAAAAAGAGAAAAAAAAAAGTCATGACAGAAATATGAGAAAAAAGATAAGAGGTATAGAAGAGTAATTTAAGAGTTTCAGCATCTAACTAATAAAAGGTCTAGAAAGATAAAATGGATTAAAACAAAGATGAGAAGAACTTTTGAAAAACTAATACTACAAGAGAATTTCCTAGGTGTAAAGGACAAAAGTCTTTAGAATATGATCAAGTCCATTGAGCAGCCAGTAAAATAAATTATTTTAAAAGATCCATAACTATGTCATTATGAAATTTTAAAATTCTCTGCTGATGCTCCTCCCCCAACCCTTTGCATGTTTATGCTTTTTTCAGTATTTTAGCTTCATTTTAACAAGAGTGACCCCTTCAAATCATCCAGAAACCATCTTCAAAAGAAAAGGAATATAACCAATATCATACTTTTTGTTAGCACTACAGAATCTAAGAACACAATGGTGAAATTCCTCCAAAGTTCTAAAAGAGAAGTGTCAACTTAGAATTCCATGCCCTGCTAAACTATCACTAAACGATGAGAGTAGAACAAAGCATGAGAGGAGAATAAAGACATTATTAGACCTATAAACGTCTGTGGGAAAGCTTGTAGAGGCAATGTGTGTGCAATACAAGGGAGTAAATAATACACAAGATAAATGAATAGAACATAATGCTCAACCCAGGAGAGTAATAAAGGAAAGTCCTAGATTGACAGCTCTGTGGAACCCAGAGTAATTGACCTGGATTAGAGCAGAAGAATGGAGGTCATTTGTGAAAAAGGCATAAATTCCAGGGACTTGAATTTATTCTTGAGAATTTAAGATACCTGAAGCAGGTGAGAAATACAAACAAAGCAAGAAAATAAAGGGAGACAACTAGAAACTTGAAAAAGAACAAAAAAGGAAGAGCAATTCTAGTGATAATCACAGTCCTGTGCTTGGCTGTGACATGAACAATATTTAGTCACTGTAAAATGAACCTGATTTGCCTCATGGGTTTTCAACCTCTAGAATCAACCTATGGAGCAATATTGGTAGATTTTAGTTTAGAAAACAAAAATTAAATGTTATCAATCTTAACAATATAAAAGTTAGAAATGAGAAGCAGAAGAGGGAGAAGGGGGAAAGATGGTGATGATAGTTGGAGTGTTAATATGCTCATCTTATAAATAGCAAGTCAGATGTTCCTGCATGTAGTTGAAGGAATAAAAAATTATACACATGTGATTTAAACTTACAAAGGCAACTAATAAACAAAATGAATGTGTGTGTTTATATGTATATAAACACACACATATATATATAATGAGTTGTGGATGATGGTCCAAATGGATAGATCCTTCATCTGTTATAGGAGGGAGTCAATACACGGCATCTAAATTTGATTAATCAGAAATAACATTATTAAGATATTTAACACGCAGAGTTAATCACCAAGACAAACAAAAATAGTTCACAGAATTAAAAGTGGTTTATTCAGGAGTAAGTGACTAGAGTGAAGCGGTGATATGACAAAGGACTATTACTTTTCACTAGAAATAGATCTCTATTATATGATTTTTAATCATATTCAGGTGTTTGATAAATACTTTTAGATATCATTTTAACTAAGTTTGACTTCATGTTGCAGTCACAAATCATTTGGGATTGGAATGTACCAATTATGGTTCTTGAGATGTTATTAGTTTGTTGTTGCTGAGTCTATCACTTTCATATAGAAATGATTTTAAACTAAAATCTAGACTGTTCTATTTCACTCTATTCACAGATCAAACCCAGAAAGCAAGTTTTATAGAGAACAGTAAGGACACTGGTTTGAAAACACTTATTGAGGTGTGAATACCCCTATCGAAGTTCTACAACTAAGGATTTATCTATCTAACCATCATATTGAGCATCTACGAAGAACAATGATATTTTCAATACTGCAAGGGATGCCAGATTCCACATCTGTCCTTAGGATAACACATGGGAGTTTTCCCCAACAGAAGGCCACAAGGGAAAGACAGAGTCTAGGTGCCGTCCCGCATACCCTCACCTATACCTTGGCTTTAATCCAGTTTATGGAAAGGATTGAAGTCAGTATACTGGGAATTTTAGACCCAGATGTTTCATTTCTCTAGCTGTATCACTTAAGTAAATCATCTCTCTGCTCTGAACCTCATTGCTTTCAAATATGAAATAACAGAGTTTGGAACAGTTGGTGTCTGAAGCATCGGAGCGTGTTGCCTTGAGTTAACTGGTCAACTTCAACAATGGGTGGGGCGGAGCTGTTTAACTCTGGAGGCAGAAGAGGCAAATTAGTGTTATTTAAACTGTTTAGGCACCAAAGTACAACCTGCAGTCTGCACCTGAGGAATCAGGTGGCAGCCTGTGAAGCAACCTCATGTGGTGGAAAGATCATAGGCCTGGGGGGTCTGGAGACCCAGGGTTTGGTTCCAGCTGTGCCAACCCTTTGCTGGCTGATCCTGAACAAGTCACTACAGCTCTGTGGCCCTCAGTGTCCTCACCTGGAAGATTAAAGGGTTCAAATAGACAATCCCCAAAGTCCCTTCCAGCTCTGACATGCTCTCGTTCCATGATTGCGTGACCACCAAATTAAATCAAATTCACAAATTTTGCATCACCCCGTGTGTTGGCGCAGACAACAAACACGCCCGTGTACACATGAAAAAGGCTCCGACAGTGGGTCGCTCAGCTTCTGGTTGTTGTTGATTTTTTTTATCCTTTCCTGAGCTTATCTGCCCTGTGATCAAGGGCTCCCTCAACAAGGCAGGTGCTTATCTGCCCGCTGAGGCCAAGGGCGCATCTTAGTAACTTGCAGCTTGTGAGGCAATGCGGGCGTTTCTGCCACTGTTAAGCCACCACCTCTGGCTACAACAAGGCGTTGCCTGATAAACAGACTTGCCACATACACGTCTGCCTGGGAAGGAGAGAAACTGCCTGCCAGCCCACTCCTGCCAAGGTCTGCACCCGGCCATCTGCGGGTGGTGTTTGAGTACAGGGAGATGTTGGGGACATCTAAAATGCTGCCAGACGTGGGGACAAAATGGATGTGAGATATGGTTCCTGTGTGGTGGGCTTCCCGGGCACCTGGACCCAAGGCCTGAAATGCCAAAAGCCCTAAGAGAGACCTGTCCCCAGCTGGGAAAGTGGGGATCTCCTGGAAAACAAAGGCTGAGCTATTAAAGTGTCAGAGAGAAATGGCCTACAGATCTGGCTATTTCTAAAGCCCAGGGTGACTCATTCTTTCAAGGAAAATTTGCTAAGAGCTGATATTCACTGGGCATTGAGGAAACAGATGAACGGATACATCTCACTCCTTCCCATCAAAGAGCTTCCAGTCTGTTTGTGAGTGGAAATGAGCACCTCAAGTAAATAATCGCTGCACATTTTATTATTTCATTTACCCAGTGAATCTAACATGAACACCTACTGTGTGCACCTAGACACCATTCTTAGTGCTAGAGAAATTCAGGTGAAAAAGCTACGAACGACGTCTGATCTCTCAGAGCTTAAATCACCCAACTTTCTTTCGACCATCTTCCAAGGGTAATTATTATGGTTTGTGGAATGCTTCCTAGGGACTGGGCACTTCACGGGGCGGGGGGGGCGGGGGGGGGCTCTACATATAATATGAGCTCAAGTTACCCTAAAGGTAGTGATTTCAACTCAACTTACTTCATATATGGGAAAACTGAGATGAGAGGCTGGGGGCCTTTGCCTGCAACCTCTCTGACAGTAGGTGCCTGAGGTAACATTGGACCCAGGTCTGGTAGTCTCTGGAATCTGATTTCCTTTTTCTATAATATTCTACTACAGTTCAGTCTTCCCAAATCCAGAAATGCCGTTTCTCACCCTCGCTCTCAGCTTGCTCCGCCTTTATTCCCTCGCTCAGGGAATGGCATCCCTTTTTCAGTCAGTATAATGTAGGTCGTGCTGCAGTAACAAACAACTCTAAATATCCATGGCTTAAAACAATAAGGTTGTATTTCCCACATGCACTCCATGACAACAAGGGTCTCCTCGACACCGTCATTCAGGTATCCGGGTTGATGGAGTCTGCATCTCAGCATGTGTTTCCATGGTCACCAGTACAAGAGAAGCATAGAGCTGGAGGGTCTCCCATCAGCTATTAAATACTGTAGCCCCGAAGTGACGTATGTCAGCCTCACTCAACCCATTGGCCAGGACTAGTCACACGGCCACTCCTAACCACAGGAGATAAGCAGTAGGATGTCTGCCAATATCACTATTCACTCAGGTCCCCAAGGGGGAAACACTAGTCTTCTGAGATTGCTGGATGCTTTTTCTCCCTTAGCCAGGAAGTAGAGGAAACAGACCTGACTCTGGAAGCCCTCAGACTTGCAGGACTTGTGGGACCTCATTACTTAACTTCTGTGAGCCTCTGTCATCTTATCAGCCAAACAAGGTAATACGCCTTTATCACAGGGTGATGGTGAAAATTTACAAGCTAATGCATGTTAACATGCTTGATAGGTCCTCTCCTTCCTTCCCGCCCTTACTGTCAGGCTCCCGTATAAGTGTCCCAGCCTCTGCTCTCACCCGCCATGAATGGCATCTCTCACTGGCATGACTGCAGCATCCTTAGCCACTGGTCCCTCTGTCTTGAACTGCATTTTCTCCTGTCCATCCTCTACCCTGGGTGATCTTTCTGAGCCACAAATCTCATGTTATTAGCTTCCCTGTCTTAATTCTCTTACAGCTCTTTGCAGCATTCGTGATACAGTCATACCCCTAATCTAGCCTTCCAGCCTCCCAATTTTCCCAAACCCTCCCCATCCTCCATACACCTTGAACCATTCGCCATTCCTTTATTCTTCTGTGATATTTTTATACCTGCATGTCCTTGATCACAGATGCCTTTTGCTTGGAGTGGCCTTTTCCCTGCCTCATCCTATTCATACTTCAAAACACGGCTCACATGTCACCTCCCATATGAAAGTTTCCGCAGTTATCCCAGCAAAGTTAATTATCTTCACCCACTGTTAGTCTTTCACAGCTGCCTAAAATTCCACCCTCAGCAATCCATTCCACGGACCCAAGTTGAAGTTTCTTCAGGCAGTGCTGTTTCGTAATGGGCAGAGTGGGAAGAGACCAAGGACAGCACCAGCCCTGAGTTTAAGCTCGGGGCTTCTCTCAGACTTGCTTTGCAATCTTAGAAAAGTCACCTCTCACGTGCAGCTGTCCCCTAGTGGGCGGGCTCCATATTTTCAGAGCTGCTGTAGAAATATCTTGCTCTCTTCGTGATCACCGTCTGCATGGGACTTCTTCCATCTGAGGAGCCATTTGGTCCCACGGTGAATGACCTTACCCTTCAGCAGGGAACCCTCCCTCTCCACTCCTTGGGGTGACACACCATATCCTGAGATATCACAGAAAGTGCGGCATTGCCATGACAAAACTTACACACAAATAGAGCAATACAAGGTGGGAGGGGGGTGGTTATTCTGCCCCAAACAAGCCTCATGATGGGAACAAGAACTTTTGTCCTTATACCCTTAGATGTGGGGCAACTGGGACCACGCTGGGATTTCACACTTATCCACGCAATTCTTTGGCAAGTTGACTTCAACAGATAAGGAAACTGGAGCACGGAATGGTGACATGACTCACTCAGGGTCTTCCTATAAGTTCAGGTCATGAGCAGAAACAAGTCGCGAGAGTCCTTGTGGTGTCTAGGTTTGTTTTACAGAAGCTCACTGAAAAGCAAGCCACACGTCTTGATGATAACCCATGAGTGTGTGAGGGACTAAGAAGTGGCAGGATAGGGCAGAGGGATGTGTTCAGCCCCGAGGGAAACGACCCTGATCCATCAACACACATCTCCAAAACCCCATCACTGGGGGGAATAAAAACAGGACCAATGGCTCCACAATATGATACTTGATACCGTTTCTGTAAATATGTGCTTGTTTAAGTGCAAAAACAATAATACATATTGTGAGTGTGTCTGTTTTTAAATGGCTTGGAAGGAAGGACATCAAATTCATCACAATCGCTACTTCTGTGCAAAAGGAAATGGACCAGAATGGAAATAGTGGTCATGGGAGCCGCTGTTGATTTATTTTTGCGATTCTAATCATTGTTAAAGTGTCTGGTGTACTCATTTATTACTTGCAGAATACTTCAACTCTATACATAAAAAATAACTAGTATGAAAACAAGGTAAGTGGTTAATTCTGAGTGGTAGGAATATAAGGTGATTGTAATTTTTCTTTTTTTCAAATTTCAAAAAAAAAATACTATAAAGAGAATTCTGGGTTCAGACCCCATCTCTGCGTTTAATAAGCTGTGACCCTCTTGGTGATCTCCTTAGCCTCTGTGTGCCTCAGTTTCCTCATCGGTGACCCCATCCTCGTTGGATGGACAATCAGTCAGGTAGCTCCAAGTTGTCAGGTCTATGAGCTCTGCACACAGGTGAGCCAGACCCCTTCCCTAAGCAGGTGACATTTTCCAGCCAGATTAGAAATACACCAGATGTTTCATGTGGAAAATGTTGTACACAGGCTAATCGCTAAAGGCAAGAAAGAAAGGAAGAAAAGAGGAGGAAGAAGAAACAGTCAGCTCTGGGCCCATGTCGAGAAGCAGCCTTGGGGTCCTGCCAACACAAAACTCACCTCCACCTGTCTTCTGTCTGCACATGAACGCATGTGCGCTCACGCAAATGCATACACACGCACACAGACGCACACACACACGCACACACACGGCAGAGCTGTGGAAGCGACAACTCCAGACCTCAAGCCTGTCTCTACTGAATGGACCCCACTGAGTCCTACTGCGATGTCTCAATCCAGGGACCAGTTCAGCCTTCGGGCAAGCACCTTCCTCTAGGTCCCGTATGTCCCGCCGTCCCTGGCGCCTCTCTCCCAGGCTACATACACAGACAGGGTCACGTTTCCCCCTCTGCTGGAGTCCACACTGTGCAAGCCACTTCTGTCTGCCTCTTTCCAGGCCGCCTCTCAGTGTGGTTGGAATGAAATCCCCTCACTTGTGTGAAACCTCCGTGACAGCTGTAGTCTGATTTGATCCCAGTGGCCACTAGCCAAGGAGGAAGGAACGGGCCCGGACTCCTATCTGGGTCACCATAAAAATCAGTACCGTACCCTGCACGGCCGGCATGGGGCTGAGCACCCCATGTGCTTGTTCTCGCTAATCCTCACAGCAGCCCACCGCCATCGACAGAAACCACAGCTCAGAGTGGTGTGCCCAATTTGTGCTCTGCCAGGCCAGGAACCCGGCCCAAGTGAAAGCTTTGCGCCCTGGACGAAGTGGCCACATGGTTGCATTCAGCACATTCACAAGCCACGTGGCGATGGGTCCCAGGCCAGAGCCGCTTTGTCACATTCACCCCCACTTCCACGCAGAACAGCCTCCCCTCTCCAAGGCAATAGCCAGCAAGCGTTCCACCGTCTAGAAGTTTGCAGAGGAAGAAAGCACACTTTGGAGTCATTAGGCAAGCCTGTGAGATCTCTCACCTTCTTCACCTGTAAAATGGCATGAGGACACATACTTCACAGAGCTCCTGTGAGAATCAAGGGAGCACGCAGGTGTGAAAGCTCTGCGAAGCTAGAAAGCGCTCAGCAGATCCCTCCCCCTTCAGGTCAGCAGGAAAACAGTCACAGCTGCCCCTGACCTGTTCTCTCCCGGTGGCTGAGACAGACAGCGTGTTCCAATGAGAAGCAGACTTGACGTTCTGCCACGGGCCGCTCGGGTCTAGCTCTGCCTGCGGAGTTGCAGGATGTGGTCAGCTAGAAAAGCGAGGCACGTATAAAAGAGCTTCCCAGAGGCCTTTGCAGCAAAGCCACAAGTTGGAAAGATTTGTTGCCTTTGCTCTTTTCAGAATGCAGACTCTTAAGGCTACCAGAAGAAGAAAAAAGTCATTTTCTTCCAAAATACTCTTCCTTCTCATGAAAGGGTAAGCATGGAAATTATTAGGTGTAAGAGACAATCTGCTGTGCCAACTTTGAAACCTCACCAGGACATTGGACAGTCTGCATTTAGAAAAGGATTTGAACTCCTTTTTGAGAGCGCTAGGCCGTCCTTTCGGTATTAGTAAAGAGCACGTCGTCCCGTCAAAGAGTAGAAACAACGCAGCTTACAGTGGCTTCTCGGACATCAAACCCATCTTTAAAAATACCACTTTTGGTGAGTGCCATGTAAACGAATCCAAAACCTGTGGTTTAAAGGTCTCTGAAAGCCCAGGAGGCTTGGAAATTAGCAGAGGGGTGTCCTTTATGAAAAACCACATTTGGGGCTTTACCAAATCTAAACCTTGGAAAAAGATTTTTAACCATGGTCTGGCGGCCAAGACATTAACTCTGCAACTCAGAGTGGACCCCAGGTGCCTAACGGAGACACTAACAAACTCCACTGACATCGCCCTCCCGTTGGGACCCAGCCATCTACTCAGAGGCCTTTAGAATGGGAGGTGGACCAGGCATCACTCCCTCTTTCTCATCACTCCCAAGCAGTGTGGTTTTGGGGGCAAATAATTCCTCAGTGACAAAGAGGACAGGCTCTATTCACAGAGACTTTACAGAGTCCCTTCCCTGTGTACTCTCCATCAGCAAGCCAATGCCCCCTCTCCTCTCCTGTCCGTCCTGCAAAACCTGGACTCGTGTTGTATCTGGATGTCCAGGCAGGAGAGGCTGGGGCCCAGAGCTCTTGAAAAGTACAGATGTCAGGGAAGGAGGTGACATGAGGCAGGCCTAGGAGGACAGCAACATCCTCAGGGAGGCTGGGGACAGTGAACAGGGCCCCTGTCAGGCAGCAGGGACCTTGTATTCGGAGACTAATCCAAGAGCGACATGGAGGGGACAAGAGTCCCAGACCCGAATGTGTGCACAGGTCCAGTTCCCTGGGAAACAGGCTTTGAGACTCTGAGAGCTGCAGGTAGAGGTTTTTTGAGAAGTGGTGTTGACAACAACATGTTTGGAGTGGTGGGAAAAGAGTTAAAGAAGGAAAGATTGAACAAAGGAAAATGTGAAACTGTGACTTGGTTGCAAGGGAAGCTGCAGCTGTCACCACCAGAAGCTCTGGATCTAGAATGGACCTTCAGAGATGTCCCAAATGAAGGCAAGGGGGCTGGGCTTTTGTAGCCTGGCCTTAACCAGACATCAACCTGGATGAGGGTGTGTAACCTTGGGCGAGGAAGCTTCTCTTGGCTGAGAGAAATGTCCAGAGGTAGATAACGTAGCCAGCACTCCAGACACCTGAGAAATTAATCTGGGCAGCTCAACACACATCCACCACAGTCCACCCCTTGGGTCACCTGGACCCATTAGCTTCAAATAGTAAGTTCACTCTATCCGGGATCAGCTGTTCCAGGATTCTGGTCAGTCTCTTTTGCCTGGGAAACTTACCAGAAGAGGGTTAATGAGACACACAATGGCCACTGCAGCTGCTTTGTATCACAGCTGCTTCAATACTCATCACTCTCTCCTCTATTTCCTAGTCTGTATTCCTCTTGTTATTGGCCAGTACTCTACTGCTCCAGGTAGCTGCCCTGGGATGAACCACCCCATTTCACCAGCAGGAAAATTTAACATAAGGATGCAAGGCGGGAGACACTGAAGTGTGATGAGGCCCACGCCTTCCCGATTCAGGATCTGACTCTGGCATAGCAGCCGTTTGGCTTCAAGAATTCAACTTCTTCTGGAACATTCTTCTGCTCTTATAATTAAGACCTGGGAGGATGTGTCTCTTTATGTCTTTCCCTCTAGCCTTCACACTTAGCCTTTAATTGGTGCTTAATCACCCTTAGCCTTGCATTGTCTCTGTAATTCATCGATTGCCCCCAGCGACAGGCATCCAACTCCATAATACTTCTAATTGCTGTCTCCTCCTCCTCACCTGAGAAATTGCACCTGCCTGGGCATCCCTTCCTCCAGTATCCCATCCCTCTCCACCACCTGCAGAAGGCTTAACGGTTGCATTGCTACAGTATGCCAGCCTTTATCCAGTGATGGGATCGTCACTGTCCACTGGCCAGCAGGCGATCTAGCTCTAAAATCCCATTCTAGACTCTGTGTCCTAAGATCATTCCATTATCACTGGTTGCTTGATGGGTTTCCAAGTGATCAAGCATGGAATGAGATCTACATGCAGAAGGTTGATTGAGGAGAGCTCTTGGGAACGGCACCTGTGAGGGAACAGGAGCACAAGGACGGGGCTGACGGAGAAGGTGAACTGTGATACACCCCACAGAGGCCTCAGCCAACCCATGGGGCCCCCGGAAGCCGGGATAACCTGTCAGAGATGTCCTGAACAGAGATTGGGGGGAAGGCCTTTGTACCTCCACATGGCAGTCCCTAGATGTGGGATACCCCTCCCAGGGGGATGGGGAAACTTTGGACGAGGCAGCTTCCTTCAACCAAGAGCAATTCCCAGAAACTGCCCACTCGGAGGCAGCCCTGGCCACTCACCCCAGTTACCAGAAAACATGTTCCTTGGTCCTGAAAGGGTTTCCGTGTCATGAACCGCGGTGTCCACTGCAGTGTGTGGCTTCCCCAGGGGAGAAGACAAAGTCATCATGCAGTCCCACAAATAAGTATGCAATTAGAAGCCCCGTGAGAGCTACGAGGGCTCGTGCATAGCGGTACGTGGGTGACAAACACCCAGCAGTGAGTATCTGACTTCACCTGGAGGGTCAAGGCTTCCCCCAGGAACAGACCTGCGGCTGATGGAGTCCTGAGGAACGAGTCGGCAAGAGCCTGGCGAGCATAGGAGGGGAGAAAGTCATCCACAGAGCACAAAAGAGGCGTGAGCCAAAGTCCAGGTACAGATGGGTGGGAAGCTCGCTTGAGGAACTACAAGGAGGCCTGAGTAGATGGAGAGGGCCAAGGCAGACCCTGGCCTGAGGTGAGGCTGGGCAAAGAGCTACAATGAGGTCTTGTAGACCCCAGGAAGCCAGGGTCGGGAAGTTAGTCTTTCTCTAAAGAGCCACTGAGGATTCATGTGAGGCTTGGAGAGGAGTGTCAGTCTCAGGGCACAGCACGCACGTCACTTGGGTGGGGTCTCCAGACTCTCAGCGCCCGCTGACTTCAACATTGGAGACGTGGATCTCCTGTGTGGTCACTTGTCCACTCCAGACGTGACCTGATGAGGGTTTACAGAGCTCAGGATGTGGTTGGGGGAGGAGCCAGTGGGAAAAGTGATCAGGGAAACACCCTGGCATCAGACCAGGCTGGAAGAATGTGTGCGGGACAAAGGAGCTGCCGCCACCGAGGTCAGGCTTGAGTCGCCACTACGATGGTGGCAGCACCGTGAGGGACCGTCCACTTTCGGATGGAAGAGGCTCCAGGGAAAGCCACCAGTGGCTTCTGGGCAGAAATGGACACAGGAAAAGGCACTGGGTGGTGAAAGGGCACCGCAGGTAGCACCACGTTCCAGGAGGTGGTTTCTGCAGAGAAAGGAGAACAGCCGGCAGGAAGCAGGTCACAGAGCATGCTGAGCACCAGGCCCGTCCTCAGGTGGGAGGTGAGAACTGGAAGCCTGGGGACGACCCAGTGTGGGGTTCCAGGGGGTCCCTCTGGAGGCATCATAGTGCCGTCTGGTGGTCGGCAGACAATGGTCCCCAATGATGCCCACATCCTAATCCCAGAAGCTATGACGATGTCACTGTAGATGCCAAAGGGACTTTGCTGATGGCATTACGTTAAGGACCTTGAGATGGAAGATTATATTGGACGATTCAGGTGGGCCCACTGTAAGCACAGGGACCCTTATAAGAGCAAGGCAGGAGGGTCAGAATCAGAAAGAGATTTGAAGGTGCTGTGCTGTTGACGAGGATGCGGAAAGCCACACACACCAAGAATTAGTGGCTTCTAGAAGGTGGAAAAGTCAAGAAGATGGATTGTCCCTAGAGGCTCTGAAAGGAACAAAGCCTTCTGACACCCTGTTTTAGCCCAGTAAGACCCGTCTCAGGCCTCTCACTGCTGAGGAGAGACTGAAGGTGGGCGGACGTTAGGATATGGGCAGTGGGGAAGGAGAGGGAGTCAGAGATGTGAGAGGGCCTGGGAGACAGAAGTCGTGGGCCAGGGGAGCTCCACTGGTCGCGGGTGGAGAGAGAGAGGGAACAAGCATGACTCACAGGTGTCCGGTGGGCGACACGGATGCAGAGAGGAAACGAAGAGAAGAACCAGGACCTGGGGGAGGGCGGGGTCTGCCATCTGTCACAGTGCCTTCCCGAGGAGGCCACTGAGCTCGCCCCCAGATCTCCTTCGAGGCGGTCTGAAGGTTTTGGTGCCGGTAGACCTGTGCAGCTCACTCAATACTCTCTCCATTACCTAAGAGTATTCAGGGGAGTTAGGTGAACCCCGAAGCAAAGGAAGCAAATCCCACACCCAACACAAAAGTCTACCGACAGGATGTGACAGTGCCCTTGCTGAAGAAGCTGTGGGCTTTGGGAATATCAGCTCCCTGGGGTCGGGAGAGCCAACCTGTCCTGGCCTCAGGTGAGGGAGAGGGGGAAGGGGGTGGGACACAGGCTATGATTCGGCTCGTGAAGGTTCCAGCACTGGAAAGGCTGGGAGGCAAGGAGACTAAGTGCAGGCCTGTGATGCCAACCCTCCTGCCCAGTGTCCCCTAGGATGGGGCCCTCCTAGGTCAGGGGGCCGCCTACCTCAGACAAGGGTCGGTGGGGTCGGCTCCACTGGTGTCAAAGCGCTTCCTTAGCCTGAGCCAAAGTCAGCTTCCCATGGGTGGCTGCTATTTTGCTGTCTCAAGCCCTACTGAATGTCTGTGCCCTCTTTTCTCAGGCAGCCCCCCGAAAATTGTAGGCAGTATCATGTACTTCTCCAAGTGAAACCTGCTCATGTGCCTTCCCTCATTGAATCATTCCCCTCTTGTACATGTGACAAGATGCCAGCTCCCGCCCACTAATCACCTTGCTATAGCTGTCCTCCCATTTGCATTTTTAGTGTACCCCAGTCCCCACTCTGAAGTGAGCGTGTTGCCTGAGGCGTAGGGAATAATGCCGAGAAGAGCTGCCCTGCCATCACTCTCCTTGCGAACTCTGAGCCCCTCCTAATGCCGCCTCAGACCATGAGCGGTCGTGTCAGCCTGTTCACCTCTATTGAATAAGACCCCCACAGCCCTGCCCTCGTGCACTTCTACCCAACTGACTCGTCCATTCCCAACCCGGAGCGTTGGTCGTTTGAACCAATGTGTCGGATGCTGCATGTATCCGGCCTCCATGGCACAAAGGGCTTTGTAGCCATGGTTCTAGCTTCCCCACTAGGTCTGAGCTCATCCACAGCAGCAGTCCTGTCCTGTGCATGTGACATGCTAGGACCTGCCATTAAAAATTAGGGGCTTAGTTACAGCCAGTGAGAAAGGGAAGAGAGAATGGAGGAAGGAGAGGGGTGACGGAAAGGGCTGCAAAAACGGGAAGAGATGGAGTGTTGTAGAAAGAATAGAGGGGAGGACCAAGGGAATATGTCACACCTGGGTGGGCTCAGGAAGGCCTGAAGCCAAGGTGACAGGGAATCTGCAGAAACAGTCCCAGCTGAGGGCGTCAGGCAGGCTCAGAACCGTGGACGTCCGGGACAAGGTCAGGGGGAAGCTGTCAGGAAAGGGGTACAGAAGCCAAACAATATGGAGGGATGGCTGGGCAGCACTGAGGTTCGAGGCAACGCTGCCTCGTCTGTCCAGTCTTTCGAGAAGATACCACAGCTTCTCTGATGCAGTGGACATTGGGTCTCCAAGCAGCAGAAGTACAGGTCCAGCCCCATCAGAAAGTGAAGCTAAGGCTGAAGTCGGGATTGTCACTGAGCCTGGGCTGGGTCCCGACTCCCCCTGGGGCCGCACCAGAAGAAGCCTTAGGAAGCCCCGGAGCTGCGGAAACTGAGGCGAAGAGGGGAAGAAAGAGGGGAGCCTACAGGATGGAGAATTAAATGAGATGGTCTGCGAACAGCCCTCAGCAGGGTACCCAGCTCTTAGTAAGTACCCCTTAAGTGGTGACGGTGGTGGTGGTGGTGGTGGTGGTGGTGGTGGTGGTGGTTACAATGCAGGAAATTGGGAAGAAAAAGAGTGAAATAAGGAAAATGAAGCAGAAAGGAAATAACACAGTATAGAGTGTCTACCACACGCTTTTGGTACCTACTAGCTACCTTGATCTTTTGTATTTCCATAAACACTGCTCAACAATTTTAGAGGGATCCCAACTTCACTGATGGCAAAACCAAGGCTCAAAGGGTGAAACCATCTGCCCAGCTGAAAATTGGCCGGGCAGGATTCAAGGTCTATGTGATTCTAAGGCTCCTGCTCTCCGGTGAGGAAGAGATACAGCGGAGGAGATGCAGAGGGGCAATGACCAGGCTAGACACGGAAAATCCCAACATGGGCTCTGACGCCAGGGAGCTCCCAAGGGTGCAGCGGGAGGCAGGGGGTGATCTGAGCAATGATGGCATCAAATGCAGACCACGTCACCATAGAGGATACACAGCATACTGGACAGGGAGGACAGGGAGAGGGAAGACTTCCCGGAGGAGATGACATTTGCACTGGGCCCTGTACGGAGCAAGCATTTTCCCAGAAGATGGAGGCAGGCTGAGTTCATGGCAGAGTTGCAATTGGCAGCCCTCTGACCATCTTTTCTATACTCAGCCCTGCCCCCAATTCAGCCACCTTCAGCATCGGAGCCGAATCAACAGCAGACACCAGAGCTGCTCCAACTGTACCCACTAACGTCTTCCTCAGTCTGTGTTCTTCCTTCTCTCCAAGAAAGTTCCGGACTCCATCATCCCTACCACAGGGCTCTGGCTAGGAAAAGAGCTGTTGTAGCCACTTCAGCTACTGGCAAAGGGTCTCCCCAGAGGAGAAAGAGGCTTCCTAGGTTTGGGGCAGGGGTATAAATCGATCCACAGAGTACAAGAGGAAATAGAATAGCTTCTCACCCAAACAGGCTATGTAATTTTTAAAAGGCAGCTCTCAAAGAAGAAGAGCATTTATCTATTATGAACATTTTCCATGTTTCGTGGTAATTGAAGTTTTTCATCGGCAGCTCATGCTAAAAGCACCAACACATTGCGACCCTCCCCGCCCGTTCGAATGCAATTAGAGAATTTAATCAAACTTCACGGCAAGTGCAGTGCCAGCCAGGCTATTTTCGAATTTTTCAATCTAGAATCATTTGGGGACTTTTTAATTGTTAGTTGGGTTTATTTATTGAACTCGGGCTTAAAAGAAAAATAAACAGCAAGGAGGCGAGAAGTTGGAAATGCAAGAAGAGCCCAATTCGTGCAATTTAATAAAGTCTGTGCTTGTTAGCTGCAGCCATTGCTAAATTCGGGTGAATTCAAATATCAGCAGGGTCTCTAAACATCACATTATTTACATCTTTCATCTATTATGATATTTCCAAGAAGATTGGTATAAAATTGCCCCAACTTTGGGCGACTGTAGATGATAAAATAGGAAATTATTGCATTAAAGGAGAGGAAATGTATCTATCTCATTTAAAACACATAAACACATAATTTCATAGAGGTAGGTCTGTAGCCAGGTATATATCTATGAACAATGAAATTGCCCCAAAATTAAAAGCCTTCTGGCTATATATTTGTAAACACAATCAGATCACAATCCAATAAAGGATCCCTTCGGAATTAATGTGTATCACGTGGTCTTCCTATCCCTACATTTATAACTTTCCTTTTGAACAGCTCACTGACTCCTTTTTGTCTCCATAAAAATGCAGGAGTGTGTGTGTGTGTGTTTCCTTGTTTCCTTTGGCTAATGGTGTACGTAACTCTCCTTGTTTCTAAGGCAAGAAGATAGGATCATAATTGTGGGAAATACCCAAAGAAAAAGAAAGTCATCCTTTCTACCTGGATACAGGGAGGGTCTCCATCCAATTTCTCATAACTTCTGGCATCAAACACTTTGCATTTTAAGAAGAAACTGTCACCTCACTCATTTTTATGACTCTGATAATGAGAATGGGAGTTAATGTTGTTAAGCAGGAAAGTGCAATGGTTTCACATGCACATTAAAAGGGAAAGACCATTCCTTTTAATTTAGATCATTTAAAACAGACGTGTCCAAGTGACCACCTTTTAGTTGTCATTCACTCATCTATTGCAGTTCAGTTCTCATGGGAATGCCTTCCCTGAGATACCAGGCTCAAAGTGACTGAGTGAGGTTTCCTCTTCCACAGACAAAGCCACATCTTGAGGGCCTGATATGGCATATGAGTTTATTGCACGGTAACCCAGAGAGTCTGGTGGAAGGAGTCCACACTGAGTCAGAAGATCTAGTTACCACTCCACTCTGCCTTGTGTGGTGTTTCCAAATGCATAAGGGCCACTCAGCCTCAAGTGACCAAAAGCCAACTCAATAAGGCAAAATGAGTCTTGCATGTCTCCGAGTCCATGCTGGATAGACTCAGGCATGGCTGGATCCAGGAGCCTCAGCAATATAACAGGACCTCCTACCTCCACCTCTTGGCTCTGTTTTCCTCTGTGTTGCTTTTATTCTTGGGATCCATGTGTTGTCCTTAGCAGGTACAGGGTTGCATCACCCATGCTGCTATTATGGTCACAGAAAATAGCATCCCTCTTCGCTGGTCACACCAGAAAAAGTCCCAATATTTGCTCCCATGGACCACCTGGAGTCACTGTCCATCCCTGAACGAACCACAGTTCCCAGGGCAATGGAATGCCCATGTCCAGATCACCCACACTATCTTGGATAAGTAGAATGGAGTAAGCACCATCCAAATGACATGAATGGAGAGGGGGCTATCATATATCCTCGGTGTATCTGGGCTCATAAAGCAACAAACCACTGATGTAGGAAATAAATTCTGAAGTCCATTCCTAACGTTGTGGCTTCCACACATTCATCTACAAATCAAGATCTTGGTTCAGATTTCTGGCTTAAGAGTTAAACTCCTGTGCAAGTAATTTGAACCTCTGTTTCTTAATCTGTAAAATGGGTATGATACTGCCTTTCCCATAGATTGTTATTGGGATAATACTTGTGAAAGTGTTTAGCAGAGTACAAATAAAGATCATTATATAATACTAGACTTAAACTGCACATTATTCTGGGATAATAATACTGGGAAGTATGTAAATGAGTCATAACAGATACATTTACTTTAGTCATACCTGCCTCTATGTCTGACAATTCCCACGTAAAGGGGCATCGAGGTCTGTAGTATTATCTCACTGTAGTTAAACAAAAGTATTTTTTATAATTAACTTAAATGTGTGTGCACTTGTTCTTTATTCCTTTGTGTGGTTCCATTTCTTCTAGACTTAACCTGAGTTATAAAGCACTTCAGATCTTCTTTGGAAAAGATGCTGGGAATAGGTAAGGTCATTTACAGCCACAATTAGAATTCGAGCCACAGAATAGCAGCCCAGACAGGCACCTCCAACTTGAAAATGGAGATAAAACAAAATTAGCTTTCTCTTTTTCTTCCATTGTAATAGCTTCTTTTTTTTTTTAGAATACTGATTTGATTTGCTTAATAAATATAATACATGATTATTGCAAAAATGCTCCAGCATTACAAAAAAAAAGTACAAAAGAACCAGTAAAAAACAATTGTCCAAAATTCCACCACTCAGAAACAATGGTACTCAATATTTAATAAACAGCATTCCAGCCGTATTCTACGTATAATGACAGGTAAAAGGACAGGAGATGATAAAATGAAAGAAAGATAAGGGGACAAAAATAAGAACATGTTATGCCCACTATTTTTAATATTTGAAAGTACTAAATTCTTTTTTATTTGAATCTAATGGAAGAAAAAAAGAAACTAAAGTAAAATTGGAAGGCTTATTTCCATCCAACCTACATGGGATGTGATTTCCTTCTTAAAAGATCTAAATTAAGAAAAGAGATTATAGCACACATCGAGTTGAAGTCGTCTTTAAATTACATTTTAATTTTAGACCATTAACTCCCTGCTATGAAGGGGGAGGAAATTAACACCATGCACTTCTCCTTCCCTCCCTCTCAACACTTTTCAGTTGTGTTACTATTGTCTTGCTTTATAATATTTTTACCTTTTGTTCAGTGAACAAAATTTCAGTTGGTCAGTCTTAGTCCTTTAGTGCTTAGTATTTGACGACTATGATATTCACCATCTAATCATGATGTCTTTATTCCTGATTATTTATTTTAGTTTATCCTTATGATGTCTAGGTTTAAAATGTGAAACGAATTAGGGGTTCAGTTGGGGAACTGAACTGTATTTATTTTCCCTAAAAAGCTCATGGGTATTACAATTTGTGAGTTTGTGTATGTTTGTCATTATTTCTGAAACCTTGATATTCGAAGGACAATGTAACGACTTCAAATTCTTGGAGCACACCGGTGCTTTCTACTTTCACCACCTTGTGGGTGTTCGTCTTCTGGTATTGACTAGAGCTGTGGAAAGTTCTAAGGTAACTGACTATTTTTCTCCTTTCTACCTTAAAATTTGCATTTTCTCCTAAAAGCCAATAGCATGCTTTGCTTATTCTTGAAATTCAGTATTTTCTCAAGGGTGTATTTTGGTGTTGCTCATTCTGTATCACATTTTCCTGGGATATGGTGTGTACCTTCTAATAAGCCCTTTACTTATTTCAGTAAAGTTTTCTTCAGTTATATCATTTAATATTTTTCCATGTCATTTATTCTGGTCTCTTCCCAGAGAGAGACAAATGTATGCATTTGTCATATTTCTCTTTTCTGCCTATAGATTATAAATCATTTTCATATCCTTGTACTTTGCAACTGGGGCATGTTTTTGGTTGACACAATAACTGGGAAACATAGAGTAGTATTTGTCTAAATTTCCCCACTATTTTCTTGGGCAATTGATGTTATAAAATTCCTCTTATCTGACTTTTGATGAGGGATTTCTTTTTCCCTCCATGTTTACACTTATTTTATTTCATAGTGTGATAGGTCACAGGCTGGCTCCCCCGTGTAACTTTTTGTGTTGAACGGAGCTAGCCATGTGTTGACTTGGGGCCGACCAAGGGAATGAATGAGAACATCACAAACGTCGATACTGTCTGTTGTCCGGAACCCCTCTATTCCTACATATGGTTTCCTTTTCCATGAGGTCTAGCTCTACCTTGTTCAGATGGCAAGAGTCTTTTCCTTCCCCATGTGGTCTCTGCATTTGGGTGGCACTTCCTGTGTTTCTGCCTCCTCCACATCGCTGTACTCGTATATGCAGCATTTTCTTCCGCCCAGGAGCCGTGGTCCAGGGTCCTGAAAATGGCATGTAAGCTCAGTTTCCCCTGTACTTCCAACACCCCGTGATGGCATGATGTCAAACTGTGTCTCCCAGGTATATCACTTGTCCATGCCCTGGATAATGTCGTCATAACCTGGGTCACTTACTCTTAGGGACATGTGTTTCCTGCTCACGGTCCAAGGAGATGGGGAGCAGCTCTGGGCACCCCCTTGTTGATTTGCATTTCACAGGTTTTAGAAGGTATGCCTCATGTCTATGGTCTGGGATTGTGACTTGTCTTTGATTTTAGGAAAGTAGAAAGTTGATTCATTTTTTGTTGGCTGGATACATTTTGAGGAATAGTCATAGAGAAAAATCCCCTGAACCAACGTGCCTTAACCAGAAGCCTGGCTTGAGTCTTGTACAGAAAAAGAGTTTACAGTTTCAAAGGGTCTCCATGCATCTCAGATCCATGTTCTTAGTTGCATAACCTCAGTTTTCAGTTTCTTAACTCTCTCAGTTTCCTCCCCTGTAAAATGGGGATAATAGTCATTTTTAAACCTCATAGAGTTGTGAGCAATAAATGAATGAATACTTGGAAAGACATCAACATACCCATGACACCTAACGAGTACTCAGTAAATATCTATTGTTACTATTATTACTATTATTAGTAGTATTACTATTATTATTATTACTATTATTATTACTATTACTATTATTATTATTACTACTACTATTATTACTATTACTATTATTATTACTATTATTACTATTACTATTATTACTATTACTATTATTACTATTACTGTTATTATTATTACTATTATTACTATTATTCCTACCCTCACAACACTCCATGAGGCAGATATCTCTGTCCTCATGTTACAGATGTGAAAACTAAGACACAGGTGAAATGACTTTCCCAAGGTTTCACAGTAACAAGTGACCAAACTTGCTTTCAAAACCTAAACCTATGCTTTACATGTTCCCAAAGTTGAAAAATTGGTCTGTAGAGCGCTCTTGACCAGACACTTTCAGATTCACTAGAATGTTGAATTAAAATGTACCCATTTTGTGGATGAGAGAAACCAAATACTGAGTTGCCTAAGGCCACACAGCTAGTAAGTCACCGAGTCAGGACTGGAACTGACATTTAGCAATCCAGGGCATAGGGAAAATGCGAATGGACCAGTTGGTTTATGCCCCAAATGGTACCTGCACCTGAATATGGAGACGGAGAGAGGAGAAAAGGTGATAGGAAGGAAAGTGGATCTGATCTATCTGTTTAGATGAGTCATTTCTTTCTCATTTCAGCCTCAAGCGCCTCATATGGAAAATGGGGTTAATAACCACATCATAATGTTAAGTAAACAGACGACCCTTTAAAACAGAATCTACTCTATTTTCTCAGTGTTGTTTTTAAAAAATTTTTAGGCAGCAGTATGTGTGCCTGTAAGGTCATCTCTTCTCTCAGATCCATCTACTTATCTGTCTAAACACCGAGAGAACATAAGCAAAACATACTTATGTGTATTTTTCTGGGTGTCAAGTATACAGGTGTTTTCATTTTCCTTACGCATGTCTAAATTTTCACTTTCCTGTACAGAGAAGAACACGTGTTATTTATTTAACAAGGGAAAACACAAGTCTTACAAAAATATTGATCTTGTAGGGGTGTCGGAGGGTGACGGAGACAACGAGGGAGCGAGCAGCTGCCACCGGACCGGAGCTCATGTCCCTCCCTGGCCTGTGATTTCCACATGCTTCCTGCCATCTCTGAACCTCCATTTCCTCATATGTTGAATGGGGGATGATATTGATTTGGGATTGGCATGGGGGGGTAACGGGGTTACCTGTTTAAATGTCTCCCACAAAGCCCAGTACACAGTAGTCAGTCCCTTCGCCTCTGCCGAAAATTCCAGCTGGATTGTCTACACGCCTTTGAGATGTACGGGCCAAATCTGCAGCCAAGGAGAACTCCTGAACAATCCTGTTTATTTATACAGTGGAAAGATTGAAATCATTATGCTTTGACTGGCAGGGCTATTTACAGGCATTGTCCCCAGAGCACTGTTGGGATCAGGGATCTCCCCAACAAATTTACCAACTCCCCAGCTTGGCCATAAAACTCCACGGATATCTGCGGGCCTCTGTTTCCCAACCACATGAAAGCCGAATTCTTCCCCTATTCTATTAAGTAAAATCATTGCCTGCAGTAAACAAGAGGGAAGGGGCCAGAGAAAACCGTCCAAAAATGGTGGGTGGAGCTTCTCAGTAGAGTAAACGCCAGCGTCCCTCGGCTCACTCAGCTCGACGTGCTGACTCTAAAGCAGAGCAATTACGGATTTCATCACAAGTTCTGGATCCGGAGGAGGCTAATCTCTCTGTGAGTCCTCTGACACCCCTTCCAAGTGTTGACGGAACACAGATTCTGGACAAAGCACTGCAGTAAATACTGGGATGTGAATGGATAAGCTTTGGGTGGCCAATGACGGGGCAGAGCATGCCAGTTAGAGAAACTGGCAGGGGAGCAGCTGGAGAGGCTGGAATAGTGAGTAGCTCAGGTGGACAGAGCGTGAGGTAAGAAAGAACAGCACTGGGAGCTTAGCATGGACTCCACTGGTGTGGAGTAGACGCTTCGTAAATGTTGACTGGCTGGACATTGGTATTCCTGAGCAAAACTAAGGTGGAAGGGGGTCTCCAGAAGAGAGAACATTTAAGCTGTATTTTTCTTCTCAAACCTCAGGCATTTCCCAGTGAGCAGAACTGCAGAAAGACAACCGACATGGGTTCCGGGACCACCTGGGACCTACACAAGTCCTCTCTGCCTCCAGCCAACTGAAGACATTTCCAGAGGGCCCGTTTGGAACCTGTGCTCTGCAAATACCTTGTGCCAAGTTTTCAAAGTCAGGGCATTGAGTAAAACCCAGACGGTTTCTCTGACTTTTTCTTTTTTTTTTCCTAAATTTCCTTTAAGTTCAACATGCATTTGAAATCAGGGAAAACACAGACCACATGTTTCTAATCCATCGACACTTAAATCATCAAAATGTTGTAGGCCTATGCTTTGGAGGCCAACAGGAACGCCAGAGCCTTTTAAAGACTTTCTTCTCTTTCTCTAGCAATCAGGAAGTAGCCTTTTTCCAAGCGGAAACCAAATTTTGACTCCAAGGGGCTGCTGTGTTCAATTCCAAACTCAGCACCCTCAACGGCCAAGCAGACTGGGAACTTGGCGTGTGCTGTGGCTGTGATCGCCGAGAAGGGATCTGCCGCCCAACAGACCCGTTCCTCACCCTCCCTGTTCTGCTGAAGACGGAAGATACAGGTGGAAGGGAGAGATGGAGCAGCCCCTGGCTTGAGGAGAAAGGACCAGCGAGCGGGGGAACCACTGGTAGCACAGAGGGCAAGCAGAGAGGGAAATGCAGATCTCAATGGCGTGCATGTGACCGGGGCGGCCACTCTCCAAGCGTGTGACCTGGGCTGGACCCCGGGGCCTCTCAGTCCCTGCTTCGTCCTTGGGAAAGTGGATATCAACATCCACTCCACGGGACTGTGGGAAGGAGGAACGATTCAATAAGAAGCAAATAAAATAAGATGAAACAAAGCACAGTACGTGTAAACGTATGTCAGGGAACACACAAGCCAGGAGTGTTCCTGGCCAGACACAGTGCTGTTTGCTTCTGCCCACGCTCGGGGCCAAAATCCCACCCCTGATAGTCATGGTACCTCCATGGGACCCACCCACCCACTCTCTGGCTAGAATAACATCACCAACTCAGGAGACCAACCAGCGGGGATGGATAGGGCATAGAAGCCCCCAGTGGAGCAAGGACCACAGAAAGTTTACTGTGTAGTGAGCAGATTCTGCCCACCAATTCGGCTGCCAATAACCAGAGCTCTTGCTAAGAACCGGTAACAGCTGCAGCAACACTAGGTGATCACGGTCTGTCCCCGTCCATCACAGATTTACTTTGTAAACCTCTTCCTGTGTGCCCCACGTTGTCGTTTCCCCAGGGCAGAGGGTCTGCCTATGTGTCATGGTGACACAGCCACCCCTCCCACCCCTAGCCTGACAGAGGTGGGCCCCAACACGTGCTCTCACCCTTGAAGGCATGCTGGGAAGAAGTGCGCTCATGCTGGGGTTAGAGTTGAGGTCTGGAGGTGCCACCACCCCCAGTCAACATCTCCCCCCCCCCCACCCTGAAGCTCCAAAAGTCTGGGGAAGCGTATCCCTGTTGCATAATTTGTAGCCTGAAAAAAAAATGGACAGCAGCACAGACCCTGGAGTCAGACTCTAGGTTTGGTTCCTGGGTCCATCACCTCGGAACGGTGTCACCTCGCTCAGGTCGCTTACCATCTCTGTCCTTCGAAACCCTCTCCCATAACCTCAGATAACAAGGGTTCCCCGTTGGTCAGACTGCTGTGAAAATGACATTCGCTAGGACATGTAAGCGCTGAGAACAATTTCCAGCACACGGCGCTCCCATATGTGTTTGCTAGCGTCACCATCACTATTATGACTGGCCCAGAGTGATACAGGCTGTGGGCACTAAGAAAGCACACGGCACAGAGTAAGCGCTCAACACGCATTTGGGGTCTTCCTTCCCCCCTTCCATGTTCCTCCTAGGAGTCAAGAGCAAAGTCTAGTGACCCAGAAGCCTGAGATCCTGGACTCTGAATGCTGAGTCGGGGGGTGGGGGTGGGGGGGTCAGAGGATCCTGTGCAAAGACTGCCTTTGGGATATTTTGCTTCTTTCTTTTTTCTTTTCAATTCACCATCAACCGTTGAGTCTCCAATGCTTTGAAATCTGCTAGGAAGAGTTTCCCACTTATGTCAGCAGCCCATCGCCCCAGAGCTAGAGAGATGCCCAGAGAAAATGTTCTCAACAACTGAGACCACCCACAGCAGGGCCCTTGACCAAGCAGCCCCTCCCGCCTGCTAATTGGGGCTGGGAAAGAAGGCAGAAGGCGGGGTGAGAAGTGAGGGGAGGAGAGGAGGGGATAAAGCAGGAATTGCAAATCTTCGTCTTTTAGTTCTGCTGTCCCATCCCAAGGTGAATCACCACTACTTGGTTAAAAGATATTTTAATTGCCAAAAATATTGGACAAGTACTCCAGAGTCAGGTGGACAGCAGTTGGCTAGCAGGTGCATACTGGATACTCAGACTCTAAATTGTTTTTCAATAATTAATATTTTATAATAGCATTAATTAATATTATGTACCTGATAATGTGCTGGACTTTTTTTTTTTTATTAAATCACTTGACTACTGCCATGTTCCATGCTAAGAACTGGTGGTTATAAAAAAAAAAAAAAAAAAAAAAAGATATTTTAAGCTCCTGGAAGAAAGATTACATCAGCATAGGACTCTGACAGCCAGAAGAAAGGATGAGCAACACCAAACCTTGGGGACGAGAATTGCCCCTCAGCACCTGAGTCAACCACAGGTGTCTCAAAGGAGCTGGGATTTTCCTTGCATTCAAATCTTTAAAATAAAACAGAAAAGTGTTGCAACGGCCACTGTGTGAGGGAGCAATCTGTCACCCTGACAGTTGGGAACAGCTCTGACCAGAGAAGAAGACATAAAGGTAGTTACTGCGGATCTCGTCTTTCCTGTTGCTGCTGTGGGAATGGATGCAAGTGCCGACTGGCCGGCTAATTTGTGCGGAGATGAACAGTCGGACTCCTCCCCCACCCCAGTGCTCACGCAACAGGTCACGTCTCAACACCAGGTGAGCTCACGATGAGCGAGCCAAGTGGTCAGCTGCCAAGTGGTCAGCCAGACGCAAAAGGGGCCACACAAGCTGATCCGAAGTCTGGCCCAATACATTTACAGGGTCCGTGGTCAGGTGAGAGGCGCCGGGAGGTGCTGAGCCCCAGGTGCACACCAGACCCCAGCGTTTGGAGCCTCTGTGTGCTCCCTGGTGAAACGAGGACAGTGACCTACCCCCTATGCAGGTTGTCATGGAGGAGAGTCCAACCCGGACCCAGGCCCAAAACAGACCCTGAGACTAATACACGTTCAGACTGAATCTGAGCAGTTTTCTCCTCAGCCTCTTAGGGCCCTATTTCCCAAAGAGTCTGTGATCTTTGCTGATTGGGGCGGGGGGAGGGAGAGACAGAGCACAGAGAGACACAGTGTGAGACAGAGAAAGGAGAGAGGTCAAAAAGAAAAGAAAGGAAGGGAAAGGGAATAGAGAGAAAATGGAACAGAACAGAAAACAAGAAAAGACTTTCTGTGGTCAGACAAGTTGTTTTACAGCAGGTCTCCCTCGTGTCCTGAAAATACCGCCTTGCCTCTCAAACCTCCCACAGGACGTGGCATCTGCATTGGCCACGCCTCCTTGGCAGTGAAGCATGTCCCCACACACTGTCCTTCAAGGCACACACTGAGGGCACTGTCACACAGCCCCCCCGTGCTCCGACAGAGCCCCTGCCCACATATTAGGTGAAGCACAGACGTGGAGCGGGCTGGAAAAAGCCGGCTTTGGCTGGGCCACTCGGGGTGGGGCCGTCTTGAAAATTCTTGCAGGGTCATTGCAAACATGCCTAACTTCTCTCAATGCCTCAGTTTACTCTTCTGAAAAGATGGAATAATAAAACCCAGCCCCCTTGGGGTGCCTAAGGGGGGAAAATGAGCTCATGGATGTGAATAGCTAAGTGTGGAGCTCGCCACCAAGAGAAGAGCTCACACTCATCCGTCCCCTCCTGGGGCCGTCCCCGTTTTCCCTGGGAGTCAGTGGGAAACTGCTGGCCAGTGGTAAATAAGAGCCAATTCACCTGGACACTCACCTCATTCTTTCCGGAAAGACCAAGGCAGGTCTGGACCAGAGAAACCAAAACCTGGTCTCTCATCTAGGCTTGAAAAAGTCCCATTTCCTTTTTGAACCTGCGTTTCCTCCTCCGTCAAGTGGGTCTGCTAAGTCCCACCTCCAGGACTGTGAAGATGAAAGAGGACAAGAAATGTCAGCGTCAGAGAACCAAAGTGGCCAGGAGGGAAACGGACATTTTCTGGGCCCCCTGACACCCCGGCCTGGGGAGCGTTCCAGGTGCATTAATCACACACTGAGATGCCTTTCTCAGGGTGCCCATCAGCCCTTCCAGCAGTCATTCTGATGTCAGGCCTGGAATGCAGCTCAAGAACAGAGACAATCTGGTGTCAAAAGATACATGAGATGGGAAGATAATCCCACAAACAAATGAATGACCAATCAACCCAGAAACACAGCTGGGATTTAGGACACAGTCCTTTCTCCCCATCCGGGACATCTTCCATATTTTATAATTTGGCCCGCCCTGGAAGCTCTTCAGATGGGACCAGAAACAGTCAGTAGTGAACAGCATGGGCTTAAAGAAAAGAAATCTACCTGCACAAGCTCACGTAGCTCATGGGATAGCCACATCGAGCCCTGCAGGAGATCTGATGACGCCCCCAAACAGCAGTGGGGAAAAGAATACTAAGTTTGAACTCAGAAGGTGCTGAGTTCAAATCCAAGCTCGGTGGCTTAAAAACTAAGGGCTCAGCTTCCTGAAGGGTGACACGAGGTAAGTGCAGATGTACCCATCAGGGGTTGCTTCCCACCCCCACCCCAGCCTGGAAGCCAGGGGCTCAAATCTGGGTTCTGAGCCTCCTACGGAAGATCAATGGGCCCCATCGAAACGCTTCACAAACAACCTAGGCGTTTCCAGGAAAAAAGGGAGCCCAGCTTGAGGCCATGGAAAGCACGGTCCCCAACTCTGAGTCAGGCTTGAGTCATGAGCTAAAAGCACACTTTTGCCAATTGCAGCTCTCGGCAGCAACAATTAATACAGGGCTGATGAACACTGTTTTTCACTCAACAGACGAGGGTATTTCAGGTAATTAGGCAGAACCTCATGTATCGGTAACTGGCCTTTGCACAAGAGCTCTGGCCACCATACCTCTGGCCAAGCCCTACCTCCAAAACAAACTTACACCAACATTAACCAGCAAGATGTGTCTGACTTCAAAAGATTACCCCTCCTCCTTAAGTATTTTGAGTGCAAAATGCTAAATACACAAACCTTAATTGGTTTGTTCTGCTGACTTGAGCCTCTCTAAGAGAATCTTTATACCTGAGCCAAGCAGCTACCTTGTATGCATGTGTTGATAATTCTGCTCTGAGATGATCCCAGCGCAAAACTTTCTGTGGGCTGGAAAGAAGTAGAGAAGCTGTGTTTTGATCCATCATTCCTTCACTCATTCATTTGTTCATTTCCTCGCAGCTACTGGGAACCCACTATGCAGTGGGCTCAGAGCTTCAGAAGGAGCTGAGAATCCAACTTAGAAAAATTTAAACTTGAGATGGGTGGTAGAGACCAAGTCTAACCATTTTCTTTTATAGATGGGAACCCTAAAGCTCAGACTTGCCCACGTTCACCCCGCAGGTCAATGGCAGAGCAAGGAAGAAAAGCTGGGTTCGTGTCTCCCAGTGAGTTTGGAAGTCCCCAGAAGTCCCAGCTGAGCCTTCCCCTCTCATGACAGACAAGGGCAGCCCCTCAGCTTCCCCTGGGCACACGGAGACCTCCAGGTGTGTCTCAAGATAGGGCAGGAACACTCCTGCCAGGTGATTACTTGCAGAACCGGGTCTTCCCCGCCAGGCCCCTGACTAACAACCCATCGCGCCATCCAGGCCCTGCCGGACTACAGGACACTCCCAAGAGAGGCTTCCTGGGTTCCCGTGACTAAGGCGGCCCTCCCAGGACAGCTTTATCCTTCAGACTGCGCCGATGTTGCAATGCCCAGCCGGATGAGGCAAGAGGGACACTTGGTGTCTGCCCAGCATTCCCAGAGAAGCCAGGGGAAACTGCCAAAAGCCAGAATTCCTAGGGCCTGAGTCCCAGCTCCCCCAGGCCCCCACCCATGTTTCTTCAGCATCGAAACCCCCTTTCCCGTTCTTTTAACTCTAACAACCTCTACAGAGAAATGGAAATAAAAATAGCAGTTCGCAGCACAGTGGTTAGACATTTATGAAATTTAAGAAGTGATCCCCCTGACTAGTCTAGTACCCAGAATGTCAGCTGTAATTGAAATTTTTTAAAAGCGGGGGGACAAAGGGTGAAGGAGAACAAGAGGTCCAAATTTCCAGGTGTAGAATAAGTAAGTCATGGGGATGTGATGTACAGCATAGGGAATATAGTCAATAATACTGTGATAGCAGGTACAGTGTCAGATGGTTGCTGGGCTTTTCATGGTGATCACTTCTTTAGGTATACAAATGTTGAATCCCTATGGTGTATACCTGAAACTAGTATACTATTGCATGTTAGCTATATTTTAATAAAAATATAGGGGTCTGGAACCAAAGGTCTCCCTAATAACAACAATAATAATGCCAGCAACCTCTGGGCACTCCCAGAGCGGAGCCCTTGATGAGAATTCCTCACTCATTTGGTCTTCAAGGGCCACCCAGAAGCGGTTCTCTAATACAACTGCCAAGCCCCTGACTGCTACCAAGTTCAGCCTTGCACACGTATGGACGAGTCACTGCTCCTCACCTGCGAAATGGACCAGGATGCATCCCTCACAGCAGACTAGGGGCGAGGGGACATGGACGGCTCGCAGATGAGGCCCCAGTAAGACCTCTGCTCTGTGCCTTTTCGTCTCCACATCCCAGCCCCTATCTTGCTGTCGTCACACATCTTCTTGAAGCCGCGATTCGTCATATCATCAGTCCTGTAGACACAGCGAGGAGCAGCTGCTCTGTGGAATAACACAGCGTGTGGTAAGCCTGAAGGCAGGGTGAGCAAGTCCAGGCTCCATCACAGACTGTGCCCACTGCTCTCATCCGGACAACAGGAATCGCTCGTGACCCTCCCAGAGTTACCACATTCTGCTTCTAAGATTCAAAAGTTGTTTTTAAGTTACTTATTTCCTAATTCAATAAACCAGATATACAAAGGAACTTATTTCCCCTCCTCAAAAAAAGACAGCAGAAAACCTTCTACTAAACACTGATGTTGTACTTGCACATGAAAAACACTCAATATTTCTCAAGTGAATAAATTCATTCATTCACTTCACTGATTGGTGCATTCCCTCACAAATAAGTGAGTGAGTGAATGAATGAATGAATGAATGAACAGGACATTCTATGCCGAGCCAGGGATTCTACTGGATGTGGACACTGACCAGCCACCAGGACCCTCACACAGCACTCTCACAATCGAGGGGGCACCACCTCTGGCTCGCTCACCCTGGAGGAAATCTAGGAAGGCCTTGGAAGTTTCGTTTTCTTCCTCATAAAATAGAGCCGTTGGTGCCTCTTTGAACCAGGTGGTTGTACGGATTCAATGAGATGCTGGCCTGTAAGTAAGAGCGCCCCCTCACTCAGCACCCAGTGACCACCACCGTTATCACTTCACTCTGTCATAAACCTCTATCATTTAAGGCAGAATGGCGCACACTTGCTAGAGCGGGCTTGACAAGTGTGGCAACTCAGAACACACGCAAACCATCCCTTCCTTCAGGGGACGTGGCATTGGAACAGAGTTGACTTGGGTGGGACTTGTAGGTGTGGCTCCAGGAGGCGGGTGTTCCAGCTGGGGAACAGCAGGAGCGACCAATGGAAGGAGGAGATGTGGGTCAGGACGGGAGAGGCTGCTTCACTTATTCCATGACGGGGCGAGGGGCGAGGGGACACAGCGGCTCGCAGAGGGGAGCAGGGTGGAGAAGCCAGAAGGGATTGACCCCTCCCTGGGGACAGCCCAGTCGTAGAGACCTGGGAATCCCAGCTGAGGAGTTAGCGTTATCGGGCTAGCAAAGGCAGCTGCCAAGTACTTTTGACCAGGGAAGTGCACTAGTCAAAGCTGACTTTAGAAAGATGGATTTCACAGTGGTTTGGGCAAAAGACTTGACACAGGAGAGACCTGGAGGAGAGTGAAGAATTCCAGATGAGAGCTGAAATGAGCACAGAAGTCATGACTTAGGGAGAAGGGGTGGGTGGAAAAGGGATTGTGGACATAAATCAAACAGGACAGGGTATGAGCAGCAGGGAGGAGACCAGCGAGGCCAGGCGTGGGGCCAGGATGGCCCAGAGACGGGCTCTCGAGCAGATGGGGCCACTGGTGGTGGAGGCAGACTGAGCTCAGGGCTGGGCTGGGCTTTGAGCTGTGGGCGGGACACCGGCTGTCGCGTTCTCACCACCAGTGGAAATGGGGGACGATAAGCCCAGGTAGAGATCAAGGCTGGAGACAGTGGGGTCTCCACTTGTGGGTGAGGAGTTGGCCTCATTAGCTCCCCTAGGGCAGGGGGCAGGACAGTCCAGGGTTGACAGGGAGAGAGACTTCTAGAAAGCCACCAGATCACACGCAACCCGACTTGGACACAAACCAGCCCTTCCCTCAACCCCTGAAACAAGCATCTTCATCTGACAATAAAAGTTGCTTTTGTGTCTGTGCTGGTTTGTTTGTACACTGCTTTTGAGACTCTCTGGAGACCTCATAGTCTGAACTCGTTGGTTTGCCTTATATCAGGATTTCTCAACCTCGGCAATATTGATGTTTTGAACCAGATTAGTCTGTATGGTGGGGCTCCCTGTGCTCTGCAGGGTGTCGCAGCACCGCTGCCTCCCCCCACCAAAGGCTGATAACACCCCCTCCCCCAATCATCACAACCAAAAACGTCACCAGACATTGCCAAATGTCCCCAAAGGAGCTAAATCATCTGATTGAAAAATCACTGCCCTATATTAATAGACACTTTCAAATTCAGGCCCTTAACTTTCTCATCTAACACTCATAAGATCTTTAAGAAATAATAATCACAGTGAAAGCTTTGCTGTCAGCCCCCAGGACAAAGCTGCCCCACTGCTCCCTGGCCATGGGGAAAGTGGCTATAACTCTCCCCTGCCTTGGGGTGTTCATCTGTAGAATGGGAAGGGGGCAGAGTCCAACGTCCCAAGTGTCCAGGGCCCCCCACCCGCACAGCCGGTCAGGAAGACCGAAGGCTTCCCCAGGAGGGTCTGCGTCACTGAGCTGCTCACTGTTGCGTCTTTGTCTGGCATTCCAGTGACTCAGCTGGCAAGGGTGTGATGCTTTCCAAAGAGGGTGGATCCAGGTGAAGCGAGGTCTGGGACTTGAATGGAAGGCCAGAGGTGACCCTGGCCCTCACCGACTCTCACTTTCTGAAGAGCTCTGCCTTCCCCAGGGACTTGGGGCCTGCATTTCCCAGTCCTTCTGGTCTGGAGGCAGCCAGCAGGGAGGCCGAGGGCTAGTGAGCTCCAAGGCTATTGCCAGGAGATCAGGCAGCCTTGCAGGGCCTCAGGCTGGTGGCAATTGGGCCATCGCAGCCCTTCTGGGAAATTGCTTGGCCAAGTCCATATCCTCCACGGGCAGGTACTTTTCAGGTGGGCGAGAGTGGGTGTTAGCAGGAAGGAACTGGCCAGCAAGGCAGTCACAGGTTACAAAACTGGGAGGTGCCTGAGAAACCATGCATTTTGCTAAAGGCAGTGCTCAGGCCCGGTGAGGGCAAAGGAGCTTGGAGACACGTGGAGCTCAGACCTGCCCAAATCTCCGATGAGGAAACAGACGGAGTCAGTGGCAGCGTTGGTCTCCTGAGAGCTCAGTCAGTCAGGGGTGCACTTGAGATTTGTACCCGCATTTTCTTCATTTCAAAGCTGGTCCCAGATCCCAGCCCATCTTTCCATCCAGCTCTGTAGAAGAGCTTGGGTCCAGCCATCCCTCTGAGCTCCTGCAGAGGTCTAGGTGACAGCTTCTGTGACTGAAAGTCCACAGCCATGGAATCCCGCCTGACATTTGGACCAATTTCCATGGGGCGGTGCACGTGGGACAGGGGCCACTCGGTAGTGTGGTCAGTGAGTCCAGTCAAGATGCAAGATACATCAGACTTATTAAAAATCATTAGCTGGCTGGACTCTGAGGTCAGACACGCAGGATAAATGCGCTCGGAGGAACCCGGTCTGCCTCTTCCAGCAGCAGCTCCCACTCATCCGAGCCCAGCAAACCGACAGCCAGGTTCCCAGAACCTGCCTCTGGGCTCCAGCAGCTCCTTGCTCTGCCTCATGTCTAAAGAATAGCTTTCAAATCATACCAGAAATCTGTTTCCTTTTCACTTTTGTTTGTTTGTTTTTTAACAAATGGGCAGGATAAAACGTCCCTGGGTTAGTTTCTTTTGGGAAGTTCTGGAGCCCATCTACGTGTCTTACAGATGCAGGAAAGATGTACTTTTACCTGGGACACCTCACTCTGGGTTGTATCTGCTCATCTGCTGTCACCAAGAGAGACCACCAGTCACCAAAGGGCAGGGCCACGGCTTAGTAATAAGGGCTACTCCCATTGTCCCCACATACCAGGCATTTTGCAAGCATTCTCTTTAATCCTCACAAACCACCCTGCAAGGGAAACGTTATTATCCTGATTATACAAATGAAAAACTTGGAAGGCTACAGAGTTGAAATGACTTGCCCAAGGTCATGGTTAGTAAATTGCAGGGACCTATGGGACCTGCATTTGCTCTTTCCCACAGCCCCAGGCCTCCTCTCTACTCTTTTCAGCGTCACTGGGAGCAGCATCAGACCTCACACATAGTGGGTGCAGATGACTCCTTTACAGAATAAGTGAATGAGCGAGTAAATGATTACAATAAATTGGAAAACTTTAATTGCTTTATTTGCATCTTCAAAGATAAGTACATCAGTGCTGCTGTGAGGAAGAAAACAGACCATTGATTAAATAGCCTGTTGGATTTTTGAACTGTGAAAACGGTCCCTAAATAATTTTGTGACTTTGGACCCATTCTTAGCACAACAAAAACATTTCAATTAAAGTTTATTCCTAAGCCAACTTTTCTCTCTTAAGAGATGGGGAACTTGTCCACTGAGCACCCACTCTGCATACACACACCAATCTGTATAAATCAGAACACTCAGTCTCCACAACTGGGTAAACAGGCATTGTTACCAGTTTCAGAGGAGGAGACTGAGGTTCCGAGTAGTTCCGTGACTTGTCTGGGGGCATACAGCTAGGCGAAGCCAGGAAGATCAAAGGCCGAGACTGTGTATCTCCACACCTGAACCCCCAAACACTGCCCCCAAGTACACTTAGCCCCATCCAAGCTTTCTTTTCACTTGGCAATCTGCAAGCACGCCTTTTTCCAGAATCACCCCTTGTCCAATGGACCGTCTCAACATGTGCTCCTTGGGACACCAGAGAAGCTAAGGCACCAAAAATAAATGAATAAAGGGAACGAACCCAAACCTCTAGAAAGAAGTTTTGTTCTCAGCATTCATAAGCATTGAGGGTCATTTGAAAAATATATTACCTCTGTGGTTTTACTGTTGACTTACTGATTGGATGGCAGGTGGAGGACAGGAAGGAGACCTCAGCGTTTTCATTATTTAGAGCCACTAGAGCCAGCCTTGGCCCTCTCAATAAATGGCCTTCAACCCACAGAAAAGTTTCCAGTGGAGGCACACACTCCCGTCGGTCCGTTCTAGCAGAGGGTCTGTCTTACTTAGATCTGTGCACAAAAGCACAGCTGCCCCCCACACCCCCAATCCGGGTGATCCCGACCCCATCGCCCACACCCACTCCAGCCCCGGGACCTGCAGAGACAGGCAAAGGAGGCTGGGCACCCCAGCCCCGAGGCCCGCCCTGTGGCCTGTCCGGGGAAACCTTGGCAAGCAACCCTCCCAGTGGCTGCGGAAACCTGGCTACTCCCTGTGTGTGCAGTTGGAGTCACTGAGCAAATCTCCAGACCTGGAACCAGGCAGACAATCCCCTGTGTTTTGCCACCTTCCCACCCTGGCTGCCAGGAGCCGGCCCAGTCTTGGAGATGCTGAATAGGCCATTTGTTGTGAGATCAAAGGGCCACCTGTGGGAAGCACCCCACTGCCTGGAGCAGGCCCAGGCCCTGTCCTGCCCCGGCGGCCGCCTCCCTGCCTGCCAGACCCCAGGCTTTTCCAAACAGCCCACCTTGGCAGGGGCGTCTCTCTGCCCGCACCTCCTACTCACGTTTCCTTTCTAACAACACCTAACCACCTTCCTCAAATAGCACTGTCTCACAGTGCTCTATGCTTCCCCGTTTGCTGGTCCCTCTGTTTGGCACACCCTCCTTGCTTCTGCACCCAGGTACGGCTCAGGCAGCAGCTCAGGCAGAATTCCGTCCTGGGCTCCTCAGGGTGGCTCAGGGCTCAGAGTGCAGAGGGGGCTCCATCAGCACCCCCACCTTTCTCACCTGGCTACTCTCAGCTGTGAGCTCCCCAACGGCCAGGGCTGCCCCCAGATGTGTGTGGAGCCCCAGAGCCCCAGGGACAGGCCTCATGCGGTTGGCACCTGGTATTAGTGGACTGAACGGCGAGGCAAACACCCTGATCGCATTCCAAGAGTGTCAGTAAAGAATGGATGAACGGGCACTGCTCAAAAACATGTCTGGAGACAAGCTGAAACATGACATTTCAACTCGAACCCTTTACAAGAAGCCCTTGTGAGCCACAGTGTTCTCTCCCAGAGACCAATGCCCACCGAACTGCCTCTGCTTTTGTCCCCTCTGATCAGACCCCAAAACCATGTCGTCTCTCCAAAGTGCCAATCTGATCCTATCACACACCCCCACCAAAAACAAGCTCACATCCCTCTCCGGTACTTTTTAGGTACAGACAGAGCCTTTCCCTCGGCTCACAAGCCTCGAATTCAGTGCTCCAGGTGCCCATCTTCTTGGCATCGAGGCATTTGGCTTTTCCTGCCTTTCTATCATTTTCTTCCTTCTCACTTTCCCGACTCTACCCATGACGTTGTTGAGCCTCTGACACAGTCAGTCCTAGAATAAACCTGGCCTTACCCTTGCCTAACAGTCAGCTAGGGAGAGAGTGCAGGCAGGGGGCGAGTGGGCACCATTTGGTCTGGGATGCCTGGTGCGTTGGGTAATTTCCTCTCCTGCCCCTGCAGCTCATCTTGCACCACTCTGGCCACACAGCCTCCACTCCAGCCATGATGGCCCTTGTTCAGACCCTCCTGCCACTGGCCCTTTGCACATGGTGTTCTCTTCTCTTGGGATGCCCCTATTCGACTTCCTTCTTACCTTCCAATCTATGCTCATGGCTTTCCAACCCGGAAAGACGTCGCTTTTACTGGAGCTCCAGCTCTTCTTAGTGATGCTTGGATCAAAGTCTGGCTCCCTCACTGGGTGTAAAGTGCATGGAGGCAGGATTTTTAACTCTCTTGTCCACAATGCTGGGCGCACATACCTGTTTAATGCACACGTTCATGAATGGCCACTCTACTTCGCAGACCATCTCTGGAGAGTCAGCGCTCGGAGATTCCAGAAGACTTTAATGCACTGGTCATCTTATGTGCCTGCCTCTTTCACATGTGATCTCCTGGGGGCAGGAGCATGATTTGTCCACTCGTCACCCTCACCCCCCCAAGCAGGAAGCTCAGCCCATTGGAGGTGCTCCCTGAGCTGTGTTTCAACAACTGAAGGAGCAGCAGTTACTGTGCAGGACAGTCACACATCCCGACATTCCACTCGTGTGCAATGCCCAATGGGTGGGGGCAGCCCCTCCAGCAGACCTGGCCCTTTGGGCCTGCTTGGCTCTTCCTGTCCCACCTTCTCTGAAAATGAAAATCCCAACTGAGCTGGAAGCGTGCTGTGGCCCACGGGGCCACGGAGGGCTCCCTGTGCGGAGCGAGCTGAGGCTTAGCAGACCCTGTCAGGCCTTTGTTTGCCAAGGAAGGGCCTGGCACCCACTCTCCCACTCCCTGTGGGGCCCTGCCCTGGGGGAGACGACCTCCCAGCGAGCTGCCTGGAGCCCGTGAGGTGAGAAGGAAAGAATCAAAGTCGCCCCCCACACCCTCTAAACCCCACCAGGCCTCGGCTTCTTGAGGCCACCAGGGCTACGGCTTGGCCCCCACACAGGCAGCGCTCAGATTACAGGGCTGAGCAAGCTGCTCACCTTCCCGGGTCTCAGTTTCCACACCAATGAAAGGGAAACACCACACAGGCCCTCCCTGGCGGTCAGGAGGATGAAGGTTATGGCAGCGTCAACCAGCCCAGCTGCATCAGTGCCTCCGGGGTACACTAAAAATGCAGATTCCTGGGCCGGCCCAGCTCACCTGAGCAGGGGGCCCAGGGAGCTGTATTTCAAACAGACACGGCAGGTGGTTTTGATGGGCAGCCAAGTGGGGGAGGCACTGAGATCACAGGCAGAAAGGACCCCGAGCACCACCAACACCCAGAAAACTCCAGAAGTGTCAGTCCTCACACCCACACGGGCCGTCAGCCTCTCCTGACAGCAGCACCAGGCTGGGGGCCAGGGCACCACCCGGCCCCCCGCCCCCACTCTCCCATCCATTAAGGAGTCCTGTCCTTTCTCTGACCAGAACATCGGGCCCTCGCCCTCCATTCTCCTCTCCTTCATCCCTGCAGGGGACACTGGGATCTGATCCTCATTAACTCCTCGCCCAGACATTACCCCTAATGGCTCCCCAGCCTCCAGCCTCTCCCTAGCCCAGTCCACCCATCCTGCCTAGTCCTCTTCCAATATGTGGCCCCACTGCCACCACCCTCTTCAGTGGATGATAACATCCTGTGGAATCAGACGCTTGCACCAGCAAGGAATTGAACCAGACCGTCTGGGCTGCCACTTCCCAGGGCTCCCATAAAGCCAGACGCCTGCTCTTACCCCTCTGCCCACTACTGTCAAGCCTGCCCCTTCCTCCTAGACCTCCGCCCAAAATCTACCCCATAGCAAGGTCATCTCAAAGGTCACCCCTTGATGGAACTGCCCCTTGGTCACTTAGAACACTCCATACGTGCCAGAACCGCCCCCGTCACCTCACAGAGCCAGGTGGTGCCTGCTGCCCATCTGCCTGTCTGTCTGTCCTTGTCCGGCCTTCAGGCTCCTCCTCTGGGCCCAGGAAGCTGATCTGTGGTGACTAACAGGCCCTCTGTGTCCCAGGTCCTCCTCCGGTAGGTCTCCCTACCCCCACCCCCATCTCAGGCCTGGGGCTGGGGCACTACACTGTCCCTTAGGATTCCCCTTCTCCCTGTTTTGCAGATTCCCCTCAAATGACCCAATTTGAAGGTATCCTTTCCTGGCAGGGCCTGACCAATACACATCCTGTACCAAAACAGCCACATTACAGGGGCCATGTCAAATGGGCCCTCCAAAATGTCCTGCTATCCTCGAGTGGCAATGCCGTTTCTCCACGTGGCTCATGGGTATCATTATCTCCCTAGAGAAATAACTTTCTCAGCCCCCAGGAAGTCCAGTGGTGGGCTCGGCTTCTGGGGAGGTGGGAAGCCTCCCTCGTCTGGAGGCAGGAAGGCAAGGCTAGCCTGCTCCTCTTGGGGACGCTGGAGCCTCCAAGGTCCCTAGAGATGACAGGGACGTGTGAGTGTCCCCAACTCAATTCATGCTAACCTCTAGAAGACATCTCTGCAGACCCCACATGGAGGGAGGCTGGCGGAAGTCGGGAGAGGGTTCCTGACCCTGACACACCCCCAGACGGTTGTGGGCACACTGACACCTGCTCAGCATCTCAGAGGCGCAGGAAATGTGACTCTTTCCAAAGCTCCCAAGTGACACTCATTAGCAGGCTGGGTGAACAAATGACCCCAAACTCCGACCAACTCAGCACATACGACTCTACGACCCAATAATGATCAGATTCTTAGAGAATTCCAAGCTCCAATTCCACTCTGGTCCTTGGAACGGCCTAGAAGGAATGTGACAGGAGTGTGTCATAACCACCGGCAGCACCCCTCCTTGGTTTCCCCAGCTGCTTTGCACCCACAAGATGCTCCCCCCAAACCCAGACTTCCATAAAGGTCAAAAGATCCCGGCACTCGGGTCCCAAAGAGGTACAGACCTAATCACAGCCCCACAACCCATCTCCGGCAAAAATTCCATTTAAGTTCTCTGAAATAATAAGTACACGTTTGAATTAATACCAAAGTTTATTGGGGTTTAACAAGAATCACACCGGTCTGTATCGCAGAGCTTTATCTACATGTCCCTTATAGAGTTATTAAAACACCAAAATATAATTTTAATAATCACTGGGATTTTAATTAAGGCGCAATAATGATTCCCATTCAATCAGACTCCTCAGATTCAGAAAGCAATTACTCATTCACGACACTTAATTTGAAGTGTTACCACAGATTTGTATCTCCTGAAGCCACAAGAAGTTAGATCATAATATTTCTTGTTAGAACTTATACAGCAAGTTCACTTCAGAGCGAGAATGAGACCCGATTCCAAGGGAGGCGGAAAGAAATGGAAAGAGCGGGGAGCAAGTTGGGTGGCCTCAGAGGAAGGAAGATGAGTGTGGTCTCAGGAGTGAGAACACCATGCCCGCCGGCTTTCAGCGGCCTCGTCCAGAAGGCCCCCTCCCACCGTGCCCGGGGGTCCCCAGGGTGGAACACTTCGGGGATGCAGAACTCACACCACAGAAAGAAAGGTGCCCTGTGCCACCTTGGAAAGTCACTTCTCCTCCCTGAACCTCCATTTTCTCATCTATCAAATGGGGGAAGAGTCTGGCCAACCCACCTTCTTGTTACCATGAGTCCCAGTGAGCAGCTGACAAGAGCCTGTCTCCATAAGTACAGGTCTGAGACATGAGAAAGGTTCAAGATTCACCTTGAAAAAGTTCTGGTGCCACAATTCCGGAGGATATTGGCAGAGACACCAGGGAATGGGGTTGGTAGAGAGAAGTGGGGACTCTGGTTTCTGGGGTACCTTGGGAGGCCAGGCCATGGGCAAGACTGCTTCAGAATCTATGGGCTGCCTCCCACCCTCCCACCACCCCCACTGCAGAGGCATCTCCCACTGGCCCTCGTACACTCATGGCTTCATATGCTCATCCCCAACCCTCAATCACAGCCCAGTCTCAAGAAAATGCTGAATCGTGGAGGCTCCCGGTGCAGGATTAGTGAGAGCTGAGCCTGTGGCCATCCCAAGGTGGGGGTCGCACAAAAGCTGAAGGAGAAAGCCTGCTTCCCAGTGCGCCCACAGGAACACATGGTAAGTGTGCAAAGGAGGCCTGTGCAGGGGTCACCGCTGCAGCAGGACCCGCGGTGGCGCATTCAAGGCAACCTATGCTCCCAGCAACCGGAGAACAGCCTCCTAATTTAAATACACGCTTTCCATCACCAGGAAGATGACTATTTTAAATGAGGTAGGTATCACTCCACTAAGCCTTTTCCACCCGCAGAAAAACCATCCCCACCCTGATGGCTTAGGGCCAAGGTCCAGAGGGCACATTATTTGCTTCTGAACAGTGGGTCTCAACCCAGGATAATTTTGCCCCCAGCATGTTTGTGGTGATGCTGGGTAAACAAACCTGTTATACTGCCAGTTGTATAAAAGCATAGCACATGCAATTATGTACAGTCCAAAATGATAATAAACAACCGTGATACTGGTTTATGTATTTATCATACTGTACTTTTTATTGTTACTTTAGATGAAATAACTACTTGTTTTTTAAAAGTTTGCTGTAAAACAGTCTGCCGTGTTACTCCAGCAGCAGCCTTATACATCTCTCGTTTACCACATCCCTTGATTGCATCCTTTTCTCTTGTGTTTGATTTAATCTCGTGTTGTTTTATAAATTTAATGTAGCATAAATATACAGTGCTTATAAAGTCTACAGTGGTGTACGGCAATGGCCAAGCCTTCACATCCGCTCATTGACTCACCCAGAGCAACTTCCAGTCCTGCAGGCTCCATTCATGGAAAGTACCCTGTACAGCGGGACCATGTTTTATCTTTAGATCGTATTTTTACTTTACCTTTTCTATGCTTAGATGTGCAAATACTTATCATTATGTTATAATTACCTACAGTATTCAGGACGGTAACGCAATTTGCAGCATAGGAGCAATAGGCTGTACCATATAGCCTCTGTGTGCAGTCGGCTCCACCATCTAGGTTTGTGTAAGTGTACTCTGTGAAGTTCGCACAATGACAAAATCGCCTATTGCCTTATTTCTCAGAACGTGTCCCACTGCTAAGCAGCACGGGACGATAATCATCTAAACACCACAACTAAAAGGCAGACTTTGTCGACAAAACTAACAGAACAAAACCCAACATTGCTGCCTATAAAAAACCTACTTTAAATATAAAGATATTACTAGGTTAAAAGTAAAATGATTGGAAAAGATATAACCAAACTAACACTAAACAAAAACAAAGGGGATATGGCTATATTCATATCAGAGAAAGTAGGTTTCAAAGCATAGAACAACAAAGGGATAACACAGGTCATTTCATAATGAAAAGGAGTTAATTCATCAAAAGGACATACTAATAGGACATACCTAGTAACAGAGCTTCAAAATACATGGAGCAAAACTCTTAGAATTGCATGGAGAAATAGATACATTCACAATTTTACTTGGAGATGTCAATATCCCATTTTCAATAACTGACAGAACAAGTAAAGAAAAAAAATCATTAATAATACTTGAATGCTGTCACCCCACTTGCCCTAATTGACATTTATAGAGTACTTCATCAAACAACAGTGGAATGCACACTCTTTTCAAGTGCACATGAAGCATTTACCAAAATAGAACACACTGTGGACCATAAAACAAGTCTCAGTAATCTTAGTCATACAAAATATGTTCACTGACCACAATGGAATTAAGGTGAACATCAAAATCTCCAAGAATGTGGAAACTCAATAACACACTTCTGATAACTCATAGGTCAAAGAAGAAATCCAAAGGAAAATATGAATGTATTTAAAACTGAATGAAAACAAAAACAATCAAACTTTATAGGATGCTGCTAAAGCAGCACTTAGGGTGAAATTTATAGTTTTAAATGCCTATGTTAGAAAACAAAACACGTCTCAAATCAATGATTTCAACTCCCACCTTAAAACACTATCTGAAGAAGAACAAAAAAAATCCAAAATTAGGCAGACAAAAAGAAAATTAAAATGATCAGAAGAGAAATCAGAGGCTGGAAAAGCAATAGAAATCAACAGGAAAAAAAAAAAAAAAAAAAAACAGGAAAATCAAAAACTGGTTTGACAAGGTAAATAAACTTAACAAAATTCTAGCCACACTGCTTAGGAAGAAAAAGAGAAAAGAAACGAATTAACAATATCAGGAATTAAAGAGGTGACATCACTAAAAATTCTACAGATATTAAAATGATAATCAAAAACTAAGATTAAAATTTTTATGCCAACAAAGTCAACAATTTAGGTGAAAGGAACAAACTAACAAAGCTTATTTTAAAAGAAGTAAATAATCCAAATATCACTTTAACTGTTAAAAGCAGTGACATTTTAGTTAAAAACTTTCCCAATAGAAAACACTGGGTCCATATGTCTTCACTGGTGAATTTTACCCAAACATTTCAGAAAGAGATAATACTAAATTCTTCCATCAAATAGAAGAGGAAGGAACATTTCTCAATGCATTCTATAAAACCACCATAACCCTGATACCAAAACAAGATTAAGATATTACAAGAGAAGAAAACTGTAGTACAATATCCCACATGAAAATGAATGCAAAAATTATTTTTAAAATTTTAGCAAACTGAGTCCAGTAACATATATAAAGAATAGCATGACCAGGAGTAAAGGTCATCAAAATGGCGGCGTGAGATGAGCCTCTGTAAAGCTCCCCTGGAATTTACAACGAATCGAACAACAATAACTCCACAAAGGACTCCCTGCACAGCAGACAGTCAAGACGAAGAGGCCCACTATTGAATTCACCTAAAGGTGGGCGAATCGCGCGAGCGTGGGAGGAGGGAAGGGAGAAGTGCGGAGATAGAGCCGCGCGGGCGCAGGACACAGACCTAGCTCAGTGCTCCGAGCTCGCTGCTTCCCGGAACTACCGCAGCTGCGGGAGAGGGAAGAACTCGGACTGCTAGGGCTCCGCTTATGGCCCACAGGGCTGAGGGGGCAGCATATAACTCAGCTGAACCCAACGCTCACGGCAGAGACCTCGGAGAAAGACTGAGGGAAGAAGGCTGAAAACGGTGGTTTAAGCCCTCACTGCCAAGCAGAGAACGGAAGCCTTAGGCACTGAGACTAGCCGCCCCCTCCGTACCCTCCCAGAGCTCGCCCCATCCCCACCTGCCCGGTGCTAGAAACGGAACAGTAGCAGTGTCAGAGCAAAAGAACAGAATATTTGCTGTTCTGAGAACAGTGGACCGCAGACACAGATTCGCAGCCCAACTAGTTCCAGCAAAGGGGAGGGAGCTGTGGAAGGAGGACCGGCTGTGGTGGTGGTCGCTGATATTCCTCTGGACCACCTCTCAAAACTCACCCTGCCCCTGGCCCCACCTATCTGGGCGGATCCCTGCAGGAGTTAATAGAACTGCTGAAACATACAGGCTCTGAATCAGGAGCTGGAAGAGCTTTGGAACATCAAAAGCTCTCCGCATACCCACTGGGACACTGCGCCCTGTGACCTAGACGAACTATTAACAGAGGAGAAGCCCGTCTCCCAGGGAATCCCCCCATTGTGTGAGAAGCTGGAATAGTGCAGAGAAAACAGCACTACCGTGTGAGAGAGAAAAAAAAGGCTGCAGTCGGAGAGAAAATAAAACACTCTACCAACAAGTACTGGAAAACAAAAGAAAGACCTCTTCCTATCAACCTGTTGCAGAAGCCACTCCTGTAGATGTCTAGGAAGAGAAATAGTAAATCAGTAATTGCCATGAATAACCAAGGCAACAAGACAGCTCAGAAAGAAAGTGAAAAGTCTCCAGAAAACGAACTTAAAGATATGGAAATATGTGACTTAAAAGACACAGAATTCAAGATTGCAGTTCTGAAAAATCTCAACGAGATGCAAGAAAACACAGAAAGGCAGTTTAATGAACTCAGAAACACAATCAAAGAACAACATGAGCATTTTACGAAAGAGATTGAAATTTTAAAAAGAACCAAATAGAATTTCTGGAGATTAAGAAATCAGTAGAAGAAATTAAGAATGAAATATCCAGCTTAGGTAGTAGAGTTGACCAGATGGAGAAAAGAATCAGTGACATCGAAGATAGAAACCTGGAAATTACACGGATGGAAGAAGAAAAAGACTTGAGACTTCAAAGAAATGAAAGAACTCTACAAGAACTTTCTGACTCCATCAGAAAGAGCAATATAAGAAGAATGGGCATACCAGAAGGAGAAGAAAGAGAGAAGGGAACAGAGAATATATTCAAACAAATTGTTGATGAGAACTTCCCAAACTTGTGCACAGAATTGGATCCTCGAATCCAAGAAGCAAATAGAACACCTAATTACCTCAATCCCAACAGGCCTTCTCCAAGGCACATTGTATTGAAGCTGTCTAAAATCAAGGACAAAGAAAGAATCCTCAAGGCAGCCAGGGAAAAGAAGACCTACAAAAGAAAACCCATTAGATTATCAGCAGATTTTTCAGCAGAAACTCTACAAGCCAAGAGGGAGTGGAACCAAATATTCAAACTATTGAAAGAGAGAAATTATGAGCCAAGAATAATATATCCGGCAAAGATATCCTTTAGATATGAAGGAGGAATAAAGACCTTTCCAGACATACAGAAGCTGAGGGAATTTTCTAATACATGATCTGCACTACAAGAAATACTAAAGGAGGCTGTTTGACCACCATCAACAGGGACAATTTGTGGTAACCAAAACATAAAATGGGGGAGAGTAAAGGCCTGAACCTGAATATGGGAATGGAGAAAGTAAGCGTGCTGAAGAAAATGGAATACTCTAAATGTCAAACTATCTTTTACATAAACTTAACGGTAACCACTCAAAAAAAATCCAGAACTGAAATATATACTGTAATGAAAGAAGAAACAGATGGAAACATCATAGAATACCACCACACAGAAATAATAGAAAACAACAAAAAGGCAAAAAAACAATGGAGACACAGCCTTACCAGAAAACGAAAGATAGAATGACAGGAAATCCTCACATATCAATAATCACCCTAAATGTAAATGGACTGAACTCACCAATAAAAAGGCGCAGAGTAGCAGATTGGATCATAGAACTAAACCCAACCATATGCTGTCTCCAAGAGACACATCTCAGCTACAAGGACAAGCATAGACTCAAAGTGAAAGGGTGGAAATTGACACTCCAAGCAAATGGTACCCAGAGAAAATCAAGTGTAGCCATAGTGATATCACATGAAACAGACTTCAGGGTGAAAAAAATAACAAGAGACAAAGATGGACAGTTCATAATGGTAAAGGGGACTATACAACAAGAAGACATAACAGTCATCAATATTTATGCCCCCAATCAGGGAGCAATGAAATATACCAAGAAACTACTAACAGAACTAAAGGGAGAAATTGACCAAAACACAATTATACTAGGGGACTTAAATACATCATTGACAGCTATAGATAGACCATCCAAACAGAAAATAAATAACGAAACAGCAGCCCTAAATGACACATTAGATGAAATGGATATAATTGACATTTATAGAGCACTTCATCCTAAAACATCAGACTATACATTCTTTCCTAGTGTACATGGAACATTCTCAAGGGTAAACCATATATTGGGACATAAAATCAGCCTCAGCAAATTTAAGAAGATTGAAATCATACCAAACATATTCTCTAACCACAAAGCTTTGAAATTGGATATCAACTGCAAAAAGAAAGCAGGAAAAAACACAAATACATGGAGATTAAACAACATACTTTTAAAGAACAACTGGGTCAAAGAAGAAATTAGAGGAGGGATCAAAAGATACATAGAAACAAATGACAATGAAAATACATCCTACCAAAATTTTTGGGATGCAGCGAAAGCAGTTTTAAGAGGGAAATTTATATCATTACAGGCCTATCTCAAGAAACAAGAAAAATCCCAAATAAATAACCTCATGTTACACCTTAAAGAACTAGAAAAAGAAGAACAAGTGAAACCCAAGGTCAGCAGAAGAAAGGAAATAACAAAAATCAGAGCAGAACTAAATGAAATAGAGAACAAAAAGACAATACAAAAAATTAATGTGACAAAGAGCTGGTTCTTTGAAAAGATTAACAAAATTGACAAACCCTTGGCTAGACTCACTAAGATAAAGAGAGATGATACTAATTAACAAAATCAGAAATGAAAAATGGAAAGTTATCACGGACACCACAGAAATACAAAGGATCATCCAAGAATACTATGAAGGACTATATGCCACCAAATTCAACAACCTAGAAGAAATGGACAAGTTCTTAGAAACATATAGCCTTCCAAGGCTGAACCATGAAGAACTGGAAAATCTAAACAGACCGATCACCAATAAGGACATTGAATCAGTCATCCAAAACCTTCCCCAAAGCAAAAGTCTAGGACCAGATGGCTTCACTAGTGAATTCTACCAAACCTTCAAAGAGGATCTAATACCAATCCTGCTCAAACTCTTCCAAAAAATTGAAGAAGAGACAGTACTCCCTAACTCATTTTATGAGGCCAACATTACCCTGATACCAAAACCTGGTAAGGACAGCACAAAAAAAGAAAACTACAGACCAATATCTCTGATGAATACAGATGCAAAAATCCTAAACAAAATTCTAGCAAATCGAATACAACAATGCATTAAAAAGATTATTCATCACGACCAAGTGGGGTTCATCCCCGGGGCACAAGGATGGTTCAACATCCACAAATCCATCAATGTGATACATCACATAAACAAAATAAAGGACAAAAATCATATGATTATATCAATTGATGCAGAAAAAGCATTTGACAAGATACAACATCCATTTATGATTAAAACACTTAATAAAATAGGTATAGAAGGAAAATACCTTAACATAATAAAGGCCATATATGACAAACTCTCAGCCAATCTCATAATTAACGGTAAAAAAACTGAAGCCTTTTGCTCTACGTTCAGGAACACGACAGGGCTGTCCCCTATCACCTCTGCTTTTCAACATAGTGTTGGAAGTCCTTGCCAGAGCAATCAGGCAAGAGAAAGAAATAAAAGGCATCCAAATTGGGAATGAAGAAGTTAAATTATCACTCTTTGCAGATGACATGATACTATATATAGAAAACCCTAAAGACTCCACCAAAAAGCTATTAGAAACAATCAACGAATACAGTAAAGTTGCTGGCTACAAAATCAACGTACAAAAGTCCATTGCATTCCTATATACTAACAATGAAATCTCAGAAAAAGAAATACAAAAACAATTCCTTTTGCAATTGCAGCAAAAAGAATAAAATACCTAGGAATAAACTTAACCAAGGATGTGAAAGACCTATATGCTGAAAACTATAAGACATTTTTGAAAGAAATTGAAGAAGACACAAAGAAATGGAAAGACATTCCATGCTCATGGATTGGAAGAATCAACATAGTTAAAATGGCCATATTACCCAAAGCAATATACAGATTTAATGCAATCCCCATCAAAATCCCAATGGCAGTTTTTAAAGAAATAGAACAAAAAATCATCAGATTTGTTTGGAACCACAAAAGACCCCGAATATCCAAAGCAATCTTAAGAAAAAAGAACAATACTGGAGGTATCACACTCCCTGACTTTAGCTTGTACTACAGGGCTACAATAATCAAAACAGCATGGTATTGGCAGAAAAACAGACACATAGACCAATGGAATAGAATTGAGAACCCAGAAATAAAACCACATAAATATGGACAGATAATTTTTGACAAAGAAGCTAAAAACATACAATGGAGGAAAGACAGCCTCTTCAATAAATGGTGCTGGGAGAATTGGATAGCCACGTGCAAAACAATGAAACTGGACTGCTATTTGTCACCATGTTCCAAAATTAATTCAAAATGGATCAAAGACTTAAGCATAAGACCTGACACAATAAACTGCATAGAAGAAAACATAGGTACTAAACTTATGGACCTTGGGTTCAAAGAGCATTTTATGAATTTGACTCCAAAGGCAATGGAAGTAAAAGCGAAAATAAATGAATGGGACTACATGAAACTTAAAAGCTTCTACACAGCAAAAGAAACCATCGACAAAATAAAGAGGTAACCAACTGAATGGGAGAAGGGTTTTGCAAACAGTGCCTCCAATAAGGGGCTAGTATCCAAAATATATAAGGAACTCATGAAACTCAACAACAAAAAGACAAACAACCCAATTGAAAAATGGGCAGACCATCACCATATATTCGACCCCCTTACCCTCATCTCCCACCCCCCAATAAATTTAATAAAATAAAATTTAAAAAAAAAAAAAAAAAGAAAGAAAAATGGGCAGACGACCTGAAGAGACATTTCTCCAAAGAGGACATACAAATGGCAAATAGACATATGAAAAAATGCTCAACATCACTAATCAGAGAAATGAAAACCACAATGAGATATCACCTCACCCCAGTCAGAATGGCTACCATCAACAAGACAAATAGTAACAAGTGTTGGAGAGGCTGTGGAGAAAAAGGAACCCTCATACACTGTTGGTGGGAATGCAGACTGGTGCAGCCGTTATGGAAGGCAGTGTGGAGGTTCCTCAAAAAATTACGAATAGAATTACCATATGACCCAGCAATCCCTCTCCTGGGTATCTACCCAAAAAATCTGAAAACATTTATGCATAAAGACACATGCGTTCCAATGTTCATTGCAGCTTTGTTTACGGTGGCCAAGACATGGAAACAGCCAAAATGTCCTTCGATAGATGAATGGATAAAGAAGTTGTGGTATATATACACAATGGAATACTATTCGGCAGTAAGCAAAGATGATATAGGAACATTTGTGACAACATGGATGGACCTTGAGAGTGTAATGCTGAGCGAAATAAGTCAGACAGAAAAAGCAGAGAACCATATGATTTCACTGATATGTGGTATATAAACCGAAAACAACAAAAGAACAAGACAAACAAATGAGAAACAAAAACTCATAGACACAGACAATAGTTTAGTGGTTACCAGAGGGTAAGGGGGGTGGGAGGTGGGAGATGAGGGTAAGGGGGATCAAATATTTGGTGATGGAAGGAGAACTGACTCTGGGTGGTGAACACACAATGGGATTTATAGATGATGTAAGACAGAATTGTACACCTGAAATCTATGTAATTTTACTAACAATTGTCATCCCAATAAATTAAAAAAAAAAAAAAAAAGAAAGAAAGATACTGTTAAGAAACTAAAAAGACCCAGCCCCAGAATGGAACATTTGGAGGCGATGTGCTATCTGGATGGCAGTCACAATTTCATGGGTGTATACATATGTCAAAACTTATCAAACTGTACACTCTACACCTATGTGGTTCATTGCTCGTCAATTATATCTCAGTAAAGCTGTCAAAAAATTATGATGTACACGAGCTTTCTGGACCCACAGCCCCACCCTTCCACCTGAATTACTTCCTGGGTTTCACACCAGTGGGACATTCTGCTCTCATGTTTCTGCCAGTCACTCCTCATCAAAAGTGGGAGAGAGACCCTCATCGCAGCCAAGTATGCTTGCAGCTGGCTCTGGTCCCGGATTTATATTCCGACCTCTGCCCACACAGCTCCAGGAGTTCCTTCAGAATCTGGGACTGCAGCTCCAGGCTGACATACAGCATTTTCCCTGCTGTTCTGTCAGCTTAGAAAGAATGGTGGCCCCCCCACCCCCAGTCCAAGGTCAGACTTCAAGCCCTGTCAACAAGGCAAGGCAGCTGTGTGCAAAGTTAGTACAAAAACGCAGACGTGCACGTTTCACGTATCTGTCCCTCCCATTCTCCTCGCAAGTCTTACTTTTGGCTCTGTCTTAATAATCTTGTTTACTTGCTATTTTGTTCGTGCATAAGACCTAAAGCAATGTCTTATATACAGTAGAGTTTTGGGTTTTTTTTTCTTTTTTTCCCAACATGCAGTAGATTTCAGGGTGGGGGAGGGATTCTGAAAGAAATCCTGGCCAACTAGACAGGTGAGAGCATCAGTAAGTCACAAGGGACTTACAGAGGACGATGTGGGCCAGGCCACTCAGTTTACAAGTGAGGAACCCAGAACTCACGACAGAGACGAGATGTCCCTAAGGTCACCCGGTGTGTTACTGGCCATTATGGAACTCGAACCCCAAAATCTTCCAAATATCCTATCAGGTTCCTGCCTTTATGCAACAGTTTGAGAAAGAAACAAAACAACCACAAAAAAAACAGAAAACCTGGGGAGGGACAAATTCCAGGGCCACTTAGTGCCCGTGAAAAATAATTAGTTGCCCTGTATGGAAGCCAGCACAGATTTCCAGGTGGTACCAGCTGATGTTCCCAACTGGAAGCTGGAGGTCCATGGACCAAGCTACACTACATCCCATTGCTTCCGCCGCAGAGCAAATCACTTACATGTCAAGCAGTTCAAAGGAAAGGGGGCCAGTGTCCAAATCGCTGAGCTTCTGTCAGCAGAGCATAACGTCCCATCTGTTTCAAATCAGAGTGTTTGGGCACATACTTCCTACATATATGTTTATCTATAACAAACACGGGTATTGTTAAACACGTATCGTTACTTACACTGAAATGAATTGAATATAAATAATAGTCCTTGTATTTTCTCCTTGTCCTCAATGACAATGCCCTCCATGCACACCTTCCCTTTTGAAAACCACCAACTGAGGACATTCAGTACTTTGGAACAGGTCACCCGCCTCAGGTCAGGACACCTGGATCCTACTTGTGACACCCAGTCTTTCCCATTCTTACCTCCGACATGCACATCAGGAAGCTGAAATGCAGAGAGATGAAGTCAGACTGGCCCGAGGTCACACTGATAAGAATGTGGTGGCAGAATTTGGACTCGGACCCAGATCTCACAGTAGAGCTGCGTTCGTGTTGAGGCTCAGTCTTTGTCCCAGGAGAGGACCCCAAGACGGAGCTAGACAGCATTCAGGGAGAGCAGGAGATCCAAGAGGTTCTGAGGTAGAACAACCACACAACTCCTGGAATGGCCTGGCCAAAACCGCTTAGTTTGGGGAGACAGACGGCACGCCAAATAAATAAGCACTTAAAGTTTGCGGTCTGAGCTCTGGAGGGGAGAGGTGTGTGATTTCAGAGGAAGAGAAAGGGAACATTTAAATTGAGAGACCAAGGAGTCAGAGGTGGGTTCTCAGCCTGCTGTGTGAATTTCACGAGGTGGTACCTCAAACACTGGAGGAGAGGGGATCTTTTTTTAGCAACACCCCCCTCGGCCCCACATTGGCATTCTGTATCAGGGTTAAAATTTTCCACTTCGTCCAAACCAAGATGCCAGCTTCACTCCGCAGTCTGTAAAGAGGCTAACAGCCAATTTATGCTACTAGAAAATCTGTTGTGAACTTTTCCAATTTGCTGCCACTGTATGTATGTTTAATGTTTCCTGTTAGAAATCATCTGTGTTACTATTATGTCCCCGTCATTTCAAGCTCTCCCCCCCCCTCTTCTCTTCAGGAACTAGCACACCAGTTACTCACCACCCCTATTTTATGGCTTCTTAATTTCTGAAGGTTTTAAGCCTATATTGGAATGTTCTTTCTAGTAGGGCCCTGAACTGGGCCTGGAGCTGCTGGTGAGTGAGTAGAATCCATTCTCTTGAGAATGCCAATGTGGCCCCTCCCACAAAAACAGAGAGACACACAGAGACACGTGGGGTGAAATGCTTCCATCACTACTAGAGGCATTCAGATCCTCTAGATAGCAAGTGGGTTTCCACAGTGCAAAGGAAGAGATGTGACATTGGAGCCCAAGTTTGATGTCCTACAAGCTTACAGGTCACCTGCTAACAGAGACAGAAAGTTGTATTTGTGAAGCAGCCTCAAAAGAGAGGAAGGGAGGGAGGGGAAGAGGGAGGAGGCAGGCATAGCAAGAAGCCATCAGCATTCTGACAAACTAAATAGGACAGGGGTGACCTTGTACTCTTGTCTACCTGGAGGACTAAATGGAAAGGACTCTGGTGATAACAAAGAGACAAACGTAGGTTCCAAGAGCACGATGGCCTCCCTGTGCAAGTACAAAACACACAATGTCTTCAGAGTCAGCAGGGTCCGACCCAGTGACTCAGCTTACTGTGCCGTTGGATCGGGGAAGAGCCTCCGGCCCCCGGGTGTGGGTTAGAGCCCTCGGGCCACCTGTCCTCTCACATCGCCAGCTGTTCTCCCCAGGAGCTCACCCCCATCAGTGGCATATGAGTTTGATTATTTGTTAACTCGGTCTCCCTTCCTAACCCAGAGGCCCCCGGTGGGGGGAGGTCTGGTTATGGCTGTATCCCCAGAGCCTGGCACATGGCTACAGAGCTCAATAAAGATCTGAAATGGATGCCTCTTGAAGCAAAAACCACAATCAGACCAAGATAATGGCTGATGGTGGTGGTGGTGGTGGTGACGATGATGACGATGACGATGATGATGAATTGACCATCTACTCTATGCCAATACCCATCTAGGTACCTCTGGTTCATCACCTGCTGATCCCTAGGAACCGTGGTTTGAAGTAAGGTTTGATAACCCCACTTTGTAAGAGGGAAAGGAGGCCCAGAATGGCAGACTGACGCTCTCACAGCCTCATAGCTGACTAATAACAGAGCCAGGGATGAAACCCAGTTCGCACCCTGCCCCGACTGTCCCAAAGGTGTCCTGCATACACCGGGTGACCCGAGAGGGCTTCTTGGAGGAGGGAGCAAGAAGTGCACCCTCAGCAGTTCACAGGCCAAGTCAGCAGGTCCTGCGAGGCTGGCCCAGCCCACAGCTACAGCTCTGTCCCCAGCCAACCAGCCCGTGGCAGGAAGTTCCTTTTGCAACTCCTCTGCCCTTATCTCCTGGCAGGGCTGCTTTGCAAGGTCATGATCACAGCACTTTATCAGCACATCTTCACCTCCTGGGGACAGCCCAGCCAGCTCAGAACAGCAATTTCCTTCAGATCTTCCCCCCAGAAGCCCCCATCACAGGCATCGCAAATTAAAACCAGAAACCCCAAACTGAAACTTGAGGTGGGGGCCCTCCTATGTAGGGCCTGGCCCGGAACAGAGGCCACAAGGAAATAACGTAGCAAAAATATTTTCCTCCTTCTCCATCTGGTGAGCTCCTGACTATCCCATAGAACCCCAGCTCAAATGCCCTTCTCCCTAGAAGATTACCCAGTGCCTCTCCCATCCCCAGCTATTGAAAATAGCTTGTCCGCTTGTCTCCCTGGGTTACACTTATTTGGTTTTGTGTCTGTCTTCCCCACCAGACTATAGCCTGAAAGGTGTAGACTTCCTCCTGGTGCAAATATGGGTTAAACCACTTAGAATGAAAATAAGATTTAATCGCGGTTGATCAAGTAACTAGCTCTGTTACCTTGGGCAAGATTGCCTTTCTGAACCAATTCACTCATCTATACAATGGAGATAAAATGGGCCTCTCTATCACTGTGGGAATTTCAGGTGCTAGAGATACAGCAACCACTTAACAAACACTAGTGCCGCCCCCTCCCACCTCCCACCTTCCCGTGACAGCACTACACCTTAGCACATTGAGATTCAAGCCAATGTTTGTTTCAAAAAAATCACTGAATGGATGGGATTAAATGAAATGATAAGGTTTTACTCAATACATGAGCCTTAGAAGAATAAGGAGAGATGTGACTCAAGGAAGAGCCCCCAGCTCCCTGCCCTAAAAATGGGTCCATGCAGCCAGATCTTACCAGATCTTACCATTTCCGTTTCCTCTTCATGGACTCACAGGAAGACTACATTTCCCAGCATCCCTTACAGTTATGTTAGGGCCAGGTTCTGACCAATGAAATGTGGGTCAAAATAATGGGCACCTTCTAAGTCCAGCTCTAAACTACTCCACATGGTCCTCTGTTCTCTCTCTCTCTCTCTCTCTCTCTCTCTCTCTCTCTCTCTCTCTCATTCTCCTTCTTCTCCTTCTTCTCCTATCCTCATGGCTAGAGGAGAAGGGCTATGAAACAGTGGAGCCACGTGATGGAAGGAACCCAGCTTCCTGAATCAATGCTTAGAGGAGAGTAACCATGCTCAGTAGATGCTAACACGAGTAAAAAATAAACTTCTATTATGTTAAGTCACTGAAATGCCAGGGTTGTTGTTATTGCTGTTGTTGTTTTTGTTGTTGCAGCTAGTGTTACTTATCCTGACAGATACAGAGAGAGAAGTTAGAAGGGGGGATGCAATTTTTTTTCAATTCTAAAATACATGGCATCAGCTTATCAGTCAAGAGTTGAGATGTGAAGAAACAGACATATTAGGATGGGCAGATAGACATCTAAGTTATACAGGGGCAAGCATTTTTCTAAGACTGTTGCCTATGATAATTTGGAGGGCAGAACCCGTGCCTACTAAATTTATAGCTCTAAGGAAGAAGTTTGAAAACAGAGCATTAATCTGTGCATATCAGATACAGTTAGATGCATCTGGGAAAATATTATAAAGAAAGAAATAAGCTCAGGAAAGAATTGACCAGTTGGCAAGCAGAATATAAGGGGAATACAAAATCCAGAAATTTGGGGCCTTGCCAGGTTGGAAAAGCCAACTGCTTCTAGTCCCAAGTAGAAATGGAATTTTACAATGTTGGAGGAGGAAAGGCCCAGTAAATCCTCTGAGTTGGATAAAATGACTTAAAGCAAAAATCAGATTAAGGGTGTGGCTTTTCTGTTCAAGCTAGGGAGAGCTTTGGGTGTGGTTACACAGAATGGGGCACAAAGCACGCTGATCAGAAGCTTACTAAATTCTTGAGGGATATGCATTGCTAAAGAAACCAAAAGTGAATGTTGAAAGCTTTTCACTCGTCTAGACTCTAAATACATTTTGTTCTAGAAGAAAACAGGTGAAAATCTTTGTGACCTTGGGTTAGGTAACAATGTCTTAGATAAAGAACCAAAAGTACAATCTTAAAAGAAAAACTGAATAAATTAGACTTCATCGAAATTAAAACTGCTCTTTCAGGAGCTACAGAGAACCGTGGAGCAGGGATTATCTCCTGAAGATCAGGGTCAAGATCTGACCGAGAGCCCCAGGTTCAGGGAGCTTTGACAACATGCAGCAGGGTGAAGGTTTCAGACGACCCATCAGCGATGCTACTGTCCCCCAGTCACCCACTTTCCTAAAGGAAGGGATCATCGCCATCGTGCAGCCTCATCCTGCCACTATGTGTCGGGTGCATGGGGACACATAGCTAGTCTTTTTAGGTCATAAGTCATCAGGCCATGAGGAGTCGCATCTGGACCAAAGAGAGAACATTCCGCGTCATCCAGAAACCTGGACTTTAAACTGGATGTAGGGACTGGATGGTTATTGGGGTTGTTCCCCTGGGGAGGGTGTGTCTTTCTTCTACGTGTGGAGAGAAGAGTTACACAGCTATTTGATGACCAGAAAGGTAGACCATGGCCAAGACTGTCAAGAGGCTCATCAGTCCCATTCCCACCTCCAAGATGCACGGAAAGATTATGGCTCCCAGCCCATTGCAGTCAGGTCTGGGTCAGGTGATTGAACTCCTGCCAATGAATGTGGGCGGAAGTCATGTATGCCAGTTCTATGCCTGGTCCCTAAAAGGTCCCATGTTACCTTTCATTGTCTCCTTCCCTCCTTCCCACGTGGCTGGAAACATAGGAGCCCAACGTAATAGAGCCACACAATGGAAGGAAAGAGACACCCTGAGTCCCACCTGGAGAGGAGCTGTCCAGGTGACACCCCTGATGTCATGTGATGAGAAGTAAGCTCCTGAGGGCTGGTCTGGGGGTTGTTTGTTGGAGTAACTGGTGTTGCTCATAACTTGGTCATAGCTGAGGGAGCACGTGTGAGTGGAACACGAGTGTAACAAACATCCAAGCCAAGTCAAAAGGCTCAGAGACATCTGGGGAGCTTGCAGAACTTCTGCCAGAGCACAGGTGGCGTGGAAATGGCTGGACTCTGGCGTGAGTATGGGACAGTCTAGGAGGCGTGTGGTCACTCAGCGTTCCTACATGCAGACGCCACTGGGCTCCAGCAGTGAGAGTTTGAACTGACCTCTGGATCCCAGCACGACCTGGTCCATAAAACACCCTGTCACACTGCCCGGCATTAGGGATGGAAGAGCCCAGGGACAGGTATACAGCAACAAGTGGACGACATCTAGATAGTCTGTCACTGATTGACTGACCAGAGTCACGATCAGTTTCTGGGGGCAGGTGCTACCAGGGCAGAATGACTTAGGTCACCAGAAAGCACCTCCAGCAAAGGAACCTGGTTCTCAAACGTGGGACCCAGTTAGGAAACCAGGACCTGGGACAAGGCCGAAACCCATGGGCCACAAGCTGTCCTCAAGGCCAGGGGTGGATTCGCCCCATGGACAGGCGATACTGAGCTAAGAATGGAGAGCTCCTTGCTCCCAGCCCCCCACCAGCCAGGTAATGCTGGTCCTAGAGTCCAGCATTGGGTTTAAGCCTAAGAGTGAGGGGTGCAGTGATCCCAGATGGAGTGAGGGGAACTCAGGAGGTAGAGGAGCCAAACAGCACCTGCTATTTAAGTTTCTTCCTAACAGCTTTATCCTGCATTTCAAAGTTGCCCAATGCTTAACAAAGGTTGTCTGTGTGTTGGTGAGGGTTCTTTGGAGAGTGGGAATTCTAAAAGTTAAAACAAGCCAAAAGAACTATTGCTTTCAAGACTAGCCTAAATGACAGACCAGGCTATAAATGGTTACCTATAACAAGATGGGAGCTAGATTGTAAGTTTTGTAAATATGAAATCATGAGTCTCTCTCTCCAAGTGTCTTGCACACTGCTTAGCTCCCAAGGTGGAGAGATAGGTAAGTGTTTACTGTGAAGACAGAGGTTATGGAAAACACATTTTATCCTTTGAGTGATTGAATATCCCTTTATGTTTCCATAGAGTGCAGACGTGTGTAAGGTGCATTCACGTCTGCCATCTCTTGGGTTTTCCAAAAACCACTGGCGACTTATGTCCACTCTCCACAGTCAGCAGATGTAGAAAGAAAGGTCAGAGTGGTGACACGAGAAGCAAGCAGCATCTATGGAGCAGGACTGTCACCCTCAGCCCTGCTGACATTGGGGTTAGATCATTCTCTGCCACGGGGGCCGTCACGATGCAGGATGTTTAGCAGCAACCCTGGGCTCTTCCTAGGAGATGCTCGTAGCAAACCCCCCACACAAGTTATGGTAAGCAAAACTGTCTCAAGACATCAGCAAATGTCCCCCAGGGAGTAAAACCATCAGGTAAGAATCACTGATGCAGGTGGGTTAACTCACATCCCCGAGGAAGGCAGACACTGGTCCCTTTCCTCGTGCCCCGGGGGCCCGATGTGGTTTAGAATCCAGAATATTCCAGCTTTCAGAAAGGTCAAAACGTTGTATCCCAGTAGCGTCTGGGGCAGCCACCTGTCATTCCAGACACAACTCTTTCTACAGCAAAATGAATGACTACCCATAGTGAGGAGGATAAATAAAGATTACAAAGTGTCTCACATCAGTTTGGGTCAGGTTTTGCTGCCAAATGAGTCAGCTATAAACCTGTAAAAGAAATGACTTCTGGAGCTTTTTGGATTTCAAACTTGCGGAATGGTTCCTGAGCAAAGGCGACTCAGAGAGGTAAAGTGACATGCCCATGGCCACTCGACTGTCACTGGGGACCAGGATTGTCTGGCAACAGCCAGTACTCTCCGTGTCGCTCCACCACCACCTCTCCTACCTGCCTCTTACCTGCCAGGGCCCCACGCTGGAGAGCGGAGGACCTGGACGCAGGCCCGTGGCCCCTGGTCATGCCCTGCCTGTCCCCCCCGCCCTGTCCAGCGCCTCAGACCCCCGATTTCGCTGGTCCTGGTCTTACTCTTTTTCCGTCTGTCTCAGGTGTAATCAGGCTTTCCACATGATCAACCCACAAGATGAAAATCAGTAAGGTTATAGACCAAGGAATTCAGAAACGTGAAGCAAAAAGAAAGGGGGAAAAGAGGCCAGGTGGGGAGTTCTTCCACAGCCAGAGCATCAGCTAGAAGACCAGCTCCATGAGCTCCCCGCACAGGTCTAGAGGTACACTCTGACAAGGGGAGGGCCCCCTATCAGCCTGTGCCATCGCTGCCCTGTCCTGACGGTGAGACCCCACTCAAAAACAAACCTCATGGGGTCAGGTCTGTTTACTCATATTTGTCCCCACAAATCGAGCTGTAAAAATCATCAACCTCAGCCAAGGCTGGGGACAGGGATTTGCCTCCAGTTCAAGACGTGTGTCTCCTGCCTTTGCCGTGGGGACCAATCAGAGGATGAGACGATCCGTGGGGTGCGGGAGTCCATGGTATCCAGCCATCTGGGGGCCCCCGCTTCTCTCAGCCTGCTGTGGAGGCAAGGGGGATTTTTTTCCAGAGCTTGGTGGAGCTCCATATGGCAGAGATCAAAGGTGTTGCTGGGTGCATGGTTCTGCTTTATTTCCAAGCACTGCTGTTAATTAGAAAACAAGATCAGAGGCAGTATTAAAATCCAATTAAATTGATATGAACAGATTGCCAAGTGATGTTCACTAATGTATAATTGAGCACCATGCAAATTTCGGTGGCTGGCTTTTGTTTTTTTCCCCCACACTCTGGAATGAATGATGAGGCTATGAAGTTTCTCTTCATTGTAAAAAACAAACAAGTTAATGCATTGATCTAGGGGGTATTGCTCTGGTGACTGATGAAAATGAGGGGAATAGTAAAGTGTGACTTCTTAAAGGGAGGGGCCACGGAGGCTTTTGATTCTCTCTTTTTCTTCTCCTGGGTTCCAAATCCATTTCTTACGGCGGGTGTCCCTCCTAGCTTTCTGTTGACATTCCATCGTTAATGATCCAGAGATAATTCCTCTGGATTTCAAGGATGGATTGGAAAGAAATTTTGGGAGTTTGAGGCAAATGCCACAGGGAAAAAAGAAAAAAATATGTCTGCAGGTAGGTTTTGTGTCGATTTCTTGTTTGTGCCTTTGTGTCTTAAAAAGAGGGGCTTTATCCTGATTTGGGCTCATGAGCAAAACCCCCAGGATATGGACTCGGGGAGAAGGTACCAGGAAGGTGAGGAAAGGCCCATTTTACCAAGAGGGGTGAGATGGCTGCCTCCTGAAAGGTAGCCATTAGCACACACCTGTGCCAGGGGTTGCCCGTTACTGTTACAAAATGAAGTAATGAAATTGTTTGCTCACTGTAGCTACAGCAGGTTTGTGAGCATGATTTCAGTGTTAATGTTATAAAAAAAAAATAGTACCACCAAGGAATGGAAAAAAGACAACAGCGGATGGCAGTGTCTACATATTCATGATATGCCTGTTGTAGCATTTGGGGTTTTGTTTTAAATCCCCAAAAAGAAAGGAAAACCTAATCATCTCACTCCCAGGATTGCCACTGGTGTGCTAAGCAGTGAGGAAGACTCAGACGTAAGCCAGACCCTGGCCTTGACCTTCGGGCCTCCGGAAAGGGAGCGGCAAGTGTGAGTAAACAAGGGGCAGGACACAAGGAAAGCAGGTGAGACAGCTTCTCGGCCTGGTAGCCCTGCTGCTTCTTTCCTAGCAGAAGTCCTGATTCTGTTCAAGGAGACCCGCCCTGCAGTTCCGAGGGAGGGGACCCCAGCTCCAGGGGCGCTCCTGGTTGGTGTAAGCCGGGGGGAGAACCCCATTTCTTGTGCCCGTGACGGGTTCAGGTATGGACATGTGACCCAATTAACCAGTGAGACATGATAGCAGAGGCCTCTCCCAGGGGCTGCTGGGAAAAGCTTTCTTGATGATGGCTACAGGGGTTCCTACCGTTGTCACCTTGCTAGGCTGACATCTTGCTGGTCACCAGCCCAAGGGTGACGCTCACACATCCAGGAGGACCCAGAGGCTCCCAAGGAGGCCAAACTTCAGGCCCCGTGAGGCGGAGGGAAGCTTCCGGAAAGCAATGGCCATCCTCTGCCCTGTGGGCGGCCGTGTGGAACACAGCTGTAGGCTCGGCCATTAGGCTCGTTTGGGAGAAAAGCTTCAGCAGAGGGCTAAGGAACAGAGTAAGGTCATTAACAACCTCTGCTTGTTTTCACAGAAAGAGAAGGGAAGTGTCATTTAAGTGGCCCAACTAGAAAGAGGTGTGTGCCATGCAGTATCGATTTTAATTCTCCCAACAAACCTCTGAGGTGGGTTTTTTGTTTATTGTCTGCTTATTTTGTTGTTTTGATTTTTTTACCTCCAGACCCTTCCCCGTAGGTCATGGGGCCTCAGAATACCCGAGGAGGCCACTGGCGTCTCCCACTGGTGAAGCCCCCTGGGCGATTCTTGGGCCCAGTCTGCCCCCTCAGAGCCCCTCCTCACCTTCCACCGATGGTCACGGGCATGACAGGGAGAGTCTATTGTATTCTCGTCCCTGGAGAAACACATTGAGTTTCGAGAACTATGCTCCGTGAGTTCTTCTGAAATATAAACCCCGCACATTTTTCTTTCCAAGGTCTTACCACGTCTCACTGCGTCTCCCAATGGGAATATCATGGGAGCAGCACACACTCAAAATTGCCAGTGTGGTCTCTCCAGAGCCTCCAAGGTTCTCTCCCCAAATCCTGTCCTGGGAAGCCCCAGTGTCTGCTTTCAACTCTCCTGTGGTGCTTTTTTTCATTCAAAAAGCATCCTTCATTAATCACTGCAAAACATTCAGCCACGTCTGGGGCACAGAGCTGTCTGCAGGAGCTCACCGGCCAGCAGGGGGGAAGCAGGAGAGGAAGGCAGTGTGGAGTATGAAGACAGGGGCCCCGTCAGATGCTGGACAGCTCGGGGCCCAGTGGGGTCCTGGAGGACTGACGGCTCCTGTGGCCCCTTCCTCAGCACCCCCACTGTGTCCTGCCCTCCTAGTTTCCCAGGGGCCCAGCTCTTAGTCCAGACTGGGAGGGACACTGGGAACGAGCAGAGGGGAACAGTGTGGGGGGGGGTACGGGGGAGCGAGGGTTTGTTGGCTGCAACGCATCTGAAGTAGTCGCGGCTTAAGAGAAACACATAAACCGAAACAGGGAGTCACGGTGGCCAGCTCGGTTCAAACAATCCCCAAGAATCACAGACGAGTACTTTTTCATCAGGCCCTTGTCCACTTCTGCTCCTTTCTCAGCCTGGCATCCGGCACATTACTGCTGAGCTCAGCTTTCAGAAGTTGCCAGTTTGGTGGCATTTGGCTCCATCCTTAGAAATGCAGCACCGTTTGATCTTCAGAACATTTCACCACTCGCTGAAATGAGAGAGCAGAGTGGAGGAGAAAGGGGGCCACCCAGACAGGGTCAGGGAGAGGGGCTCAGGCCGGCGGGGGGGGCGGGGGGGTGGGGGGGGCACCGGGCATGAGGCCTCCTGTATGAAGCACTGGGTCCCTCCCAAGAGTTCCAGCAAGTCGGAAGTGAAAACGAGACGGTGTGGCAGGGCTCCAGCTCAAAGGAAGGGGAGAAAGGAGAGCGTGACTCCTTTGGAAAGGGGGTGAGAAAGCCCCTAGCTCCCAGAAGAGGCCGTTTAACCCAGATGGCGGCTTCAAGCAGTCAGGGAAGCATGGAAGGTGAGGAGAGTGGACGTACACCGCCAAGTGGAAACCACGGCTACGGTTCCACAAAACCGTACACGTCTGCTCCAGGTCTGCTTGGTCTGCTACAGCACAGACCAAGGCTTCGCCAGGTGGGCTCCTCAGGTGCAGCAAGGCTGATGCTCTACTGTCAATCTAGAGAGGTAAGCACTGGGCTGAACAGAGTGAGGCATGTTTCTCTGCTGCAGGACTTCTCAGGGCCTTTGCTGTGTGAATTTCCACTGTGACTCTCCAAGGTGGGGGGGTTTCCCGGACTTACCTGGCCACCTGCTCCTTCTCTCCTGGTAATGGCGCTGCACTCTAGGAAATGCCATGGATGAAGGGTGTGGAGATCTGCGTCTCCCTAGCGGCATGGCAAGGATGCCTGGGAGCTCAGGAGACTTCCACTTTGAGGAAGACGGCGACTGCTCAGGTGTGGCTGCGACATCTCTTCCCTTGGGGTCTTGAGTCCACCTTGGTGGTTGTTGGGAGAAAGAATGGACAGAAGGCTCCGTGGTGTGTCTGCACAGGTAGACACTTTGCAATCTCAGACCCTCAGGCGCCTCGCCCAGTAGGTGGTCACAGAGGCAGAGGGCGAGCTGACCCGCCCACACCCCATGGCCCCTGACTGGGTGCAGCTCTGGCAGCCACCCCCCCACACTCACTTTGTCCCCACCCCACCACACATACGCATCGTGGGCTCTGCTTCTCTGCCTCGGGGTTTGACCTGGGGCCAAAGAACACTGTTTTGCCAAAGCATGGGATGCAACACCCCCGAAGGCGATAATCAACCATGGGGACAAAAGTCCAGCCTCCCATCATTTGAGGGATAATTTTGAGGCTTGTGCACCTGCTTCCTCACAGAGGCCCCAGGGGGTGGGACCCAGCTCAGCAATGGCACTTCATGGGCCTGTCCTCTCTCTGCCTCACTCACCAGACCTCATGGCTTCTGGCTCCTGGGCTGATCTCCCAAATCAACTATCTGACTTTCTGTCCCGGCCTCTGCCTTCAGGAGAACGCAGAGTCCGCACGTGTACGCTATGTTAGAGCCTCAGGAGCTCCCGGAGGGTGGAGAGACCTGCAATGTAACAGCCGGCCTGGGAGCTAGTGAGCTCCCGGGAACTAGAAACACGGATGAAGACACAGATGCGAGCCGCTTAGCAGCCTAGGTTTGCAAATGGGAGCCCAGCCGTGGATGAGGAGGAACATGGGACATCAGAATGCCTGTCCACGCCCATGAGTCACAGCTACACCCCCCTCCCCCCGGAGGACCAGGACATCAAGTGTCCTTGCCCTGTGTGTCCAAGGTCAGTGCTCCGGGGCTGCAGGAAGGCCATCAGGACGGGCACTGACCAGGAGGCACAGTACCACGGTGGGGTCCCCATGGCCAGACTGGGCCTAGAGGTGTGTTTGGGCAGAGTGGGAGGCCAGACGATGGGCCTGGGAGCTGGGTCTCAGTGGAGGCCTAGCCAGCAGCAGGAGGGTGGCCATTGCCAGAACAGGTGCAAGCCTGACCCCAGCGGGGCTGGGAGGGGCGTGTTGGAGGCTGGCTGATGTGGGCAGGTCCAAGGGGTGAGTGTGGCCTGCAGGCCTGTGGTAGCAGGCAGGCCAAGTGTGTCTGTGGGAGCCACTCAGTCAGGGCATAGATGAGCAACTCCCCAGAAAGAAAAAATACACAAATTCCAACATTATAAAAAAAAGTCCAGCTTCCTCATCAAGCAAATAAACACAACGTGAAACAATGTTCTCTGTTTTCCTACCAGTTTAGCAAAGCTTTTTTTTTTTTTTTTAATATTATTTAGAGCATTGGCCAGGGGGCAGTGAAATGGAGGTCCCAACACTATTACTGAAAGGCTCGTTTGCTCCTCCCTTTCTGGGAATCTAAACTTAGCAATTTAGATCAACAGGCCAAAAAGACACATGCCCCTCTCAAGAATTGTGTCCTAAGGAACTGGCAGAGAAAGACTTATCTACAAGAATTTCATGGTGGTGGTATTGATTAAGCAAAACATTGAAATCACCAAAAGGTCAAATAATGGGAAATCAGATTTAAATAATATGTGGTTGTGGGGACAGAGTCCCAGAGAGCAGTTTCCAGGCTCTTAGCCTCACGTGGAGGGGTGCTGGCTCGGGTAGTAGATGGCCGTCAGCTGTGGCTAGTTGGCCATCGGCTGTAACCAGTGAGCCAATTAGCCACTGATAACTGCCGTGCTTGCACTGGTTGGTTGGTTGGTTGGTTGGTTGGTTGGTTGGTTGGTTGGTTGGTTGGCAGGCAGAGAAGTGGATGGCGACTGCGGATCGTGTGGATCCTACTTTGTGTGTCTCGCCCGGCCGCCAGCAGGAATATAGTGGTCTGACTGCCCTATCTATGGCTCCGTGTGTGTTCCTTTTTGGCCTCACCATATCCTGCGTCCTTATGTGGGGAGCAGGACCAGAGACCCCACATGACACTCCACATGACAGTGGTATATTCTTACAAAAAGATATTTTGAAAGAGATGTAGAAGACTCATGGTTTGGAAATAAATTTATGACATCCAGTTCACTGGAGGGGGTAGGAAATAAACAGTTAGAGTACGCTCCACTTACAAAACACTTACAGAGCGGTGGTCCAGTCTCAGGGCTGTGTCCCATGTAGAAGGGCCCAGACTAGAATTTGCCTTTATTACTCACATCTCATTCCCCTCCCACACTGAAGAGCATTCAATTCACAATTCCTGTGTCAAGTCTGGTGTCTGTCTGTGTTCTCCAGCATCTCCAACCCCTGGGATCCTGACAAAATGCTCTTTTCTGTGCTACCTTAGCCGGCTCTCCAGCCTCTCTCCTCTGCTCCGTGCCGGCCCTCACAGCATGCGTCCAGCATGCCACACCCTCCTCCTGCAGGTCTCCTGCTCAGCGCTCTCTCCTCCCTGAAGCCTTGCCAAGGGCACCAGCTCAGGGGTGTCCCTCTGAGGTCTGAGGAGGACTTCCACCATCTGTGTCACCCACCAACCCTAAATGTGCAGTGTTTGGTTTCACTTCCTAGTCATACGTGATCTAGAAGGTGAACCTCAGTTTGCTCATCTACAAAATTGGGACAACACTGCCTCCCATCCGGGAGGCTTCCTCAAAGCTGTGACAGCGCCTGGCACGTTGCCTGCGTTATGGTCACCGGCAAATGTGTATTAGTTCCTTACTTCCTGTCCCCCCCTTGATCAGCGTCCACACCTTGAGAGTCAAGAGTTGAACCAAAGTCCTCAGACAACAAAAGCAATGGATGGAGTGTCCTCTGAAGCGATGCTCCCAGGGCCTGGAGAAGGTCCCACATCGCAGGAGGGGCCCCAGGACAAGGAGCCACATTCAAAGATCCTCGCACACCTGGGGGCACCTCAGAGAGGATGTGGTCCGTCGGCCCCACACTTGACAATCGTGGTCCCACCACCAAACACGTGAGTTTCTGCTCCACGATGCCGTGTCCTCATCCACAAAGCAGAAATGGGAAGCGCATGTGCCTCGCAGAACTGCTGCCTGGAGGACCCAGTGAAGCGATGCCAATACATGTTAAAATCGCTACGAGATACCACGGCACGCCTTCAGACATGGCTAAAACTACAAAGACTAACAAGGCCAAATGCTGGCAAGGCTGTGAAACTAATGGAACTTTCCCACACTGCTGGTGGGAATGCAAAGTGGTGTGACTGTTTTGGAAAACAGGTTGGCACTTTCTTATTACGAGAAACATATATTTCTGATCCAGCAATTCTGCCCCTTAACATTTACCCAAGAGATTTGCACACATAGTTATACTAGCGATATACAAGTGTGTGTGTGTGTGTGTGTGTGTGTGCGTGTGTGTATAAACAATTCAAATATTCATCAATGTGTGAATGAGCAATGAAACTGGGGGCTAACTCAATGAATCAGTTCGTATCATGGGACACTATTCCACAGTACAAAGGAATGGACCAATGATACCTCAGCAATGTGGATGAATGTCACGGGCACGGGCTACATGAAAGGAACTAGATGCAAAGAGTGCAAACCAGGATGATTCCGTCTATTTGAAGTTCTAGAAGAAGAAAAACTAATCATTGGTGAAAGAATATGGAAGGGCAATTGTCTCTGGCTTGGGGTGGGAGGGGGGTATAGAGCAGTAAGGGACCAGACAGGACTTCATGGGGCGTAGTAATGCTCTCTATCTTAATCGGAGACTGTTTGCAGGAATGTACACATTTGTCAAAACTCACCAACCTGTACATTTAAGACCCTGAGGATCTTAAGTAAACAATGGTACCGGAAGGAAAAGTAACTGGCTCTGGCACACGGCAAGCATTCTGTAACATGACGACATTATTGTCCTTGTGGCGACCGTCCAACCTCCACAACTCACAGGACATCACTGTTTGGGGACCCCTGGAAATGCCGAGTCCAGGTTTCCTTAGCCATTTTCATGCCCTGGACCCTCTGACAGGTGGGTAACGCCTTAGGGCCTTTTCTCAGAATGCAATCTTGCTTTCATAAAATAAAATACATGTGATGACAAAGGGAACCAATTGTTTTGAAAGTTATCAAATATTAAAAACAGATTTGTGATCTACAAGTGCATGTGCTTCTTTATTAACGCATTAAATAACAAGCCCGACCAGAGGGTCTAATAACTATCATCATTTCAACGTAGTGGGAGTGTAAATGGCATTTTGAAATTTCTGCACCCGCTACAATGGAAAATGAAACTATCTGGGAATCCTATTGGTAACAAAGTCGCAGGCCTGCACATGGGATGCCCACACCATCCCGTCCCCCACTAACGGAGGGGCTCCATCGCAGTGAGAGGGGAGAGAAACCACGGTGCGACTTTATTTTCTCAGCCAGGTCCCTAGACCTGCCCACAGCCCAGCTCCCCATGCGCCCCTGGCCTGATCTGAGCCTCTCTATCGGCCAAGGAGGAAAGGGAGGCAGACAGGGGAGTTGTGACTCCAGAGCTACACAAAATTTGAACACAGAACCCACTGTCCTGCCTCCCAGGTCGGCCCTGTGTGCTTCAGAGAGAAAACACATAAAGATTTAACACAGAGCCTGGCATGGGGTTGTCTCATCATTAAAGACAAAGATAACTGAGATTTGTTGGTGCCGGGGTGGGCAGAGGCGGGACTGTGTGCTCACACTCACTCACACTCACACACTCTGGCCCTACTTGATTCGATAGTGCAGGGAGCTCCCCTGGCCCCCACAGCCCCTGCCGGGCCCCAGCCCAGAATGTGGGCGGTCAGCAGGCTGGCAGGCTGGCAGTCAGCGCGCCCACCGAGTTCGGGCCTCTGCCCATATTAACACCCTGCTGAGATAATTCTTCTCCAGGCTTTTTTTTCCGGCCACCAAGTGGGCCTGCCACCACACTGCTGTTTTTCATCTTGTTAATTGAGTCATTTATTTCATGAAAAGGTGAAACTTTATCAGGGTTTATGTGCCAAGTGTGAGAAGGTATATTTAATGATACATCAAATGGCTACAGCTTCAGGTGCCTCTCTGTTTAGAGATGGTGCAACCGGAGGGGGCGGAGGGAGTACAGAATAAGGCCAATGCCTCACAATTAATTGTGCTAATTTAAAAATAGCCACCAGTTAGATTCTGGCAACACTGGCATCAGACTGCTCAGAGTCGCGTGTCTGTCCATCCAGAAATGTACACAATGGCGGGGGCTCGCAAACTGTCCCCAGGGCATCCTGGCGGCCCTGTCCTCTCACTCTGGGGGCTTTGGGGAAGAATGTGCAGCAGGATAAATGTGACATGTCAGGCACAGGCTTGGCAGGTGGCGGCTTCAGAGATGATCACGTCCCTGTGATCGCAGCCGTCCTCTCATCGGCCCAGCTGCTCTCTTCCTGAGTTGTCCTTACCGAGCTCAGGCCACCAGGTGTGTGCCATACTGTGGCCATTGGTCAGCTTTCCCCTTGTGTGTCTAGGTCAGGGGCTCGGGGATCAGCCCACCTCCCTGTCGTTCTGTCCTGCTGGTTTTCTCTGGGAAACGGACAGAACTGCTGGGCTGTAGGCGTTTCTGTCAGTCAGACGACCATCTCCACCTGACCAGCAGGTTTCTCCTCAATTCCGTTCTGATGCATTTATTAAGCACCAGCTGTGTGCCAGGCCCATGCAGTGGGCGAGAAGCCCACAAGGAGACTGTGTTCGCTCATGTTTGTGTTGGTGGCCTGTCTCCTGGGCCGGGGAGACCCGTGCCCAAGTCCCACGCTTGCCTGAGTCCCGCCCCTGGCGCACTGCACACGGCAACCACACTCACCAGGCACTTGACACCACTGAGGAGCACATGGCAACCATAGCAAACACAGAGCACCCCCCCCCAAAAAAAAAAAAAAAAATGAAGAGCTAAAGGCCAAAGGCCCCTTGGCCGTGGACATCAGCGAGCCCTCGGCCGTCTCCAAACTCTAGCCACATGGACAGTCAGGGTCATCATAGGACACGGCCATACTCCCTGTCTCTTATCTGTGACTTCTGAAACATCCATGGACAGACAGCATGGGCTTTGCTTTCAAAGGGACCCCTGGATCTACTCCCTGTGAAGGTTGTAGGCAGGCTGACAGTGGTGACCACAGCTGCACTGGCTGAGCGCATGTGCCCACCTGCTCACCATTCCTGGCCTGACACAGAAGGGGCGTCTGCCACCACGTAAAAACCACACCACATAGCGAGCCAACCTGGCACTGGAGGGTCCCATTTACCCTCACATGTACGCCCCACCCGCCCTGACCCCGGCGGGGCTGGGGGCTGATACGCATGGAGCCATCGACAGACCCCTTGACCTCGGGTTCCCTGTGGGGTCCACCACTGGAGGTGTCTGTGGGACAAAGGCAGGAGGGCAGTAAATTCACCATGTTGCTCCTCCCTGACGGAATAGGCAACTTTGAGTTGGGTATTTTGGTCCATCAAAATGTCTTGGTTAAGAAGCCTCCAACAGCTGGGGCAGGGTCTGCCCACCACAGCACAGCAACGATACCCGATGCAGCCATCACCGCCCACACTCCCAGCTACTGAGTGCGGTGACGTGCAGGCAGCTCTCATCCTCCCAATACCTCGCCCTGGCAACACTTATCAGCCCCGTGTCGCAGAAACGGAAACGAAGATTTCGAAAGGGAATCTGGTGTGATTATAGCCACCAAGGGTTCAGTCCTTCCTGTGTGGCACGGGCACCGCAATACACTGGGCATGCGATGCCTTCTCTAATCCTCACACTTACGCTGCCAGGTAGGCTTACACGCTCCATCTCACAGGTGAGGAAGCTGAGGCTGAGGGAGGTGAAGGAATTGTCCCAGTGTCACACAGCTGGAGGAAAGTGGCAGAGTCAAAATTCAAACCCAGGTCCGCCTTACTCCCCAGGAAGCCCAGGAGGCCCACGAGGCAGACATAGTGCCCAGACATCCAGCTTGTGGAAGGCGGGGATACAGAGGCAAGGGGGAGGCATGAACATCTAGCTCAGGCATGACTCCCAGTAGGGTCTTTACACCGTAAGGCCACACCAACATATAGAACCCAAGTTTCATGTCATTTGCAACATGACTGCTGTTCTCAGGAGACGGAAAAATAAAAGGGGACATTTGTGGTCACATTTGAGGGGACCGCTGCACAAGTTGAAACCCTTCATTTTCCACAGGAGCAACCAGAGGCCCTGATGGGAAGTATCTTGTCCAAGATCATAAAAGATGGTGGTGACATCACAAGAAATGTGACCCAGAAATAGGATTCCTAGCCCCTGCTCTACTTCCTTGCTTTTTTTTATCACCCAGTTGGTGATGTTTGACCGTTTATATTGAATGCGATTATTGATAAGTTAGATTTAAGTCTATCACCTTGCTATTTTGTTTTTCTATTTTTCCAATCTGTTGTTCCTCCTTTCCTTTCATTCTGCCTTATTTTGGATCAGTTGAGTATTTTGATGGTTGCATTTTATCTCCTTTGTTGGATTATTAGCCATAACTCTTTATTTAACGACGTTACTGGTTGTTTCAACTTATGACCGTCGAACGTGAACAGATATTTCACATCCACAAGTACAGTATAAAGACCTTATGTTAAATCACAAACTGCGATAAATGCTAGGAAGCCTCGCCATGTGCTGCTATGAGGACCTTACAAGGTCAGGGAAGGCTTCCCAAGGAAGTGGCATATGTGTGGGGACCAAAGCACTGAGAAGACAAGATGAGAAATGACTCAGCCTGCCAGGTGCAGGCAACAGTGTGTGCTAAGGCGCTGAAGCAGACAAGGCAGCTCTGGCTTCTTTCAGCTTCTCCACACTCATCTCCCATGAAACCCACACTCCAGTTACCCCTTTCCTGTGCTCTCCCATCTTCCTGTCTGGTTGTTCCTCCTGTCCCTGGGCCCCCTGGGTCTGATTCCAGGGACACCTCCTCTGGGAAGTCCTCAGTCACTCACCAGGCAACGTGCCCACTCGCTGCTCTGTGTCGCCACAACACCATCTACGCGTCTTCTCTCTGGTGTTTGCCGTTTCTGAAAATACTTGTGCATCTGGCTTTCCCGCTAAATAGCACGCTCCTTGAAGGCAAGGACCAGAGTTTGTTTTGTTTTGGTTTCTTTTCATGTCTGGCTCCCCCATCTTCTGGCAGGGGGTAGGCCCTCAGTGAGTGAGGGTGTTACATTCAGAGATTAGACCGGGTTTCTCAGCCTTGACGCTATTTGCATTTGGGGACAGTACTTCTTTACTGTGGGGACTGTCCTGGCTGGAGGGAGATGTTCAGCATCCTAGTGTCTTATTTCTTATTCTACCTGTTGGATACCAGTAACCCCTTCCTCCCAACCTGTGACCACCAAGAATGTCTCCAGGTATTGAGCCCAGTCCCCTGGGAGGAAAGATTGCTCCCAACCGAGAGCCACTGGATTTGTTTGATTTAAGCTTTTCCTTTGCCAGGCAGGGAAACCAAGGAACAGGGCACAGAGCCTGTCTGTTGACTTTTTCTCATCCCTCCCTGAATGACTTCCAGCCGACAAGTAAACAGTCAGGAGAGAAGTGAAAGTAGCAAGAAGGAAAGGAAACGGGCCTCCAAAATCACACAGATTTTCTTATCTGAACTCTTATGCCAACATCAACTACTTAACCACCAGAGTTGATTCTCATCTTGTAAACAAGAAGGAAGGTGGTTTGCAAGATAAGACTCTTCCTCCCAGGCATTGAGAACGGCCTGGCCCTTTTCCAGGCCCTGGGACAGGTGACAACTCTGAGTATCCCCCAAAGGACACGAGGCTAGCCGTGGTCCAGCCAGGGAAGCCTCAGCTAATGCTGCAAGTGACAGGCTGAGAAAAGAGCAAGTGAGACAGCAGCCCAATGAACACAAACTTCAGACTGCACTGAGGGCTTCTCAGATGAGTTTTCCTGACTAGCAGAGCAGCCAGTTTAATGGTTGAGAGTATGGACATCGGACCAGATGACATAGGTTTGAATTCTGGCTCTGGCACCTACTAGAAGCATAACATTGGCTAAATCATACAGCTTCTCTAAACCTCAGTCTCCTCACCTATAAAATGGGACAAATTATGGCACCTCCCATGAATCAGTTGTGTAGAGTCCTTAGCACAGTGAGGGCCAAGTACAGGGTAACACATGTATGTGTCACCACTATTCCCGTGGCCTATACACACACACCAGGTCACAAAAGTGGGTCTTCCCTGAAAGACTTAAAATGTTTTACGAATGGTAAGAAGGCAGTGTGGCCTGCAGACTTAGAGTGACTGGAGAGAGAAAAAGCCCACACTGGCCACATAGCCTGCCTTCTAATTTTGGTTTCCTCGTTGATGAAAAGGAGAAAATGAATCTTCCCTTGCTCGCCTGTCAAAACCATAGTGAAGGTCAAGTTAGATCAATGCTTCTCTAACAGTTTTGACTGTGACCCACAATAAGAAATCTATTATATACAACAATCTAGAACACAGACACACACACACACACAACTGACCCAAAATGCTTACAAAATAATTCTTACCCTTACCGTGTGTAATGCACACTAGTAGATTCTGTTCTGTTTGGTTGAATTTATTGCAACCCACTAAAATGACCTTATGATCCACTAATGAGTCATGACCTTCCGTTAGAAAAACCCTGAATTTTAGAATAAATGGGAAAGTCCATCATAAAGCTGTAGAGTGCTAGGCAAGCATAAATGTGTATGTTAACATCATGGGTAGTATTCCAGTTAAACATTGTTGCAAAACAAGTAACCCTAAGACTTTGTGGCTTAAGAACAATGTATTATTAACTCTCACAGGTTGAAGGATTGGCGAAGCTCAGCTGGGTGGTTCTCTTTTGGGTCCAGCTGAGACAGCAGTCACCTGAAAGTTCAACTGAGCTGGACACCCAAGATGGCACACGCAGATGGCTGAAAGTCAACGCTGGCTGCCAACTGGGAGGTCAGCTGAGGTTGTCAACGGAAGCACCTACATACATATGGCTTCTCTATGTGCCGTGGACTTTTCACAATACGGCAGCTGAGTTCGGAGAGAAAGTGAACCAAGAGTAAATAGTCTAAGAAGCCAGAAGCAAAAGCCGCCAGCCCTCAGGAGCTATACCTAGAAGTGACACAGCATCACTCTCGCCATAGTCTGTCAGTCAGAGCAGTCACAGCATCACCCCAGATTCAAGAGGGCAAGAAATCGACTGCCTCTGGAAGGAAACGTGCAAGGTCGCATTGCAGAAGAGCTTGTGGGATGGGAGACAAGGCTGTATCCATCTTTGGACAATACACCCTACTGCAATTGGCGATAGGGTAGCCTTTCTCAACCCCAGCTCACTCGGTGACAGTGGGTACATCATTTCATCTGCCCTGGCCTTGACTTTCTCATCAACAGAAAAAGGGTATCAGTTAAATGTGTCAAAAGATCTTCCAACCCTAAAGCTCTGTGTTCAGGATAAAGTTGGGGAACACATATTCACCGTCTAACACTTGTGTATTCGACATAGGCTAGAATCACCCCCTCTAATTCACCTGATTCTTGCTTTGTATTTCCTAAGCCCTAAACTTTTCTCATTGATTTCAGAATCAGCAAAGGCACCTCTTTTCCCTCCTACCAGCCTGGCAAAATCATGCCAACAAGATCCTTGTGGGCTGTCCTTGCTTTTCACTCGTCCGACCTCACGAGACAGGCACAAGATTCTCGGAAGGACCAATTTGGCCAAAACAAAACAGTGGCACCATGAATATTTGCATCAGGCAAAGAACCTTGTGCTCTCATCGGCCCTGCACAAGCCACACAGGAAAGAAGCAAAACCACTAGGATTTTATGAAGCATCATTTTTGTCAGGCTTAGGGGAGGTGGAAAAGATATGCAGCAGCAACAACTATGAAAGGAACGTATCTGCCAGACTTCAAGATCAATTCCAAATATAAACCAAAATGACTGCTTTTCAGAGTGAATCGTATCTCTCGGCCACTGTATCAAAAAGCTATAGGCACTTAAAGTGTTTGAATCTGTTCTCTTTCTCCTTGGATACAATCACTAATCTTTCTTCCTAGCCATCTTTCTTTTTTTCCTGGGGATGTAACCTACTCACCTGGCACATAAAATACTTATATGATGACACCCAGGCTTTAGAGATTTACATGAGAATCAGCAAACCTTATTTTAGCCCAATATAGACAATGTGCGATGCATGGAGGGAACTCTGGGCTTATTCCCCAGATAAGTCATTTATTTCTTTCCTCAAAGAAAAATCCAATATCCTGAGATCAGACGTATATTGCAGCTTTGGTGGAAAAGAACCAGACGGGGCTGGATTAGCGTGTTCACATGGCCTCCCCCTGAAGAGGGTCTGTGAGGCTGCAGGGTCCTCCCCAGGGGGGTGTCCATGCCAGGTAGGGTCAGTGCCTCTGACCTGCCATTGGCCACACCGACCTGGAGCAGGTTGGCCTCCCTCCTCACCTGAGCGATTCTGGGAACATTTTCTGATTTACCAACTCATGAGAGACACGTGTGTTTTCTCTATGCACTTCAACACACCATTTAAAAGCCAGCAAAAGACAACCAGGCTGGCCTTCAGACCTGTTCTGGACCCTCCTCCCCACCAGTGGTCCTGCAGTTGCCGTGCATGCCCAGCTACACCATCCAGGGCCAGGCTCTTGCAGGCCTCTGTGTGCACACACTCTGTTCCCTCTGCCTATGACACCCTTCCCTGCCCCAACCTACTTAAAAGCTCCTACTCATATGTGGGTCTTCAGGACCCCTCTCTGCCCCCCGCTGGACCCTCAGTGGAATTTGCTTCTCCCCACCCTTGCACCACCCTGCCCAGCTGTCCTTTAACCGAATTCAATCTCACACTTTAATGTACTATCCTCCTTCACCAGAAGGCTAACGTCTTACAGACAGAAACTCATATTTGCATGTAGCTGGAACCCAAAGCAGTGCTCAGAGGCCTGCAACAGCCCGATCCAGGAAGCTGATGACCAGATTCCCAAAGGAGATGCTCCCAGGTGTGTAGCAAAGAGCAGACCAAAGCAGGTCAAGTTGGATTCGGAAATGTGTTGGCCGGACTCCTTTAAATAAAGGATTTGCTGCTGTAGCTGTCAGGCCTCCAGGGACGATCGCAGCTGCAGAGACCAGCCTCACCCAGAGCATGCCCTTCCCAGAACAGCCCACTGCCAGTGACTGGCTGGGTCAAGAGTATGAAGGCCCAGCCACTTCGTGCCAACATGGGCACGTACGCCCACTGTCGCCCTCCTCAGGTTGGCTAAGGAGCCATCAGCCTCCATCCCTCCTGGAATGCCTCCTCTACCCAATCCTGCAGCCTCCCTGCCCTCCCCCAGGTATTTATCCCGAACAAATGCCCTGCACATCAAACTCCATCTCCATGTCTGCTTCCTGAGGACCCACCTGCAATGGAGGGAGAGGGGAGACCCCACCCGAGCAGCTGCTAAGTTTTAGGTATTGGGGTGCTGTTTTAGTCGACTCAGGCTGCTGTCACAAAGTGCCATAGACTAGGCAGCTTAACACACAGACATTTATTGCTCACAGTTCAGGAGGCTGAAAGTCCAAGATCAACGGGCCAGCAGATTTTAGGGTCTGGTGAGGGCCCATTTCCTGGTTCATACACAGCCCATCTTCTTGCTGTGTCCTCACACGACACAAGGGGACATGAGCACTCTGAGTCTTCTATAAGGGCACTGATCCCACTCACTTCCCAAAGACCCCGCTTCCAGGTACTGTCACATCGGGGGTTAGGGCTTCAACTATGGATTCTGGGGGCTGCAAACATTCAGTCTATTGCAGGTGCCATGTTCAGTGGCATTTTGAAGGGGGATTCACTGCTGCAAACTAGAAAATTATGGAAGCTGTTGTACTGCACAGCACTTCCTCCTAAACGCAGCATTCCCAAACATTGATGGTAAGAGGAAGGAAGAAAATCAAAGACCAAGAGAAACAAAGAGGGGAAAGAATGAAGGCATCTGGGGCCCTCAACACAGCACAAGGCCCTGTGTGACGCTCCGCCTCCTCTCCATCCTGCCTCCCACCTTGTCACACACACACACACTCACACACACACACACGCGCACGCTCACATGCTCACACTCACAAGCTCACACGCTCACTCTCACACACTCTCACACGCGCACGCTCACATGCTCACACTCACACGCTCACACTCACACACTCACACGCTCACACGCTCACTCTCACACACAAACACAAACATGCACACCCACTCATACACACACTCACACATACACTTTCTACATTCAGCTTGTCTCCCCCCTACTCTGGAGCTGTTGGTGGCAGGGCCAGTGTCTGCTCCTCTCCGGAGCATAGGTGGGTCAGTTACGGTGCACGGCGTTTGCTCAGTAGATCTGTGGAGTGGTGCACAGTGAGCTCATAGGTGGTTTCTGCATAAGCATCATTTAGCTTATAGGCCTACGTTTACTTTGATTCCTGTAGTTATGAGTCTTGAAGTCAAGTGAAATGATTTCTCCTATTTGATCCTTCTTTGTCAACTTACTGTAGCTATTCTAGTTAATTTGCCTTTCCATACAGATTTCAGAATAATCCTGCCAATATCTACAGAACTATTGCTGGCATTTTGAGAGGAATCATATTGAACCCCTTTACCAATTTGGGTATCACTTGCATCTTTGTTATATTGAGTCACCCAACGTGAACACAGCACAGCTCTCCATTTAGTTAGACCTCCTTTGATTTCTTCCATCAGCGTTTTGTAGTTTTCAGCATTTAATTCCATACAAGTTTTGCTAGATATGCACCCAAATATTTGGGGGAGTGTTTATAAACAGTATTGTATTTTTCATTTTGATCTCCACATGTTCATTGCTGGTAGATATAAATACAATTGATTTTTGTATATTTATCTTGTATCCTGTGACTTCTGTGCTCATTTATTAGTTCTAAGAGTAATTTGGTTTTTTTTGCAGATTTCTTGGTATTCTCTACAGAACCACCATGTCAGCTGTAGGTATACAGTTATTTGGATTATTGCCTTCTATTTATAGCACATGAGCCTAATTTCCTTTTATAATAATAGGCTAATATTTCCATTTTAAACCAATGTATATACAAAAAGTGAACAGGTTTAAATAAAAACATGAAATAAATAGTCGTAGGGGGAGTGCCCAGACGGGCAAAACATTGTAATCTGTGACACAGCCCGAGGAACCCTGCATGACACTGTGTAATGCTCACGCTAACCCTGCCAGGCAGCTGTACACGAGCAAGCAGGCTCAGAGAGGAAGCCACTCGTCTAAGATCACACAGGAAATACGAGTCAGAGCTGAGATGAAAACGCAAGTCTGTCCTCCCGGCCCCGTGGCCCCTCGGTTTCAGCTGCACCCCACGGCTGTGGAAGGAAGATGAGGGATGTACCACATGACAGTATCACGCAGGACGAGGAGGGAGCAGGTAGGAGAAGATGTTAGTATCGCTGATGCTTGTTGGTTTGTTGCCATTAGTGCCACGGCACTATCTCTCTGCTCCTTAAAAACCCATAAACTGGCCATGTAGGTCAGCTGCAGGGCAAGACTCTGAATGAAGCCTTTCCACATTAAGTTGCGTAGCCCAGAGGGTCCTTGCCGGGGTTTCTGGCACAACAAAGCCCTCCTGACAGGCTCACCCACCACCTCTCTCCAGTTGGCCATCCTAACTGGCTTTGATGCAAACAGCCTCATCAGATCTAGTCATCTCTCCCGCCAGACAAGACATTTCATGATACCACTCTCCTCCATGAAAGCGGGGGAAGTGACCTTCCTTCCACTGGGAGAAGAGGAGGCTTTGTTTTTCTGGGCCACCCCCGCTACTGTGGGTTTAGACAGAGCAGGACAATCACTGACTAGAGTTGAGAGAGGACGTTGCTGCCCCATCCATTTCATATATCAGTTTAAAGTCCTATGGATCTTTCCCTGTGCATTGTGGGGCACTGACCCCCGGGGAAGCAGCCTGTCAGGTCCCTTAACCCTCTCTGATGTCACAGCTCCCGGCAGGAGCCATCACAGAGACTTGGGCTGGTACCCCTCTGATGGCCCAAAGCCTGGCTGAACCAGCTCACCAAGTGCTGCTTTCAAGGCATTTTGGAAATAAAGAAGCACCCTGCACCCCTACACACATGGACACAGGCATGCAAATTCACGAATGCACGTGCGCTTACACTCACCATCTCATGCGCACATACGGAAACCCATGTAAACCCAGCACTAAGTCAAAACAGAGGCATGGTACTCGTACACAAGCAACAGGTCTGTAACCAGCCCTGAACACCAAGACAAAAGCACCACTCAGCACCTCCCACTGTGTTCATTTTGACCCAATTATACCATTTGGGAAGGTGGGAGACGGTGTGCAATGGAGCTTGCTCTGGAGCACCCCAAAGTGCAGGGACACACCCGATCTGGCCCCTGCTCCGCACCCCACCCAGAGACATCACCCACACACCTAACGAACTGCTCTCAGCTGAGACACCACCACGCACAGAGGCACCACACAGATAGCTATTGGGTGTCCCAAGTTGTTACTAAAAACCACCGTGTAAAAGAGGGTCGGGGATGTTTTTATAACTTAGAGCAGAGTTTGCCCCTGGAGTGGCACTGCTACCGAGCGTTTGAACGCCAATCTGCTTTCTTGAGTTAGGAATTCCTTGCCCCCATGGCCTAACACGTCTCTATCTTGGCTACACCACGCAGCCCTTCATCGTTGAAGAAGATTGTGGATAATTGTGTAGCAGAGAATGTGGCTGGGGTCCACACAAGACCATGGAGGGATGGGGTCCAGCCCGTGACTGGGGCTCCATGTGGGGTCAGGGGTGGTGAGCCAGCAGGAGTGTGGTGGTTTGTGCTGCGGTAAGGAGGTTCCCGTGGAGAGTCCCCATGGTCCTCGGCGAAGGCCGATCTTTGTGGCCTCTGAGAGGGCATCTGCTGCCCCGCCAGGGTCCAGTGGACACTCCTAAGGGATTGGAGCCCAGGCCCTCCCAGGGAAGAGGAAGCAGGAGGTGGGCAGCAAGATAGTCTGGGACTTGCTCTGCCCTTGCACTGACCTTGAGGATGACTCCCTCTTTATCTTAATGGCAACCAGCTCTATCGCTGCTATTGAACTAAACCCGAAACTTCCAACACAGATACCTAGGATTAGATACCAATTATATGCCTTGTGCCAAGTCCAAAAGGCAAGGGAAGGGACAGGAAAAGACAGGAGGGGTTGCTCTTGTCTGACACGCTCTCCATTCCTCAGCCGCTTGCCCCTCGCTGCCCTTCAGCCCATCTAGGCCCCTGCAGGCCACTCCCTCCAACATGGTGGTCTTTCCAAGGTACCAAGAGACCATGTCACGTCCCACTTAAAACCCTCAGTCTTCTGCCCCTAAGAAGATAAATCAGATCTCTTCCCTGGGTTTCAAGATCCTTTACCCGGGCCCGAGGGGGGTTCTCCATCGAAGCACGGCCCCTCCCATGGCCACGTACCACCCCCTGCAAACACCGGATCCCTGGGGGTCCCCTGCATGGTCCCCTCCATATCCCCTTCTCTCTGATTCATTCATGTTCCGGCATCACCACCACAACTTCATGTGGAGGGCCTGAAGCTGAAAGAGACCGAGTTGCTTGCCCAAGGTCACACACTCCTAAATGACCAAACCTGAAACCCACCATTTTTCCCCCATAGGAGAAGGGTGAGATGTTTAGGCCTTGACGCATTTTCTCTGCCTTTTTGTCGCTATGCTGGAGCAGAAGCATCACCACCCACACCGTTCCGGCACAGCCCTGGCTGAACCCTAGTTTCCCCCACTGAGTGACCCTAGCTTCCCACTGAGTGACCTCCAGCGGGTCCTGAACCTCTCAGGGCTCTTACTCTGTAAAGTGGAGCTCAAAGCACAGCGTGGAATGACTGGGAGGGACAAATGTCTTCCCTGGGCCTTTCGTTGATTGTGTAATGAACATCTTTGCGGTGTTTCCATTAGCCAGATTTCACTGCTTGGGAGGGTGGAGCAGCAGGTAGGGGGGTTCGACCCGACCCCACATTTCAAGGATAAGTCTCAGCTGGAAATCCCTGGAGACATCCTTGACTTTTCACCCTGCAGGATTAGGAACTAGGAACTCCGGTGATACCTCATGGACTTTTATTGTGATCAATGCCTGGGCTGGGAGAGCAAGGACAGACAAGGCTGGGAAGGAGCTGGAATACACTATCACGGCTGGGTTATGGCAGAGAAATACTGATGTGGAAAATCACTTGCTTAGAGGAGAATCTATTTGCCCACACTTTGCTGTGTGACCTTGGGTAAATTCCTGAACCTCTCTGAACCTCAGTTCTTATGGCTATAAAACCAGAACCCTGGGCCATTCTCTTACATCTTTCCAAGTATTAAAAGTCCATGTGGTATCACCGATGCTCCCCAACCCTGTGGCACAAGACACAATCACCCTGACACACTTGCTCCCATTTTCAATGTGGGAACACTGAGGCTCTGTGAACGACCTTGTCCTGAGGTTGCAGAAGTGGGTGGGGGCCAGAGGACAGAACAGGCTCCATCTGCCTCCAGGGTGGTGCTGTGCCCCCCTCTCTCCTTCCCTCCCTCCCTTCATGCAGGCGCTGGCCTAAACCAGCTGGCCAGCCCCCCAAGCCTCCCATGCTGGTGGGAGGGCTGCCAGGCACAGCCAGTGTGTCCTCCATGGCGGCCCTGCCAAGTGGCCCTGCCCAGACCGCACGAGGAGCTGGCCGCAGCCTGCCAGCCTGTTTCTCATTTAGAGCGAGCCCCGGCTGCAGCCCAGACATTCCAGAGGGGACAGGCAGACGCCAATCCCGCCCAGGGCTTGGGAAACCAGGCTGCAGGCAGCCCCGTGGTCAGAAAGCTCCACAGTGTCTCCCTTCCCTGTGGACATTTCAGAAGTTGCTTAACCCTTGGAGGACTTCGGTGCACCCTTTCTGGGCCTGAGCCTGGCCTTCAAGGCCCCCGTGGCCAGGAGGAAAAGTGAGGCTGCAGAGCAGGCCTGACCTCTCTGGGCTTCCCCGCTCTCCTGGGTCAGCTGTCCTCTGCATCTCTGCTCAGCCTGATCCCCAGCCTCACCTCCAGCTGCGAGTCCAGAGGCTTCCTGGTAGAGGAGGCATTGGAACAGTATGAGTGCCACTAATTATGTGTCAGCTGCTGGCTGCAGTGAGGTCCCCTTACCCCCTCCTGGGAAGGTGCAGGTGGAAGGGCTCTAGCTGTCCCTGGAAGAATCCTACCCTTCACACATCCCTGAGTGAGTTAATTATAGACTGCCGCCTAATGACATAAGTAGCACTCCTGAATTCCGCCCAAGTGACAATTTGCCATCAACATAAAGCTGGCTGCCCGTGCTTCTAGCGGCCGGGACCCAGACGCGAGGCTCCTGCTCGTCCCGGCCGCCTCCCTCCGTGCCTGCCCAGCACCTGGATTATGTTTGCTTGGCTTGCTCGGCACAATCAATTCTTTCTCCCGTCAGGACTGCCCTGTCAGCCCCCAAAGGTAGGGCTTTTATTCTTTTCCCTTATCTTTTTTCCTTCTGATTTATAAACCCTTGCTAATGGGACCAGGGGCTTTAAAAAAAAAAAAAAACAGTTCCCACAGTATAGCGGTTCCTCAATTTTTTTAAAATAGAATCATCACATGATCTAGCAATTCCACCTCTGGTTATACACATTATAGCAACTGAAAGTGGGGACCCAACGCGATGTCTGTAACCCCATGTTCACAGCAGCATTATCCACAACAGCCAAAAGTCGGTCGCAGCCCGAGTGTCCATCGACCGATGAACGGATAAACAAAACGCGGCCCATCCACACAGCAGAATAGTATTGTTCAGCCTGAAAAAGGGAGGCGATTCTGACACCTGCGACAACATGGTGAAGCTTAAGGACGTAATTCCAAGTGAAATAAGCCAGTCACAAAAAGATAAATAGTGCATAATTACACTTATATAAGTTACTATATTAGGCAAATTCATAGAGACGGAAAGTAGAATGGTGGTTGTCAGGGGCCGGAGGGAGAGAAAAAGGGGATGCTGTCTAATGGAAACTGAGTTTCAGTTTTGGAAGATGAAACAGTTCTGAGGATGGATGGTGGTGATGGTTGCACCACAATGTAAATATACTTAATGGCACTGAACTGTACACTTCAAAGTGGTTAACATGGTAAATTTTATGTTATGTGCATTTTACCACAATAAGAAAAAAAACTGGTTTAAAAAAAATAGAGTTCCCCAGGCTCCCTGATCATCGCCTCAGGCTGACAGGATCACGGGTCAGTCTGATGCTAAGGAAATCAGCATCTCTCCAGATGAGGGCACCTTCCCCGTGCAGACGCCAGCCAGCCAGGCCCAGCTCAGAGCTCACTTGAGCCCCACAGAGACCTGCAGGGAGAGTAGGCAGTGGCTGGTCCAGGACACGCACTCACTGGCTAGAAACAGAGCAAGACCAAGGACGGAAACCAGCCCGGACACCACAGGTGCTCTCTCAATGGAACAGAAAAACGGACTCAGTAAAGGAGGATGTACTTTCCTCTCCCAGAGGTGAGGCAGCTGGGAAAGACGCAAGTGCCTTCCATAAAATCTAGGGTGACATTCGCTCCACCCCTCCCTCACACATACACACCTACACACACACCACAGCTGGTGGGGCGGGTACAGGCACAGGCCAGGCCAGGAGGCCGTGTGTCATGCCCCTCCCCACCAGGTCCCGTTAGTCACCCCATCACCACCCCACCCAGGCGCAGATCATGCTAAGAGAGCACAGAAATTGGCCCAGGATGCGTGTGTGTTTTGATTCAATCAGCCGCCCTTCCCCTTAACTACATCCGGGCCAAGGGACAGAGGCTGGGGCCACCCTCAGCTTCAAGGGTGGGCATGACCCAGGTCTGGCCAATCAGAGTGCTGGAAGGTCCCAAACCAACCACAGGATGCATCAGATGTGGACACGTGACCCCAGTGGGTCGATCAGAGTGGACTCCAGGCCTTTCTCTGGAATCGTTGAGAAAAATACTACCTCTTTCCTCAAGGATGAATGTGCTCCTAAGTTTGGAGCTGCCAGGGGCCATCTTTGCCACCGTGTGAACATAGAGAAAAGAAGGAGAGAGAGAAATATGCCACTGTGTCTGAGCTCCTAGATCCAGCCATGCCTGAGGCTACTTGTCCCCAGACTTTTACAAATTCCATTTTCTCCTTAAGCCAGTTTGAATGGGGTTTCTGTCACTTGCAACCAAAAGAATTCTATGTGATACAGAAACATCCTCAGAAGGAATCTGTGTCAGCTTCTGGCCACTGGTGTTCCCTCTCCCGTATTATTTAGGGTGTGCGAATTGCTAGAACAGACAGCCTCAAAACCTCAGTGGCTTAACACAGCAAAGGTTTATTTCTGACTCACATACCAGTCCACTGCAGGGAAGAGGAGGTTGTGGGGGAGGGGACTGGCCTGGCTCCGAGCAGCTATCTGGGACCCAGGTTCGTTCCATCAACTGAACCCATCACCACCACCCCTCGGGCCTCAGAGTGTCCACTGCGGTCTGCGTGTGTCCCCAATGAATGAGCAGCCAGAGCATGAGGAGAAGACACAGCTGCTCTTAACGGTCCAGTCCAGAGGTGACAGTCACATTGGCTCGTCCTCCACTAGTGAGAGCCTGGCCTGAAAAGGAGACTTCTGGGTATACAGCACCATCTGTCTACCCATCCCTCCCTGGTCCTACTGTGCTCACGCTGCCCCCTATGCTGAAGCTGCTTTCAAACTGGACGCAGTGTTTGCACACCTCCCTCTGTCCTCGGCCACCTACAGTTTCGATGTGATGCTCTGGAGGGCCTTCGCCTTCCCTAAAGGCCTGGCATGATTTGACCTCTGGCTCCAAACACTGCAGGGCTGGCACCATCTGTCCCACCTTTGGGAAGGTTTGCAGGGTGGAAGGGGAAGGGGCTGGGTAAGCACCAGAAGGATGGATGCAAAACAATGCCCGCAGTACCTGGGGTGCCCCTATTGCCCTGCTGGCCTCTGTCTCCTCCTCCTCCCCCTTCCTTTAGCACGGCCCAGACAGGACCCCCAAATGGAGAACCCAAAGCGACATGCAAAATGTGTCCTTACCCCAACTCATTTTACAGATAGGCGGTAGGTTATAGGGCTGGGTCCAGAGCGCGTCCCCTGGGCCAGCTCCCAAGCCCTGACCCAGGAGAGGACAGACAGCAGGAAGCAACCCGCACTTACAGATCGCCTGCTCAGAGCCCAGCCGGTACAAGTTGCTTTTTGTATCACTTGCATCATTAACCAGTTCCTGCTTCTATGTGACGGGTAATGTGGCAGGTCCCTTTGGAGAGAGAGGAAGTTCAGGCTCAGAGAGATGAAGAGGGCAGCTGGCCAGCCCGGAGGACCAATGGCAGAGTCCTCACTGCAGACAGACAGCAGTGGCCTGTCACTCACCTCCCAGGTCCCCACCTGGATCCCAGAGCTCAGCTCCAAGTCTCTGGACATCAGCTCCAGAGAGCATGTGAGCCGGGCTTGTGCAGAGGAAAACGTATGTGTTGGAAAACTTCTCTGCCTGGCTTATCCCTCCATCCTTCAGACAGCCCTTCCTCCAGGAAGCCTCTGCTGATGGCCTGCCTCTCCCCAAGCTGGCTCTGCCATGCTGTATGGACCCGCAGCCCCATGCCATCTCTGTGGTGACCTCTGCTTTAGCATCATCTGGTTCTGAGCTCGTCCCTCCCACCAACCTGGCAGGTCCTTAAGGCAGGGACTGGGTCCGAGTCATCTCTGTGTTCCCAGCACCTGGCACCTGGCCTGGCACATAGTAGGTACCTATTTGTCAGACAAAAGAAATGTGGGGAGAGCACACAGCACATCACACAAAGGCACAAAGGCTCAGCCACCAAGAGGGAGGAAATAGGGAGAAAGAAAGAAGTGTGGCGAACACGACGGCATTGAGAAAGAGAAGCCGAGAACAAAGCCCGCTAATATTACTCGTCAAAAACCCATTTCACTGTAAACTTTAATTCATCTACTAAATGTCAAGCTCCGTTGGCTGGAGCCGCCGTTTCTACACCTCTCGTTATTAATACGCACTTAGCAGCAGTGGGAATTAGAAGCCCCATAATAACACCCTTCCCAAAACACTTGAGATGAAATTTCTGTTTGAAATTTAAGGAGAATTCTCTTACGGCTGCAACACGTTATGTAAAAGGCCAGTGCAAAAAGGTTTTCGTCTCTGTGCCCGCCCTCCCGCCCATGGCTGGTGTTCTAGAGCCAGGACGGAAGCCTGTGGAATGTGGCTGTGCATGGTCAAGGGCAGAGGTACACGTGGCCAACATGGGCTGGGTGTGAAAACCGTGGCATTCTGCTCACCCTCGGGGGTCCCCATCAGCCTTCCCTGAGCTCTGTCCTCCTCTCTGTGGCCACACAGGGGGCTCCGGAAGGTGTCTGGGGACCGCTCCCCACTAGCAGGCAGGCACAGTAATGGGCCAGGCTCTCGGTCCAGCCACAAACCACCCCAGTGACAGCAGAAAGGACTCCTGGTTTGGGAGCACAGAGTGTGTAAAGCACAGTGTGGTCTTTGCCCAAAACTGACCTTCTTCACCCACAGCTGGGGTGTCCATCGCTCGTGGGGTTTTTTGTTTCCTTCTGAGACAGGGAAGGAAGCTGACGTAATTAAGTCCATTACACCGCCTGTGTTTGCTGAGGGCTCTGTCGTCGCTCAGCGTGACCATCACGCTGACCCACAACGGGCCTGCCTGCCCGCAATCCCCTCCCAACCACGTCAGAGAATCTTCCAAACCCAGATATGACCAGGTGACAGCCTGACAACAAACACCCATCCCTCCTCAGCCAGGTTCCTTAGCCAAGAACTCAGGACCCTGTAAATGTTGACTCACTTTCAAGGCCTCTGGCCCTCCATACCTCAGACCAACAGTGACGCGGTTCTGGCAGAGCGCGTGCTTCCTTATGCTTCAGGGACTTTGAACATGCTCTCTCTGGAACAACCCCCTTTCCTCCTGCTCTGCCTGGCTGGTCCCTCCATCCTTCAGACAGCCCTTCCTCCAGGAAGCCTCTGCTGATGGCCTGCCTCTCCCCAAGCTGGCTCTGCCATGCTGTATGGACCCGCAGCCCCATGCCATCTCTGTGGTGACCTCTGCTTTTGCATCGTCTGGTTCTGAGCTCGTCCCTCCCACCAACCTGGCAGGTCCTTAAGGCAGGGACTGGGTCCGAGTCATCTCTGTGTTCCCAGCACCTGGCACCTGGCCTGGCACATCGTAGCTATCCATTTGTCAGACAAAAGAAATGTGCTGAAGTGGACAAGCGCCCCCCCTCCACCCCCAGCAGTTCAAGGCTAATGAAGGATGCATCAGCTTGGCTAGGCTGGGCCACATGTTCCAAAATGCATTCCCTGATGTCTGCTAGTTAGGAGTGGCCACAGAGACATCTTCACAGGTGAATCAGCAGCCACTTCTGTGCTTTTCTGTTCAGCAGCCCGGGGCAGGCCCGTGTTGTGTACCTGCTGACTGGCCTCAGCCTGGGGCAGCGGCTGCACCTCCAATGGCCCCCCTGCCTCACATGCCCCTTTAGCCTGACTCCCGGCCAATGGGTGCTTAGCTTTCTGATGAAGGGCACCAGCGTCTTAGGGAAGGACATCCTGGAGAACATCAGCAGGGCTGGAGGCAGCGAGGACCGACACAGGTCCCCAACCATCCCTGTGCATTGCAGCAGTGCTCGTGGCCTCCCGCTTCCCACCCCCTTCCCTTCCCAACTCCCCGCTGGGCAGACTGGAGCTCCCCAAGATGTCCAGGGACGGCATAACCAGCTCCCAGCTGTGTGAGCTCAGGTCGCTGCCACAGATGCTTTGTCTACACTTACACATACCTGCTCGTGGCCCTGATACTCCACCCCAACCCTGACTGGAACAAGAAGACAGGCCCCCACCTGCCTCAACACAAGACTCACATATAACAAACGTTCTCCAACTGGGAAGGCTGAAGCATCGTGGGGCAGAAGTGTGAGGGAAAGCTACAGAGAGGGGTGGCCTCTGCAGGAGCATCAGATAGAGGGGGCATGGGGCCCCCAGTCTGAGGGAGGAGGCCCAAGTGAGGACCGCTGGTCCTACCAGGCCCCCTCGGAGCCAGCCCTCTGCCATGTGGGGAAGTCCACCCAAGGGGCCCAGCTCCTGCTCCTAGGCCTGAGGGGTGATGCCAACCCAGACCTGGGCTGCTTGGCCTTCACTGTGCCCAAGTCCCATCATCGGAGAGTGAAGGTCCATCCCAGGAGAAAACTGAGCCAAACGTGAAGTCGGAGAGAGTTAGGCGTTGGCATTTTTGATTAAGAAGAGGACCAAGTCTCTTGGTTTGGCCAATCTGAGAGCAGCGTGGAGCTCTGCCTTGCTTCTAGGAGGGTCGGGAGCTGGCAAGCCCATGGCACTCACTCACCCAGCAGAGCTGCCCAGAAGCAGTGATGCGACCACAGCAACGTGAGGGCCTGAGCTGCCACAGACACTCTCAGTGGCCTGAGAAGACGCTCCTTGGCCTCCCTGCCAGCCTGACAGCAGCTGGGAAAGGGCCACCTGGAGAAGGCAAGGTACATGCCAGGGACCACACGGACTAAGGAGGTCTCAGCAGGGCCAACATGGGCAGGCAATGCTCACAGGTGGACCACGCACACTCCCCTCTACACACCCTTAGAATGGAGACTTAACCCCAGGGAAGGGGTCACCCTAAATTGACTGGGTTTCATTTCTGTCATTTGGAATTAGGTTCACTCATAAAACTTTCAAGGATGTCACTGGCACATCCCCAGGTCATGGCCTGAGATTTGCACAGAGACCCATCTCCAAGTTCCTGTTTCAAAACGGCCCCCCTTGTGTTCACCAGCATTAGAAATGCAGCCGCCTCCAAAGGGGCCGACAGCCTTCGGGAGAGGACGCCCAGCAGCTGTGGAGAAAGCCAAGGCAAGATATAAAACTAACCAACAAAACCAATTGGAAACAGCAGGGGAATTTGCTGTGAAAGTGGTTTCAAGCACACCCCATCCATAATTACTCATTTTGAAAGTGTCATGATTCTCCTGCCAAAATTATGGCTTCCCTTCACTTATTAAACCCCTTTCACACCACTCCTTCTTCACTCTGCAAAAATGGATTTCACTCAAAAAAGAAATTAGAAAAATAATTGATGTAATAACCATAACTTTCAAAATACTTCTGCCAGAATTTAAGAGCAAAAGGGAAAGGAGGCCCAAAATAAAGGCATTTCGCTGGAAATCAGACACCGAAATTAATTCTAAGCGCTGACTTGCACCCACTTCTCCGCCAACTCTCCAAAGGTGAACAAGGGTGATCCCTGCTCCTGTTACACAGGTGACAGGACCAAGTGCTGCGAGAATGCACAGTCCCCTGATCTCTGCTGTCACAGCTACAGAGGGAGGGCCAGCTGGCTCTGCCTCCTATTTTTACAGATGGGGAAACTGAGGCACGCAGATATACCAGTTCTCTCTCCAGGCACGTAAGACTGCAGGCTGTCACCTCCTGTGAAGTTAGGTGTGGCCATATGACTTGCTTTGGCCACTGAAATGTGAGTGGAAATAATGTGTGTCACTTCTGTGTGGAAGCTCTAAGAATGTCCATACAATTGAGTCAACATTTTCCCCTTTTGCTGTCTCAGCAACTATGAAGGCCCAAGTCAGTGCGATTCTGCATCAGCCTACATTTCTGAGTATCTGTGACAAACCAAGCCCTCCTGCCGGCCAGTGTCAGACGTGTAGCAAGACCCAACATTCAGCTCTTATTGCATGTAAGCCACTACAAGTGGGAGCTGTTTGTTACTACAGCATAACCCGTCTCACCCTGACAAATACACATTTTTGTGGTGGTGGCACTGATTTGCTGCTCTGGTTTTTCTTGGTGAGGTCCATAATGGCAGGACTCATTTCCATTTTGGCCACTTTCACGGACCCTCAATGCCTAGCTCATAGTTGGGTTCAGAAGACATTTGTTGAATGACTGAGTGAATGAAGGCTCCGTGGAAAATGAGTCAAAAAACAAGATAATATAAACTGACATTCCCTGAACTGGGGACACAAATCTGACACGTGTGCAGATAATGGCAGTCCATGCCCTCCTAGGGTTGGGTGAACATGGCAGACATGCTCTGAATTCCAACAAAAATCCCACCTAAGTAACTATTAACTATTGCCTCTTAAAGGAAAGGCAAAGAGGTCCCGTGTACTTAGGCAAATCACGCAAGGTCACAGCTAGCATGTGAGCGGCAGACCTGATCCCAGAGCCAGGATGGTCCCCTGCCTGTCCAACTGCTCACACTCCAGGAGAGAAGCCCCAGGGAGAAGGCCTTCCATCCTGGCCCCTTTCTGTCAAACTTGCACAGGTGAAAGCTCCAAGATGAAGTGAGCAAACGCATGTCAGACGTCAATCTAGTGTCCGCCTTCAGATGCCTTGCTGAGAATGTGAATCCAACAGGAGTCAGGGAGCCCACGGAGTCAGGAAGAGTACTGAGCTGGTGACCAGAATTCTGCATTCAAGTCCCAGCCCTCACAGCCAGCTCCTCCCTGGGCCTCAGTTTCTTCTACTGGCATAGCAGCCAGGCTGGACAAAATCGCCCCTAGGAGCCAGTCCAGCTCTGAGGTCCTATGGTTCCTGTGAGCATGCCTCTGGCTGATGCAGGAAAGAAAGTCAAAGCCTTTTAAGAAAATCGCTAAAGCCCTAAAATTACGTGGAAGCCTTTGAGATCCCTGAAAGAAAGGCATTTGCTAAATCCCCTCTATTATTTCCAAGAGATATTTTCTATTATTGTTATTTACCAAAGGAATTTCTGGACAGAGTTTAAGTTCCCCAGAGCCTACAAAATAATCGTCTCTTCAAAACATAACAAAAGGATCTGAATATTCTTGGCCGATGACTTTTTCTTTGAAACGTGTTCTCCACTGAACAAAGAATTCTCTCTTTTTTCCCCCCAATTTCTCGAAGTTTAAGTGAAACACACACACACACACACACACACACACACACACACACAACTTCCTCATAATTATCAACATAGAAAACTTTTAAGTTAGCCAAATAGCCTAAGAACACACTTATCATATTAATGACTTTCATTTCGGATGTGCTCAGTATCATCTGCTATCTGGAGACTGGTTGTTTGGAACAAGACAAAAATGATCCACATTTGTCGAAAACTATGAGTGAGTCTCTGTGCCAAGACCTGGATGTGCATTAGCTCATTTAAGCCTCTGTATAACCCAACGAGGTGGGGAAACGGAGACCAAGAGACACTTCGTCTAAGGTGGTCTCAGACCGTGCAACTGGAGTTGGGATTCAAACCCAGGTCTCACAGACTCTCAAATCCATGCTCCCCACCGTCATGCTGTGTGCTCTCCCATGCACTGTGTCATTTCGCCTCACACTCAGTCCACCAGGCAAGCCTAAGAGCCCTGTTAGACTCTGAGGAAACTGAAGATGGGCCACATCAAGTCCTTGGCCCGAGGTCACAGAGTGTCTGTCAATGAAGCCAGGATTCAAACTCTAGTCCATCAGACCAGAAAGCACTTTGCCTGACTCCACACTATTTCCAGGCAATGGAGGTATCAAGATGCACGCTTCTCTCTCTTGGGCCTAACTTGTGGCCCAACACATTGCTAGTGCCAACTCCCCAAACTTCCAAGTCCTAAGTGAATGAAAGAACAAGGGAATTCTTTGCAGTGCTAGGGAGCATATATGGCCAGAGGACAGACTAAATCTCCACGCCAGCGGGTGGGCATGACAGCAATACCTGCTCTGGCCCGGGGACCTGGGCCCTGTCAGTAATTCCACTACAGGCAGCTGTTTGCAAAGGTTAATAACTCGGCCCGTAAAAATGTGTGGCGAGTTGCAACTTGGCGCCAGCTGCTTCAGACTGGGAGAGAAGCTAGCGTTTGCAAAATATGGTTCAAATAATCCTGCCCACCCCTGTTGTCTTTAGTTTTAAGAGTGCAAGAAACATAGAAGTTTTGTGGTTTCACACTGGTCTTTTTATGGTTCAAAAGACTCCAAAACAGAGTTGATTAAAAAAAAATGCCTCTGCATAACACCGACCGTTGTGTGGGCATTCTCAAAGAAGTATGCCATCCAGGCTGGGACCTGGGGAATGTGGATGTTCTTCGTGCCTTAAAGAAAAGGTTTTGTTCTCAAACAAAAGAGATATCCTGACTCAACAACTGTTTGTGCCTTGACCTCTGTACCCAAATCCAAATCCGCTCACAAGAGACAACTTGATACAAGGGGAAGAGCATGGACCTTGGACCCAGCCAGGAAAACCTAACGCCTGGCTCTGCCCCTTCTGAGCTTTAGGGCTCTGGGAGCCTCAGGAATCTCAGAGCACCCTCACTTTCCCCTTCTCTATAATGGGCACAGTGAATTCTACTTGAAGGGTTGTTGAAAGACTTGAAAAAGATAATATTTGTAAAGCGTAAAGTAGGTTTCTCCATTCCTACAAGAAATAATTGTTGAGTACCTACTAAGTGACAGTGTTATTCTCAGTACTGGAAAGTCAACAGTGAACACAGCAGACCTGGTCTCTGCCTTGGTAGAGCTCAGATTCTTCTTGGGGAGAGACCATAAATGAGTATAGACATAAATGAGACCTTATTTGATGACAAAGGCTTGAAGAGCAAACACGGTAATGGAATAGAGAGGAACTGGTGGCGGGTACTTCTTTAGCAAGGCTCATCAGTGAAGGCCTCTCGGAAAAGTTGGCACTGGAACCAAGGCTGAATGACATAAGGAGGTAGTCATGGAAAGATGGCTGGGGGCAAAATGTTCCAGATAGAAGGACCAGCAAGTGCAGAGGCCCTGGGATGGAAGGAGAAGGCTAAGCTAGAGTACGTGAGCTAGCCAGGAGAGAGGAGAGAGGCGACAGGAGAATGTAGGGCCAGGTCAGGGGGTGACCTGAAGATCATGTTAAGGGTGGTATTGGACTTCGTTCAAGGTGCAACAGGAAACCATGGGTGGGTTTTAAGCAGTGTGTTCTGACTCTGCTAGGTGGAGAAAGGATAATGGTAAGATAAATAGGAACCCATGGAGTCCAGTTAAGAGACGCTCAGTCTAGCAAAAGATGAGAAAATATCATGGTGAAATGGAAACGGAGAGAAACATATTACCTTCGGAATATAGCTTGGAGGTAGGGTCATGGACCGGGTGGGTGGCATCCAGGGAAAGGTAGAACCCCGGACCTTTAGAAACTGGATAAAGGAGGGTGGGAACAGCAGCCAGTGAGGTGGGAAGAAACCAGGAGAGTGCAGCCTCCTGGAAGCATTGCAAAGAAAGGGTTTGGGGGGGAGGGAATGGCTAGCTGAGCTAAGTGAGGAAATGGAGGACAGAGAACTGCCTATTGGATTTGGCCAGATGGATGTCACATTGATGACCTTGATACATGCCCTTTCTGGGAGGGAGAAAGCAGAGGCAGCAAATGCAGGCAGCCATTTTAACAATATCAATAGATATAAGGCAGTCTTAAAGTTCATCCTTTAGGAATGGAAATTGAGCACCTCAGATCTTTCATTGATGGAGAAAAATTTATAAAGCAGATTTACATCCATTGTCTTATTTCTGGTGACTTACGCTGCTCCTTTCATGAGAATAAAAATATCCATATGAATAACAACTCTTGGTCTTCAGATGTCCAATCAGTAGGGTGGACTGAGCAGACACTGAAAGACCATCCATGCCACCCACCCACAAGCCAAAAGAATAAAAATGTTAGCTACAATGTAACAGCAAACTATTTAAATACAAATCCAAGTTCAAAGGCAAGAAAAGAAAGATCTCCAGGAGCTCAAAATGAAGATAAAACTCAAACCAGAGTACTGATAAAAGCTAAAGACAAACACCTCACAGGATGTTGGGACTGAATTATAGCAGATAGTGACTAGGAGAGGAAATATGACTTCAGGCTTAAGTGAGGCAGAGTATGTCTCTGAGTCCCTAAAGCATGGCCCACCCATGAAACTCCATGCTAACGTATTATTATAAAATTGTTCCAGATCTGGTCAAACTCACAGGATCCCAGCAGAGGCAAATGTAAAACTACTCAGAAGAGTCATCTCCAAAACTCGAGAGAATGAGGCTCCTATGGAAAGCTGCCCATTGAAGATAAACTCACAATAAAAAATTACAATCCATGTGAGCAAAAAACCACCCTGAGGTCTGGTCCAGCCAGAAGACATAGCAAATGAGAGAAATTCACCTTAAGAATTACAAACAAAAGAAAAATTTGAAAGAAACTTTAAGTATATTTTAAAGCTTCAAAGAGACACAAGAAAAAATACAAACCAAGAAATACAAAAGCCTGATGTATGTAAAACAAAGTCACATCTGAAAAGAACTAGATAGAGGTTCTGAAAAATGAAAAATGCAATCATTAAAATAGAAAAGTTCAATGGACAGGATAAACAGAATAGATACACTGAAGCAAAAATATTGAACCCTAAGACAAACATCTGGAAATCACACAGAATGTAGAAAAAAGAGAGATAAATTAAATAAATAATACGAAAGAGGAATTTGAAACATGACAGAAAGAGAAGCTCCAATAAATTAAGTTGAACTATTTTTGTAGGTCAAGAAATGTTTGACCATCAGCAATGTCATGCAGTTTTATTTGCATGTTTAATAGGAGCTGCAAAGAGGAAAACAAGAAAGACTACAAGACAGAGATAATATTTGAAGAGCTGATAGCTGACAGTTTTTCAGATGAGAAAACATGAGGCCTCATATTGACTCATAGTAATATAAATAAAGTGCAGTGAACCTATCAAAAACAAAGAGAAAAGCTTAAAAATCACCAGACAGAAAAGACAAGAAGGTTCAAATAATAGTAGACCTCTTATCTTCACTATTCAAGTCTAGAGGATAATACAAATAAAAGTGAGCAATAAACATAATGCAGGTATGTAAAAAACAAATCAAAAAGTTAAGTCCATTAGGAATCACAATAAATGTAAATGGATTAAACTCATCTATTAGAATACCCAAGATGCAGAATGCCATTTATATACAGATTTAAAATGGACAAACAATTCCACTTACTGTTTGCAGTTATGTTCATGAGACGTCAAAGTACAGAAAACAATGTACCAAATTTCAGACAGGGAATGAGAACAGATTTGGAGAAGGAAACAAAGGGAATGTCAACATAACTGTCAAAGCTTTGATTTCCAAAACAAACCAAAACAAGCCAAAGCCAATTTGTCAAAACATTCATATTTGTTTATTCTAGGTAGTGGGTACGTGGGTATCTGTTACATTACTCTCCATATTATTCTTAAGTTTGAAAACATTTGATTTTTTAAGCACTTGTATTTCATTTGAACATTCATAATCATTAGGGGAATTGTATCATAAACTCTGTATTTCCAGATGAGGAACTTGAGGTTCTAGAAGGTCAAAAAACTTGGGAAAATGTGACCATAATCTTACAACTTAATTAAATTTGCTCTAGATTCCACATGACATTTTGTGGGAATTTGGAGACATGTTTGCAGCAGACACTTCTCTCCATGATCCCTGGGCCCCTGCCTTTCCCAGACACTTATTCTCTCCTAACCTCTCTTCCTCCCTCAACCCCTGCCCACCCAACCTCTGATCTCTAGATACTTATGGTTTGAAAACATAACTTGAGTCACACCACACTTCAGCTCTTGAGTGCCAGCTGTGGGCCTGAGGATATAAAAACAAAGAAGATATAGTTCTCTCCGCATGGGTTAATTTTCAGTTCAAACAACATCTACATGGGCAAGCGTTAACTTCTTCTCTAAGCCTCCATTTCCTCATTTGTAAAATGGGAATCACCCTTCCTACCCTAAACATTTCCTAGGGATTTTTTTAAGAATCCAATGAAAAAATAGAGCAGATTTCCATTCTTACAGAAAAGAGCTTGCCAATCAGAGCTGTCTTCAATCTCATCTCAACCCGCCGTTTCGCCTTCTCTCCTATATCCACTCCTAAATCATACCATTTACTTGACCCCCTCAAGGCATGTCTCGGGCAGTTCCCTCTTTATGGACTGCCTTCTTACCCCAGCTCCCCATCACTAACCAAAATTAAATTTTACCTGAAATAATGATTTCCAAAAGTGTTCTCCAGGGAGTAGATGTTTTTTCCAACGAGCTTCCCTAGTCTTTGCTTGTGTGTCAGTATCTCCGCAGTTCCCCACATCCACACTACTTATTTTAATGATTAAGATATGAGTTCCTGGAGGAAACAACCTTCAGATTGTCTGAACTTGCTCCTCTGCGAATGCCTCTGTAATTGACTGAATGTGGCTGTGCCCAGTTGATCTCAGTTAAGTTGACGGAGTTGAACTGAGTGGGCCAAGTACAGCTGAGTTGGGTTGAGTTGAGCTGAACTGGGTAGAGTCGAGATGGGTAAGTTGAGCCAAGTTGCGTCAAGCTAAGCAGTGAGTTGAGCTGAGCTGAGCTGGTGTGTGCTAACCTAGGTTGAATTGAGCTGCTTTGAACTGAATTTAGTTGTTCCAGGCTGCACTGAGGTCAGCTGAGCTGAGTGGAGCTCAACTGAATTGCACTGCAGTGATCCAGCCCTAGCAAATGAAGGTCTCATGAAACACTCTGCCATCTAGTCCCAATGATACACCAATTATATACATGGGTAGTTTATTCACTGGGAAGATTCTGTTGTTCTTCTCTCATCTAAATTACGAAGGTCGATCCCCACCAGATGGGGGACCCAATCTAATTATGTTGCTCCGTGGATTGTATGAGTTTTGTAGGCCATGGGGCCACTAAAACCAACTGGGAATAATTCCAGGTCTTCCGTCTGGTGCCCCATAGCTTAGGCAGAACGCTTGGGCAGGGAGGAGAGTTCAAAGGAATGGCTGTCACCCATGGCTGTCTGCAATGGCAAATTCTTCGAAAAGGGAGGTCCAGGTTGAGTCCTGGTTAGCCAAAACGTAGTAAATATCTGCCACATCTGATGTCCCTGCAATCAACTAAAGTCCAACAATTCCATCAGGAAGGAGTTAGGTTCACAGAGGCGACATAGTGGGGTAGAAAATACATGGACTTTGGAGCCGGGGAACCTCTGTGACTTGGTGGCTGGGTGAACTCAGCCAGATGATTTCATCTCTCAGAATTTCCGTCTCCTTGTGTATCAAATGAGGAAAATAAAACTAACACCACTTACCTGATATAGCTACTAAGAGCAGTAAATAAAATGACCTCTATAAAGCTCCTCACACAGTGTTTGACACACAGTAGGTTCTTAACCAGCATTCATCCCTGTTCTCAGTGGTTTCATCTATCACTGCTGTAGGTGTTTCTTTGAAACTGGGCCCAATAGGCTCAGCTTTGAAAAAAATGGTGTGTTGTTTTGTGCACACCTGGAACTCCCTGGAACGCTCTGAGCCAGCCACATTCTCTCTCCCAGCCCTTGCTTCCCAGTCATTAAAGGACAGGTTGGACCAGACAAACTCTAAGAGCCCTTTCAGCTCTGCCATCTAGAATCACCCACTTGGTTCCCCTGGGAGCCATGAAAGCAGAGCCCCTGGAGGCCTGTCTGTGCAAACACCCACCTGGCCACGGTAAAGCGTGCGGCATCACGAGTATTGCTCATCAGAGTGGGATGTTGAGTTCCCCAGCATTGAGAAGGGTTATGTACAGAGGCCTGGGAAGGGGAACCAACATTCCTGCTGCTGCCACCCACCACCCCAGCCACTCCAGTTTCTGAATGGGCCAGGCTCCTCCCACCACTGGGCCTTTGAGCACACACACTGTCCTCTCTTCATAGAATGTTCTTCCCCACCCATTCACCTGGTTAATGCCTACTCAACTCTGCCACCAGATCTCAGCTCAGTTTTTGTTTACTTGGGGAAAACTCCCAGGCTAGTCAAATTCTCTGATTGTGCATTCTCATGGATCTCCCTACATCAGTCTTGTATTGCCATGATAATGCCGCATCACAAAACCACCCCAAAATTTAACGCAAGCACCACGTATTATGTCTATAAGTCTGTAAGACGAATGGACAGTTCTGTCAGTCTGGGCCAGACTCGGTGATCTCAGGTAGCCTCGCACTTGTATCGCTGGTCAGCGGGCAAGTCAGGCTGGAGGCTGGCTCCGCTTGCATGGCTCTGCTGTGTTCCATGTGTTCTCCTCTCTATAGCAGGCTCACCCGGGCACATTCTCATGGTGGCAGGAGAATCACGCAAGGCCTCTTGAGGCCAGACCCAGAACTGACCCAGCATCCTTTCCCCTGCACTCCCCTGGCCAAAGCAGCTCACAGGCCATGTGCAGGGGGTGGAAAAATAGCTCCCACCTCTTACTGGGAGGAACTGCAAAGTCACATTGCACAGGGCAGGGAATTGGGGCCATTTTTGCACTCAGTGCAGCATACTTCCCTTGAAAGTCCATACCAAAATCACAATTTTCCCTGTTATTTATATGATTGCTATTATCTTATCCACTAAATTTTAAGTCCCAGGAAAGCTGGAACCAAACCTTGTTTGTTTGTTTTTTCTTACTGCTCTACTCCCAGTATTCATTCATTAATTAGTTTACAAATAACCTAAAAGGAAAGGAGCATTGTTCAGGGTATTTTTGTATATTATTTTATTTTGTCTTCAAATGAACCTACGGAATGAACATTATTTTCCTTACTTTACCCACTAGGAAACTAGGACTCAGAGGAAGGAAGCAATTCACCTAGAGTTATACACTGAGCAAGTTTCAAAAAGATGGTATAGTGGTCTTTAGTACATAGTACAGCCAATGTCCTAAGTTCTTTTCCTTCTAAGAACATGGTAGGTTGTACTTTCCTTGGCCCTTGAAGTTAGATGGGACCACATGACTTGCTTTGGCCAACGAAATGTAAGCAGAAGTAATATGGTGTCACTTCTCAGTGGCAGCCTTTAACAACCAGTGTTGAAGTCAACCTGTTGTGGCAATAGGTGATTTTCCAGATAGTGGCTGCTCTGTTAGTTGTCCCAAGGCCCTGAGTGAGGACAACATAGAGCTGAGCTTCAAGATGATACTTACTGGACATGTAGCATGAATAAAAAATAAACCTTTGTTGTATTAAGCCATTGAGATATTGGAGCTATTTGTTATGTAGTATAGCCTAACCTATCCTGACTGATACAAAAGCCTGCAGCTGCCAGCAGACCCCAAACAACTAGCTCTATTTCTAGCCTATAAAGTCTACAAAAAATTCACATCCCTCTGGTTGTTTATAGGCTAACACTCTGACTCTAATTGAGACTCTTAGCATATTGGGCACTTTTATAGATGCCGAGCTTCTGTGGTAAAATTTTATTTCTTCACACACAGACGGTTCTTCAGGAATAGACACAGAGCGTGCTGGGATGAGGATCAGGGTTTGAAATGAAAGGACCCCTCACTTGATTGTTTAAGTTCCACACCAGCTATTTATCTCAATAAACATTAACAAGCACCTACTCTTTCAGGCCTTGTGCCGAACCCTAGGCATGGAAGGGGGGAAAGCTCAACACTTAGCGGATAATTGGGTCCATGTTCCTGATTAAGCAGATGTTGTGCACAAGACCCTGTCCCAGTTGCTGGGACGCAACCATGGACCAATAATGGCTCACCTAAAATATGTCCAAATGAAGGCTAAATCCACCCAGCATCCACCCATCCATCCATCCATGCATCCATCCATCCATCCATCCGTCATCTTGAGCACCTGCCATGTACTGTCTCAGAGCACCCTACTCTAGGCACTGAGGGTACATCAGAGAACAAGAGACAAGAACCCTGACCTGCAAAGCATCCATTCTGGTGAGGGATGGACAGAGGTAAACAAAGCCATCCATGGAGACAGCATGTCAGAATCACCACAAGTGCTTTGGGACCCGCACCTCTGTATATGCACCTCTAACTGCAGAAAGTTCTCCAGGAGCTGGTCCCAAAGCAGTGTTTGCAAATGCTAAAGGACTTAAGGGAATGCTGGCCTAAGAATGAGGGATCCTGGGCATATCTCCCAGAGGAGGAGACCAGCCTCTGAGCCAAAATCAAACGTGGTCAGTCCCACATGCTTCAGACAATCTCTGAGGGGTCTGCACAGTCCTGCCAAGAAGAGAGACTCACACAGGAATCCCCAGTGTGCTCCTTGCCCAGCCACGTGCCAACCAAGAGGGAAGAAGGGAGGACCCTGGGATCGTGCCACCCTCGAGGGGTTGGTTCCTGAGCGCTCCACGCAGACCACAGTGAGGAGCTTCTAATACCAGGTTGTAGCTGGTGCTCTCAACTAGACACTTGGCTTGAAAAATAAATCAACAGCTTCTGTTGCCAGGAAAGCCACAGCAGCCAAGAAGCCCTCTTTGAGGCCCAAGGGCCACACATGCTTGAGGTTTCCAGTCCTCAGGAACCAACGTGTTTGCATTTCCAGAGGGACGGCCCTCTAGAAGCAGCAGTAAAAGCTGCTGCCATTGGCTGTCACGAAGCTTTGGGCTACCCAGCTGACCTCCCAGAAGTCCATCTCTCTGGTCATTGTGCTGTCCATTGTAGGCCAGTCCCAGCAGGCCATGAACCTGGGCTCGAGTGGGTGCGAAAGGGAGATCACACGGGCGGATTTAGCAAATTCTCAGAGCTTCACATGGGTCTGCCACTCCCCTCCGTAATCCCAGGTTTCCTTATCTACAAAATAAAGATAACAACACCCCCCCCCCAGGCACACCAGACACACACACACACACACACACACACACACGGTTGATGTGACTTTTTTAAAGTGCGATATGTAGACATGGGTCCCACCATAGAATCAGAAATCGACCTGTGTTTATTGACTTGTAATGTTACCACCATCACAGGGCAGCACTCCCTGAGTTCTTACCATGAGCTGGGCACAGGCACAGCTACCTCCACACCTCGTGCCATTTAATCTCTTCACTGTATGAGTGGGCATTTTTATTATTCCTCTTTCATAAACTGAGGCTCTGAGAGATTAGTCGTGGGCTAGAAACAGGGCTTAAACCCAAGCACTGTGTGTGCGAGCCTCTTGCTCACCTGGAGGCTGCAGAAAGAAGCAGTGGGCGCTCCAGGAGGGCTGTTCCTGCCTTCGCATTTGCCCTTAACCTTCTCTCTTTTTGGTTCAGAGGCAAGGGCTTCTTGCCTGGCCAGTCCCCAAACACTTTCTGTTCCCAAGCACACCAAAAGTGTGGGCTCCGGGATGGTGGGACCCCAAACCCAATGCGCCCAGGCCTGTCAAGAAAGAAACATGAAAATGTATTAAGCAGAGTGGGAATGGATTTTTATGATTCCACCAAATGTCTGATAGTGGGAACATCGCCCACGACATGTATGTATCAGCTTGAGAGGCAGAGAGCATTTTAGGACACGGTGTGCTCCCAGCCTCGTGGTGGCAGCTTTGTGGGTGGATGACAAATTGGCCCAGAGGCGTGTCTCTCCTCGGAGGCTTGTGTCCGACTCCATAAGAGGCTGAGAGGTCCTCCGGAAAACTGCCCATGGTGTGGTTGTGCTCCGAGAAGGGTTCACAGCCAGTCTTTGCACTAGGGCTTCCTCTGAAAGTTCTCTTCCTTCCACTTCACCCACCCATCCCTGCTATGTCAGCTTGTTTAAACCCCCATTCTACAGATGAGGAAACTGAGGCTCAGACAGGCGACACACTCTGGGACACACAGTTAATAAGTGGTGAGGCCAGGACTTGGCCCAGGTCACAGGCTCCAGGCTTCTGCCCCTCCCCCTGACCACCGTGGACTGGCCCCGTGAGCCAGAAGCTAGGACCCAGACACACGCAGGTGGACTTATTGATTCCAGCTGGTGGGGCCAGGGTGGGCTTGCTTCAGCTGGGCTCCATGGCTGCTCTGCCACACACCTGCTGTTTGACCTTGAGGCAGACATTCACCTTGGCGATCCTCATTCTGTATGGGGGCCTTGAACTCTCCACAGGGTCAAGTGGGGCCATGGCAACGACCTGCAGACTTCAGCTGGTGTCTGCAGAGCACACACCTGGGCCAGGAGCTGCGTTAAACCCTCCACACCCATTATGTCACACTCCCTGCTTTTATGATGATGATTCTTCTCACCCACACACAGCAAGCCAGTTCTGGAAGATCTGAGGAGAGAGAGCTACCTCCTAAGGATAAACTATTTCCTTGAAATAGTATGGGTTCTAAATCCCAGATGCTTAGACACTGCGTTTCACTTGCTTGGGAAATTCACCGTGTGCAATGTCACCAACATCCAAAGACAATTTGAGGCGTCTTACACCAGCACACTCACACACCAGGATGTCCAACAAAATCTGAAATGCCGACCAGACTGCAGACTTCTCAGAGGGAAGGATGTCACCTCCCCATCTGCCTCTCTGTCCCCTGGGGTTTAAGTAGGCCTGGCACCTAGTAGGTGCTCAATAAATATTTCTTGAATGGAATGATAATAACGGTCATTTGTATAAAATATTGTGGGTCACATTATGAGGCGTATTTCCAGCCATTGTGTTGTTTGACCTTCATGAGAGGTGGTTGGTATATTCCCACTTTGCAGATGAAGAAATGGAGTCTGAAAGAGAAAGGACAGTAACCGCTTCACTTTAACGGCAACTCAAACCCTCTCTGCTTATTGGATTCCTTTAAGGCTCAGATTATATGCCATCGCCTCCACGAAGCCTTCTCAGTCTTCCCCACAACTGATCTTTCCTGCCTTCACAAAGCCTCTATTATTTTTCGTTCACACTCTGGTGATACAAGGATTGGCTGTGTTCACGTCCATCTCCTCCTAATCGTCATGTCTTGTACTTCTCACACCCCCAGAGATACACAATGCCCAACACACAGTGGGTCCCGAACCACCACGTACCAACTTAAATACGTCCTCAGTAGTTTACGTGTGGCTAACATGTCAGCGCTGGAAAAGACTTTAAAGATCGTCTACTGTCCCCTCATTTAACAGTAATGCCTATGTTACCAGAGAGTTAGCAGCAAACATGTCCCCTGACTCTTAACCTGGGGCCTTTCCCAAACTCCCACCCCAACTAACACCGAGCTTTACCCTCCATGCCAGCTGCAGTGCACTGGCAATGGGTGTCCCTGGCTCAAGTGGCAAGCGTGCCGCAATTGTTTAGTCATGTCTGCCACTGATACGAGATGGTGGTGTGATGGAGGGTTGTCAGCTGACCTTGGCAATAGACCATGCTAGTCCCATCAATTCGAATTATTGTTTATTGATAGATTCTGCAACCAGGATGAAATGCAGAAGTGACCCATTCCGCATCCTGTGGTCAAATTCTCCCTCTCCAATTAGTTTGGGGTATTCCTCATGGGCAAAGACTATGTGCCTGGTTAATTTCTACACTCCCACTGCCAACACATAACACAAGGTCATCAGTAAATGTGGGAGGGGGGATAATTAAACTTGGTTCAACAATGATGGGTCCATACGGCAAGTGGGTGAACATGCAAAAGGACAGTAGTATCTCAGATCGCACCCCCCAACAATCCCATCTGCATCAGCCTCATGGAGGAGGGAACAGGAGAGACCCTGCTTCCCTGGGGTGCTGAATGCAGGACTCTCCTCAGCCACGTTATGCATGAGCTCACATTTTGGGGGTGTGGAAAACACACGCCCATCTTTCCAGTTGTGTGTTGGCACATTAGCAAAATATCCACAAAATATAGGTTCAGGGAAATCATCCTATAAAACGGAATGAGCCATTTTCCAAAATAGAAAATTGCCCGATCATTAAAGGTTTACTTTTTAACCATTCAAATATCCATGGCCTGTATTCCCAACAGCCCTGTTCCTGCTGCATTATGGTGAGGAAAATGTGGCTGTATTTGCATTTTATAATATCTCTATTCTCTGTACAAGGCTCACATGCCAACCGTGTGTGAGGAGATATAAATATTCCAATTCAGTTATAAAAGGACGGAGATCTGGAATTCTGAACCTCTGATTTCAATTGTTTACAGATTCTTTTTCCATGCTGTGATTTGTTCAAGGTACTTAACAAGCAGGCAAGTCTATAAGAAAACAGAAGGCATATTGTTTTTCATTAAAGATGACCCTACAATCTTAATCCCTTAAAAATACATTCTGCTTTTGATGTTCCCGAAAGAAGGAAACCTTTAGATTTTTCGAAGCAAGGAAGGGGGAAATGAAGTGCACACATTATAAACAACCCCAAACAATGAAATATTCATATTTTTTAATTAAGTCTAAGTTACAGATCTAGATGTTACTAAAAGTGCTTTCCACAGCCTCATTCGTCCATGTCCCTAAGAACCACAGAGGGGCAGCTGGGGAAGGGGGAGAGAGGAGGGTGGGAGGGAGGTGCTTCATCCCAGGATACAGACCTCCAGTTGGATGAGGTGCTTGTAAGGATCAGAACTGGACACTGCTGGGACCCCAGACCCAGACACTAGTTTTAGGTCTTCTTGCGATCAGTTTCATGTCATTCAGGGATATTCATGTTTCTATGTTCCCTGTAAGTGTCCTCGATCAAACATTCATTCCTTATTCCAAATCGTATGCAAAACAGCCACTTGGTGCTTGGCATGGGGCCGGACACATAGGGACCCAGAAATGGTTGAGATAAATTCTTGCCCTGAAGACACCAATAGCCAAGAACAGAGAAACTCTACTGAGTATAGAGCAAAGGGCCCAGTAACAGGCTGGAGTTGCCTGTGGGAGCTAAGATGGCGTGATATTGTGATTTATAACAAGAAATACAAATTTGGTCTTCACCCCTGTTCTGGCACAGAGCTCCTCCAAACCTCGGAATTTCCTAGGTGATAAGAGCAATAGAGGTGTTTTGATATGCATACCACACCTGAGCTTGTGCTAATGAGATGACTTTTGGAAAGCACCTAAGGATGGGGGCTGGTTGCCAGGGGAACCAACCATGTAATTGGATGGTTGGAACTTTCAGACCAGGGAGGGGAGAGGGACTGGAGGTTGAATCCATCACCAATAGCCAATGATTTGATCAATCGCCTATGTAACGAAGCCTCCATAAAATCCCTGAAAGATAGGGTTCGGAGAGTTTCCGGGTTGGTGAACTTGTGGAGACTCAGGGAGAGAGATGTGCTCAGCGAACATGGAAGCTTCTTCGTGCCCCTTCCACACACCTTATCCTATGCGTCTCTCCCATCTGGCTGTTCCTGGGTTATATTCTTTTATAATAAACTGGTGATCTAGTAAGTAAACGTTTCTCTGAGTTCCGTGAGCTGCTCTAGCAAATTAATGGACTCCAAGGAAAGGTTGTTGGAATCTCTGACTCATAGCCAGTGAGTGGCACATGTGACAACCTGGACATGTGACTGGCATCCGAACAGGGGTGATGGTGGAGGGTGGAGGGGTCAAGTCTTGTGGGACTGAGAGCTTAACCTACAGGATCTGACATTCTGTCTAGTTAGACCGTGTCAGAATCGACTCGAATTATAGGGTATCCAGCTGGTATTGGACAATTGCTTGGTGTATGGAAAAAGCCCACACATTGTAAATGTTGATCAGAATTGTGGGGGCTCTGGAGTCATCTTTTTTCTCAGAGGACTTCAAAGATTTCTTTGTATACCTGATTGTGGTTTTTGAAAGTTTCATAGATGCAGGGCCTACCACATGGCAGGCCCTGTGCTGGGTGCCGTTCTGGGGGAGGGGGGTCCCCGGATGTCATCACTTAGGCAAACCTGGGACTGAGGCTCAAAGACACCAGTAAACTTCCCAAGACCTAGAACGGATACAGGGCTAACCAGGAAGCAGCCCAGCACGTCCAGCTCCAAACCCAGGGATGCTCTCTCTTCCCCACACCAGACTCTGCCTGAGGAGATGAATGCTGGGCATCTTTGTATGCCTACCTGACTGGAATTCCAGACTTTAGATGAATGAACACAGCTGCAGAGTGTGTATTGGAGAGATCACAGGAACTAGCTGAGTGATCCAATCACTTTATCTTGCAAAAGAGGACAAAGGGCCCAGAGAGGGGAATTGACCTGCCCAGAGACACACAGCACGGGGCTAAGACTAGAATCCAGGTCTTCCAACTCTCAGTGCTCTGTGCACAGCTCTACACCACCTGCATCTTCTCCCGTTCCTCCTCCCTCTGTCCTCCAATGTCACGCTGATACCAAGTCAAAAACCATCTCAATGATGTCGCTGTAAATATCTTCCACTTGGTTTGCAGGTTAGCAAGATTCCTTTTCTGCCTCGCAGTTTTAGACAATTTACGCTTCCATTCTCAAAACAGATTTTTATCCTAATAAAGGCTTTTATTACTATTATCCACCTGTCATTACACAGCATTAGACAATTACAGAGCGCAGACGGGCTCTCCCACCGCGAACCTTCCGTCCGCTCTCAGCCGGGGAGGGGCGCACATAAACAGAACATTTCATTAAAAAATAGAGACGAATCTTTAATTTTTTAAGCGCTGCCAAGACTGCTACCTACGCTTTTTAAAACTTTGTTGTGAAAAGTCACTGGCGTGAGCGAGAGGGGGATGAAAAAAGAAGTGTGGGCTAGAAACCATCGCCAGCCCCATTTTGATTGCCAGACGATTGACAAAATAATTTGTACCCGTCGATGCTCATGAAGGGAATTTTTACAATGGATTTGCCAAGCAGATTTTTAATTTTAATCAGTAATGAAAAAATGACAACACGGATCACAACAAGACATCAGCTGCCGAGCAGGCTTTGCAGGCCCTGTCAGGCGGCCCCCACCAGGGACCCGCACCTCCGTGAACATCAATCATTGGTTTCAAACTCCTGTACATCTTCGGGATTTAATTAGACATTGAAGTTCTTTACTCGCGATTTGCAAAACTGTCACTTACCAAAAGTGCAAGACGCTAAAAACGTTGCATGCAAGTCCCCGGGAGCCTGTTTACCTCCCTCCTGGTGGGGAGGCCCGGAAGTTAGTGTTCGGACACCCCAGTGCACACTCGCTGGGCTGACGCCCCTGACCCGCAGTTACGGATATTTTCAAAACACGAAAAAGTGAAGGTTGATGATTGTGGTAATAAAAGCGCCCAAACCCAATTAGCATGAAAGGACAGGGAGAGGAGGAGCGGATGTGATGGAGGTGTGTTCTCTTTGTAGAGACTTATTCTGAGACCTTCTGCGCTGGCAGTGGTATGCAAAGTGGGAGGGCTTGAGAAGCAAATTCGTGTCCTGCCTCCATCCCCCACGTGTGTGACCTTGAGCCAATCGCTTTGCCTCTCTGAGCCTGTTTCCTATAAACCTAGAAATAGAGTAGTAAAAAAATAACCAGAGCTCGTTAATGAAGTGCAGCAATGTATACAAAGTTCCTGTAGAGTGCTTTCATAGTGGCTAATTTCACCTCCCTTAAGGGATGCTTTCCATCAGCCCTTGTAGAGTCAGGAAATGGCCCACCCATCTGAAGAGATACATGGAGGGACAGGTGAGACACCACGTGGGTTATGAGCGTGTGAGGCAGATCAGCACGTCAACCTATTGTGGCAGGAAGGAGGCCCCTGCCCACCAGCCCGTCTGGCCAGCTCTGTGACCGCCTGTCCGGAATCGCAGGCCAATGATTGTGACCAAAAACATGCAGGACATACAGTGTATTTTGCTGTCTGGGGCTTTCATCTTTCACCTTCAAAAGCCCCTAATGCCGTGTATGCTTTGAAATCAATCATTGGGGTTTTTCATTCTGTCTGGTTTTCTGGCCTAATTGAAACAGAGGTATTCTTGGTTTGATTTTTCACTGATGGGAGAGTGGGTTGGAGGATGAGCCTTCCGAGGTTGGCCCAGGCTTAGCTCAGTTGCACCACTCAGGAAGCAGATGGGGGAAATAAACAGAGCCTTCTTCTTTAAGAGAAGCTTGGCTTGGCCAGGCGCATTATTGAAATGAACATAAAAGGTGGATTGTGAAAAACCTATTACTCACAGATAAGAAATGCACCCCAGGCAAAGCGAGAAGCAAAAACTTCTTTTCTAGCGAAAGTTTCTTTCAAGTAATGGCCATGCCACACCCCTGAGAGTGACGGGATGGATTATGGGTCCTGGAAGGGATGCGCTCACCTTGCACTCGAGCCTCTGGTGGGACGGACAAGCAGCCCAGACTGCAAGTGTGACCCAATTAATTCACTAGTCAAAACTGACAAAATGTATTTTGCAATTTCTCCTCACCAAGATTACCTGTCCTCACCTGGGTGAGTCCCCACTGCTTTCCTGCAGGAGACAGACAAGGTGCTGTCTCACCCATGAGCCGTTCTTCTGTTCTTGTCTTCCCAGTGACCAGGAGGCCCTTTCCCGGAAGGACACAGCCTGCGCTATCTGTCCTGCAGACGGACTCGCAGAACCCAAATCCCATGACACAAGAGTCGGCAGGAACTGAGACTTGGCAAGTCTGGACTGGGGCTCTGAGGCCAGGACTCTCAACCCCACTCAGGTGCCAACCTCTGCTGTGTGACAGCGGCAAGCCAGGGCCCTTCTCTGGGCCTCAGCTTCCTTAGCTTCCAGAGGAGATCTGATTCTTTGGGAAATCTATTTAGAAGCAGTAGACTTAGGTTCAAATCCCAACCCCGCCACCAGCATCTGTGCACACGTGCGTGGGCGTGTGTTTGTGTGTGTGTGTGTGTGTGTGTACCAGTCCTCCTGCTCCCATAGGTATCACCTCTTCTACGAAGCCCTCCCTGACTTTTCTTCCATGGGTTCTGAGAGGCAAGGCCCTATCAGCAGTGTTTGGCCCACACCTGCCTGTGCCCACCATGGCTCTGCCCAGCTGCTTCCTGTGTGTTGGTGGTAGCAGGGCAGGCGGCGGCTTTCACTTTATATTGTCCTGGTCTATTGACTTGTCCATCCTTCACCGGATTGTGGGTCTTTTCACCTCTTTTATTATCCTAGGTCCCCAGGACCCTTTTTACATGTCTGTGTGTACCCCCGCCCCCCTGCATCACTTTTAGGTAAAAGTGATGCACCTGCCCCTCTGACTCTCTTTGGAGGACAGGTCTGAGCTACCTGAGCTGCCTGACATGCATTCAGAATCCAGGTGCCAGTTTACGGCCCCCTTGGAGGTCCTTAGCGAGTGCCTGGCCCAGCTCCCTGGCCTCAAGTCGGACAAGCTCATAGATGTACTTTTGCTTCAAAGCTCTCCTGTGGGATCAGGCTGAGACTGGGTGTTTGCCTGAAAGCATAGCCTCTCTCGGCTTCGTCCCCTGCCCTCCTCTTCTCACCGCTACCCCACCTCTTACTGATCTCTTGTGGGAGCACTTTCTTAATAAATCACTTAATGTGGGAGTTCTTGCCTCTGGATTTGCCTCTGGGTAACCAAAGCTAAGGCATCCCAATTGTTAATAAAGGGCATGGCATGCGGAAGCCACTGCTCGATAAATACTCGTTGAATGAATGAATGAATGAATGAATACCTCCATGGGCTCAGCAATGTGGGAGGGACACGTGAATCATTTCATAGGGTTGGAAAGTCAGAAAAGACCAGAAGAGGTCTTCTAGAAGAAGTCTACACTGGAATGTAAGCCCCATGAGAGCAAAGGTCTGTCCTGGGTTTTGTGCATCCACAAAGCCTGGCCCATCGTGGGCTCTCCACACATATTTATTGACTGGGAGAACAAGTGTGGTCTGCCCTCCACTGCCAACCAGTGCAGCGTCCTCCAGTTAGACACTTCCATCCTTTTATGAAGAAACCCAGGGTCCCGGCCTCCCACCCCAAGCTGAGCAGAGCCTTCCTTCCAGAGGCCGCGCTCTCGCTGGAGCCCACGGCCTGCAACCCGACCACAGCAGAGGTGCCGAACAAACAGCGAGTCCCATCTCAGCAAAGCACGTTCACAGTCACACCCACAAAAGGCGCCCCAGGGCAGCATCACCCCGGTGACCTCCATGGCACTGTGGGAACAACAGCTAGGGCAGAGAGATGCCCGCCCTCCGTGGGCCAGGGCGGGCGGGAGCGGCAGGTTCACACACTTCAGACATGTGTGTGAGCACCCTTCACAATAGGGCTTTGTCCTGGCCCCAGTGAGCCAGCGTCTGCCGAGCCCTGGGAGGGTGAAGGCGGCAGCCCACGTATACGATGCCACCTTCCAGCTCTGGGAGGCTGGGTCTGGAGCCTGAAACAAAAGGGCGTCCGGGGAGGAGAGACGCGGGTCCTGGGAGGACACCTGCAGTGCCTCTCCCTGGGGCTAGAAGAGCACCAGGCACTTCACAGGCTGTCTTATTCCCTGGCCATTTGCAAAGCGGACTGTGAGGAAGAGAGAGGGGATCTCTGTCTATTGACCTCTTACGTATACCAGGCCTTGGGGCCATGTGCTCTATATGCCCTACCTCAGCTCACCCCAATGAGGGCTGCATTATCACACCTATTAAACAGATGGATAAACTGAGGTTCTGAGCGGTAAAGTGACTTGCCCACAATCACCAGGGCCCCAGAGATCTCTGCCTCCAAGGCCTGTCCTCTTTCTCCTCTTCCACATAGACACCCCTCCCACCCTAAACATCCACCCACCTCTCCCCTCCACCAGGACCTAGCTGGGTGGAACGGCCTTCAGACCCCATGAGTACCTCCCACCCAGTCCCTGGCTGCTTCAACCTCCCTCAGCCTCTGGCTTTACCTGCGGTCATTCAGGGCATGGGGAACTTGCTACAAAATAACTTTTCCTGGCCACCTGCCAGCTGCCTGGTAACACTTTCTCCTCTCCCAGGATGCAGTAAGAAAGACACCAGGATCTGACCTCTCTCCAAGTCTCTGTCCCTCACCCTCCACCAGCTGGGTAATGGCTCCTAGGGACAGACACTCAGTGCGTCCCCCAGACCACTGAGGACCAGGGCTGGACTTCCCTTGCCAGGAGAGTTGTGGCTCACCACCCACTCTTCTCCCATAGGCTAAGCCTCAGTGTCCACAGATGGGAAAGCAGAGGCTGAGGAGACTTGCCCAAGTCCATTGAGGCTATAATCAGGGACAGGAACTTGAACTCCAGAAAACTGGTCCAATATTCAAGTTCAGGCACTTCTCCGTGTCCACGTGCACTAACAGCACACCACTGATCATTGCCCTCATTTCATCTCCTCCCAAAACAACCTGGAGATACATGTAACAACGAGAACAGCACACGTCCACGTGGCCGGGATGTGCAGGAGACAAGACAGCAGCTGGAAGGCCTGCTTGGGTCTAGGAGGCCCCATTTCACAGAGGAGTAAGTGCAGAAGTGGCCCCTGCTTCTCGACACACTCCTGCAGAGTGACACCAGGCCCCTAGCTACAAGGGACCCGTGGGAGGTGCTGAGCAAGTGCACACAGACTGCCCCATGAAGCCTCACAACTCCTACGTGTCAGAGGCAGAGCCCGTGCCAGCACCCAGGGGACACTCTACTTGGGAGAGCGTCCAAGACTCCATCCATCCATCCAACTGAGCGCAGCCGAGGGGACAGATCAATCTTCCAGTGACAGACAATCTTCAGGAAGTATCTGCATGCATGCAAGAAACGTGGACACTGAGCCAGGGAAACAGTCCTGGGTCACCCGCAGGGACGGGAGTGCCTCCTAGGAGAGAGACACTCGAGCCTCCCGGCCTCAGTCTCCCCTCCCACGCCGCCATTCTCCCCTCCGTGTGCTGGCCTCTCCTGCAGGCTCCCTGCCCCTTTCTCCCGGCTCACATGGAGCAGGGATGGGCTGTCAACCCCCGGGCTGGGTGCTCTGCGCTCTGGGACGCTCTCGGTCTTTGTCTCCATCCTTCCCTCAGCACATGGCTTGTGGCTTCCCATCTGACCAGCTTCTCCCCTCCTCTTCCTTCTCCTGTCCCCACCCCCTCTTCCATCTTCCACCATCATAATAGCTAATATTTGACATTTGACCACATGACAGGCCCAAAGTACGTGAGCCCATTCTAACGTCTCCTTCTCCCAGCACCCTGCTAAGCCCTTATTCTACAGCTGAGAAAGCAAGACTCAGGGAGATGAAATAATGTGCCCAAGGTCACTCAGCTGTGTGACGTTGATAGAGTCCACGATGGAGGGACTCCAGAGGCCAAGGAAAGAAGCAGCCAATAAATATTGTGAGTGAATGAGTGACTACAGGTGTGAGTGCATTTTTTTAAAGCCCACATTTGATCTTGTTTCCATCCCTGCGTAAAGCCCTGCAGGCCTCCGTGACCTGCACACGCGAGCCTAAGCTCCTCACATGGCATTCAGAGGCCCCAGGCCAGCCATGCTTCCCGAGCTCAGCATGTGGTCACCCAGAAAGCAGCCTTCATGGCACCCACCTGTGGGACCCAGCAAACCTGTGCTCAACCCTCCATTCTCACCTGCCTGTGGCCTCCTATGAAGCCTTCCGGGTTCTCACAGCAGAGTCAGTGACTAGCTCTCTGCTTCCAGGGTACTTTGGTCCAACCCCTTTGTAGTGGTCCACGGATCCCGCCTTCCCACTGGTCCTCGGGTCCCTAATGTCTGGGGCTAAATTGTGTCCCCCAAATGCTTATGTTGGAGTCCTCAACCCACAGTCCCTCAGGCTGTGATTGTACTTGGAGATGGGTCTTTACCGAGGTGATCCAGTTAAAATGGGTAGGAGCAGGGCGGGCCCTGATCCAACATGACTGGTGGCCCTGCCTCGGCTTATAGGCCTTCCACAGCAACTTTCCAAAGACATTGTTCTCCCCATTCTACAGATGAGGAAACCGGGGCTCAGATCATTGAAATCACTCGGCCAAGGTCACAACCGTGGATGTCCCAGGATTCAGACCCAATGCAGCAGAACCCCAATACCCAGGCGCACACCCTGGGAGCCGCATGTGGCCCAGCCTCTCGGTGCTTCACGGTGCACACGCCAGCACTGGAAATGAGAAGCGCACTTGGCTGGGAACTGGCTAGAGCCACCCTGAGCTCTGCCAGTCATCCGGCGGAACATATGCATTCCAGGGACGGAACAGTTGTATGCTCTTTTTACCCAAACTGAATATTTTGCATGTTCCTCTCTCACACACCACAAGCTTGCCCATCGCCATGTTGCGTAAGCCCCAGAGATATTTTCTCTCCTGTGTTTTACCCCACACAGCGGCTGTCTTCTAAGGAAAGAAACCGACCAAGGGACAAAATCTTGTAAATATTCCAGCCATTCACTTATCCAGCATAATTACCCTGCAAAGAGCAACATTTGGACCTCAATTCCCCAAAGATAACTGCATTATGCAATTAGCCAAACGCAATTAGTGGGGTTTGTGACACACGTGAGCTCATGGGGGCACCACAGGCGTCCTGGAGCCCCTGTGTACTGGGACAGACTCAGGGAAGGTGCCTGGAGGAGGGCATGTGGAAAAATGGAGGTGAGCGCCTGCAGTTTTAGAATCCACCTCCTCCAGCCCATCCAATCTGCCATCACACGGCCCAGGGACCTAGTCAGCCAGGGCCGCTCTAATAGAATACAGACTGCATGGTCTCACCGTCAGACACTTATATTGTCCTGGAAGCTGGAAGTTCAAGATCAAGGTGCCAGCTGCTTTGCTCCTGCTGAGGACTCTCTTCGAGTAGACGGCCGCCTTCTCTTTGTGTCCTCGTGTGACAGGCAGGAGAGAACTCTGGTGTCTCTTCCTCTTTTCATAAGGGCACCAGCCCAGTTGAATGAGGGCCCCCCCATAACCTTACTTAACCTTTCTCACCTCCTCACAGGCCCCATCTCCAATACCGTCACACTGGGCATTAGAGTTTCAACATACGAATTTGGGGAGGAGACACAAACATTTAGTCCATAACACCCAAAGTCAGTATTTCTTCCCTAGACTATGGCTGCAGCCTTTTATCCAGCCTCCCTCCCTCCATCCTCTACCCAGCAGCCAGCGAGGTCTTCCTAGAATGCAAATCCGACCATGTCACTTCTCAGATTCAGTGTCACCCCATCACCTTCAGGGGACACCCCTCATAGCACAGAAGGTCATTCATGATCTACAACCCCCACGTATCCCTCTGGCCACTTGTTTTGACATACCCAAGTAGCCACCCACCTACCACTCACCCCTTCATGCATGCACGCACACGTGCACACACACACGCACACATATGTGCGCGCACGCACACACACACACACACACACACACACACACACACAGAGCAAGCTCCACTCTGTTTCCTCTGCCTAGAATGCCTGCCTCCACCTTCCCACTCTCCCATCCATTGGGTGAGCAGCCACGGACCCTTCAAGTCCAAGACCAAGCATCACATCTTCATGGAGGCTGCTCATCGGCCTTCCCTCCACCTCAGTCTGGAACCCACTCCGTGTGGTGCTAGAAGCACACAAAAGCTGCCTCTTTTACACGGGAGATGACTTTGTGTCCCAAAGCGTCACCATTAACAGACTTGCGATTTTTTCCAATTTGTTACAGAAGTCTCTTTTTAACATAGTATTCCAAGGGGTGGGATTACTGATTTGTAAACCCATTGCCAAATGATGCTAATTCCCACGGCCAAAGGCAACACCTGGGCACGTGTACCTGATTCATTATGTCACTATCAGTGCTCAGAATTATTACTATTTTTAATTTTGCTAACCTAATGGGTAAAAGATCAGGCATCGCTTTCTTTTGCATGTTCTATCTAGTGAGATTGATCATTTTTCCACATGCTTGCCAATCGCATCTCATCGTGTTAGAGTTATCTACCTGTATTGTTTGCCATTGGAGTCTGCTGGTTTTCTCACTAATCTGTGGAGGCTCATTCCACAAACCAGGGGCACAAAGATATTTACTTCAGCATTGTTTATAGTGGCAAAAAGAATACTCTCAATGAGGGAGGACTTTAAACATCGATAGTCCAGTATTTCAATAAAATATTACGCAGCCGTCAAACAATGATAACAAAACAAAAACAAAAACTTTGCATTGTGGACAAATGCTCTTTGTATGACGGGAAGCCAAAGGGGCAGCATACAAGATGGCTTCAATATTCTGGTTACAATTATACAAAATGTATTATGCAAAATGTATTAGGTCCTAGAGACAGAAGGATGAGCAAAACAGTGCAGTGAGGACAGAGGAAAGGACTGTTCTAACGCAATGTGAGAATGTGTTATGAGAAGGAAACAGAGGTGGTGGGAGCTCAAAGTCGAGCCCTGAGAAAGGGTTCTTGGAGGAGATGATATTGGAGCTGAATCTGAAGGACTGAATTACCGGGATTGCTGATGGGGCAGGTGTTGGCCAGACTTCGAGCCCCAGTCACCTGATATTCAAGTTCCACTAACTCGTCCTCCACTTGGGGGCTGAGTTTACTCCTTGCAACCCACACACAGAATGAAAGCGGCTCCATAAGCATGATCCCATCAATTCCTCCAACAACCCTCTAAGGTGGACACCCTTATGGCTTATTTTACAGGAGGGTTAGGGGGTGAAGCTCCAAGTGGTTAGATCTCTCATGTTGGGTCAAACCAGCTTCAAACCCACAACCGAAACGCACCAGCACACATGCCCACATTTCGCAAACCTCCGGCACCGGAACAGAACCAATTGGAATGACTGTTGAAAATAAAAAAACTCCAGGACCCTCCCCAGACAGACAGAACCAGAGTCTCTAGGGGTTTGGCCCGGGAATCTGGAATTGTTCTGACATACCTCCTAGATGATTTGCATGGACACTGAAGTTTTGGAACCACTGAATGACAGGGCACTTAATGCGTTATTCTAGGAAATATTTACACCTGGTTGGTCTTAAGCGCTCATTTGCCATGGCCCAAGCCTCCACGTGTTTGGTCATTACTGCTGGTGCTTTGCCTGCTGTTCAGGACAATATACATCCAAGACACTTCCAAGGGTCAGCCCATGCCCTCAGTTCACTCCTCTCCCAAGAATATGTTCCCTTCCAGCTCTGACCAAGCTCGTTGCTCTGCAGAGCTAGTGATACAAATAACAGTTCTCATTGCATTTTCCCAAAATGACCACAGCAGTTCTTTTCTTAGAACCCTGCCCCTCCCGCGTCAAGAGCTGCAGTCTGTCTCGTCACCTTGTACCTGGGAGACCCTGGTGCATCTAACCATGAAGGACAGCAGACGTGGAGCTGTGTGACGTCTGCAGCCAGGTCACAGGTGGCAGAGCAGTTTCCTCCTGACTGGCAGGACACTCATTCTTGAAACCCAGCCACCGTGCTGTGAAGGAGCCCAAGGTACACGGGGAGACCATGTGTGGATGTCCCAGCCAATGACCAGTTCTGCACTGCTAGCCAACAGCACCCACAAGTTACGTGTGTGAGGAAGCTGTCCAATGACCTCAGACCAGCCACCATTTGGCCACAACCCCGAGGGATCCTGGGTGACAACCGCCCAGCTGAGCCCAGTCACCTTCAGAATCAGGAGAGATAATAATCATGAATGAGTGTTGCTTTATCCCACCAAGCATGGTCATTTGCTATACAGTGATAGGTAACCAGAACGCTCGCCTTATAAATGAGTAACAGGCTCAGCGTCACGAAGTGACATGTCCAAAGGGGAAGTCAGAGCTTCACGCTAGATGTCTGACCCTCAGCTGTGTCCCAGGAGAGGTGGAGGGAGGCAGAGGCCATACTTTGCCCCTTCTTCATCCTGCTGCATGTCTTCCTTTCAGCTTATTAAACCACAGGGCTCCTTTTACTCAGCGAAATACAGGAAGAATCTTTGCTAGCACCACTTCTGCGCCATTGGATGGCTATAATAGAATATGTTCTGTGATGACTACTCATATAAAAATTATGTTTTCTTCCCAAAGAACGTCTCTCCTTTTTCCTCTCTCCCAAATCAGCCCATACCACAAGAACTATGAAAAGTACAGCCTCCAAGATGTTATTCAATCTGTCAAATGTGCAGTCCTTCATGATAAGCATAATGACATAATCAAAGGTAAGTCTTTGTGTAGCAAGTTCATCGTGGAAAGGTACAAGCTCGCCAGCCTGTCTGCCTGGGTGACTGCCGGACCACGTGGGTGAGGTAGGGGGAAGAAAGCCCCGAGGAGATGGTTTAATGCCCACGTGAACAGGGGATGCTGGGAATCAGAGCCCACCAGGACCCAGGCGGCAGCCCAGGCTGCGGCTGAGCGAATTCCTTCCCACACACTTTCTGGTTTCTTCTCAAACTTCTCCAAGGCAACAGATTTTCACTTCCTTTTATGATTTCTTTTTGCTCAGAGAAAGAAAGAAGCTAGCCCGTACTGATTCCGTTCACGCCAGGCACTGTGCTGGCCATAGGCATTGTGTCCCCAGGCTCCGTGACCACCCTGGGAGGCGGGTATTAGTACTGGTGGCAGGAGCCTGGGCTATGGAATTAGACAGAAACAGGTTTGAGTCCTCACTGAGACTCTCCATAGCCACGCAAACCTGGTGCTCCATAAACAAATGTTTGTCGAATGAAAAAATAAAATAAAGGTCTTGCCCTCATTCTCCGCCATCCTATTCCCTCACCATCACACATCCCCATGTATAAATGCACATGCAAGGTTTAATCCTGCTTAGAGACAGTTGTCACAGTGCCCAAGGTGGGGACAAGGCAGGTGGTTGTCTCTAAGTCATGGACCCCCCCACTCCAAAATCCAGACCCGCCATTCCCCATAAGCACAACAAATCTCAGCCTTATGCCCTGTCTTCCAGACCTAGGGGAGCTGAAGGAGCGGGTCTGACTCTCAAGGGAGAGTAAGAAGCACATCTTTCACCATCCCAGCAGACTGTGGGACCTGGGACAGTGGAGCAGCGGGGGCGGTGTTGTCACAGCAGCCTGGAGGTCCCCGGAAGCAACTCTTGTGGTGAGGAGTAATAGAAGATTCCAGTACATGACCAGCAGTAGCCAGAGTGCAGTGTACTTTCCGTTGCCCCAAGGAGCTCTTGGAGAAAACCAGAGGACGCAGTGGCCATAGCCCTGCTCTTACCAAGAGCACCTGATATTTATGAGCTGGGTTGCCGACGCCCCGCTGCCATCAAGCCCTGCTAATGACATTACTCATGACTAAATATCAACGCCACACTGCAACTCGCATACCACATCTGCACCTTAATACAAACAACTGCCCTAAAACAAAGTTGTGACATAGTGCTTAAGACTCAGGGCCCCAAAATCCAACTAATTTATAGGAGAATGTTATTCCCACGGGCCATTTGCTTGTCGGGCCCAAGCCCCACCTCAAAGGAGATTTTATCCAGGACCTCCTCATGCAAACACCTATCACACATCACCATGGAGCCGGTCACAAAGGCCCTCGGTCAGTATCTGTTGAAAGACTGAATGAAGTAGACACTACACGTACAAGTATTTTACATCATTTCATAAAAGATGCTGCTTCTCATACTCTCTGAGCCTCGGTTTCCGAGTCTGTAGAATAGGGGTAACATTACCTACCTAACAGTGTTACAAGATTAAGTGAGGTAATGTATGTACAGGGTCTATGCATTACAACAATCAATTTATGTTCAATTAAGTTCAGCAAATATTTAATCACCATCGTCATTGTTATTAGCTATCATTTATTTAGCATTTGCTAAGCTCTAGAGGCTTTCTAGGCTTCCTAATCCTCACAATAATCCTTCAAGGTAGATAGTCTGATTGCCTTTATTTTGCAATATTTATGAGAGCTAAAGAAGTGAAAAGGTAGGGCTAGAATAACACAATGACTCCCATTCTGAGAGGATGGCAGATCAGGTCCCCCAAGGCACACTGCCATGTCAAAACCAGACTGTCCTGAATAACACGTACTTTTAGCAGACATACTGTTGAGCTTGCAAGGCATGTGGAAGTCTCCAAATTCCTCCCCTATTTCTCCCAAAGTGTGAGCTAGACCTGAAACTGGGATAAGCTAGCAGTGCACGGAAGGCAGGAGTTTACTCAGCTTGAGGGTGAGTACCAATAACAGTACTGCAGTTAGAATTCTGCACCTACAGCCAAGCGTGAGACAGAGACGTGCAGCCTGGTCGTCTCGTGCAGAGCTGGGATGCTCAAAGGTAGTAGAAGTGTCTCCAGGTCTTTGGCATCTCTGACTTAGAGCAGAATCAGGTAGAAATCTCTGGATTAAAGCATCCCCAATTTAAGGCCACAAGAAACCCCACAGATTAAAGATAAGCAATGACCTCCCAATGAAAAGTCACAGAAACGTAAGGAGGCAAGCGTCCATGAGTGGTTGTGCCGACAAACAATCATTTAAACACCCAAAGATTGCAGACATTGTATATAGTCTGATACATGGTATATTAGATGAATGTACGAAATGTATAAAGAAAGAAAGTTTAGAATCACAAAGATGAACAATCAACAGAAGAGTATCAGGAATGGCCAAACAGGCTTGAAAAATAAGCAAAAGGAACTTCTACAAGTGGAAGTTTTAACTATTTTTCTAAAAATGCAATGGATTGTTGATTATCCACAACTTAGAATAAAATTTGTGAGCCCAAGAGTCTCATTAAATTACCAAAATACAGTACCAAGAGACAAGGACAAAAAAATATATAAAGAAAAATGGAAGAGACGTGGAGAATAGAATGAGAAGCTCCGAAACATCTCATCTGAGTTCCAGAAGAGAATGCAGAGATAATAGAAAGGCAATATTTTGAGCGATAACAGCTGAGAACTTTCTAGAACAGATGGGTGATATAAATCCAAGATTCAGAAATCACAATATATTCCAAGTAAGACTAAACGTTTTAAATCCACTCAGACATCCTATATTGAATCTTTAAAACACCAAAGACAGAAATAATATTTTGAAGCAGCCACACAGGGGAAAGAAAGGTAATATTCAACGGAATAATGATAAGACTGAGAGCAAACTTTTCAACTGCAACAACGGCAGCCAGAAGTCGTATAATAGTGCCTTAAAAGTAGGAGATGCATTTATTGCCAATCCAGGAGGGCGTACGTCACAAAACTGGGTACTCAGCAGGAGCAAAATTGAAACAAAGATATATTCAGGTATAGTATGTGGTTGGTGCTAAACCAGCTCTCTTCCCCAAGGAGGGAAAGAAAATGACCATGCAAGGAATGGTGAGCAAAGAAGCTAATAAATGTGCATAAAAGACGAACAAAATAATTATGAAATAGTATGTATGAAACAATTATGTATGAAATAATAATAGTCTAATTTACAAAGTTACAGAAAACTGGAATAAAATATTAGACAGCAATACATGTAAGTCGAGAGGTTGGTGATTTGATTTTGGATGTTCTAAGGTCCTTTCGCTATCCAAAGGAGGCTAAGATATTGTTAATTTTAGTATGTTGTTAAGTTAAATATGCATGGTAAAGTGTCCAGGACAATCAGAAAAACAATAGAAAACAGAAAAAATGTCAACGCATTAGAGGAAGAGTATAAATAGAAGGAGGAAAAAACTGAAATGACTGACTTAAAAAACAAAAAACAAAACAAAACAAGAAAAACCTCAACCAAAGGCAAGAAAGAAGAAAAGAGAATTGTAGGAAAAGTGGGGGCGGGGGGATCACAAACTAAGATAATAGAAAAAATAAATCAATAATCTAAATAAACGTAAATGAACTAAACCAAGCAATTCAAGACAAGATTGTCCAAGAGATTTTTTAAATGCAAGAAACACCCACCTATGCCCACCAACTACTTTGAAAAATAAAACATTATTAGCAAAATGTACCCTTGTTAATCATAAATCCATCCTCAGCACCAGGAAAAAAAAAATGACTATTTAATTCAAATTCAATGACAATTATACATCCATCCCTATATACTTTATTACAAGTGTAAGTATCACTACATACACATACACACGCGCACACACGCACACACTTTTTTCTGCACATCACATTTTTACTCAATATTGTGTTCATGAGGTTTGTCCATTTTGATACATGTAACCTTAGTTCACACTTTCACTGTTGTGTTATTTTTTGTAAGCTCTGCCACAACTGATTTATCCATTCTCCTATTGGTTGGCATTGTTATTATAAAAACTGCTTATATTTGTAAACATTTCTCCCTAAGGTATTTAGGTGTGGAATTTTTGGGTCATGGAATGCAAATATCTTCAATTTTGCTAGA